>NC_064814.1:50101601-50202580 GCF_023721935.1 Panthera uncia
ATATACAGGTGTGTATGTATGTGTGTGTGTATATATGTATATATATGTATATGTATATATATACATAGGTGCGTATGTACATATATGCACATATATGTGTATATGTATATAGGTGTATACATATACATATACATACATACGGGTATATACATATAGGTGTATATGTATATATATGTGCATATATATATACACACATACGTATGTGTACTTATACACACAGAGACAGAGACAGAGAGAGATAGAGAGACAAGGGAGAACATATAGGCATATATTCCCAGCAGATACGTATAAGCAGGCTCCAGGTATTTATGTAAATGAGAAGACATTAGAATATCTTGGGGCATGGTGAAATTTGCTTTTTTTTTTTAATGTTTATTTATTTTTGAGAAAGAGAGAGAGAGAGAGAGAGAGAGACAGCATGTATGTGGGGGAGGGGCAGAGAGAGAGGGAGACACAGAATCCGAAGCAGGCTCCGGGCTCCGAGCTGTCAGCACAGAGCCCGACGCAGGGCTCGAACTCACACACCGCGAGATCGTGACCTGAGCTGAAGTCGGACGCTTAACCGACTGAACCAGCCAGGCGCCTCTGCTTTTGTGTTTTTGTTTTTAATCTCGAAGACTCTTCCGCAGGGAAACTTGGAGCTGTGCTGGGTTCACCCAGAAGTACTGTGTGTGGAAGCAGAAATGAAGCTCCGAGGTGAATGCTCACAGGCCTCCGGGGTGTGGGGGAGTCATCGAAGGATGCTGGCGATGTGTCTCCCAGGCCCGGGGAGGGAGATACAAGAGAGATACAAAAATTCCTCCTCCGATCCTTAAAAACAACGACGACAACAACAACAACACGAAGTTAATTTAAATTCGAAATATAAGTAACTATTTTAAAAATCTCACTCACAGGCAGGAGAAAGGACAACTTGTTTATAATGTCGATTATGTCAGTTTAGAAATACCCATCGCAAGCAAAAGAAATCAGGAGGCAGAGTATCTCCTTTGCCTGTAGACGCCCCCTGATTGTATTTTACACCTGAAACTAACATAACCCTGTATGTTCATTATACGTCAATAAAAAAAAAATCCCTAAGATTAAAGTAAGGTATTACTGCCCAGATCCAAGTACACTCCTTTGCAATAAAGTTTGTAGGGATTCCCAGACCCCACCCTAGACTTACTGAATCCGATCCCCTTGGGATGAGAGCCTGAAGTCTGCATTTTAAAAGCTCTCTGGGCAATTCTGATGTGTCATGCTCTGTACTTGGGAATGTTCTAGCAGAGCAAAGATGGCTGTGCATTGTGACTCAGATGAGCTAATTATTGGCCTATGAAGAGCACTTGGTATTTTTATGAGCATTCTAGAGAAGTGTGGGGTGGGGGGGGGGGGATGATGTTGATTCCCGGCAAGCTTGAATTCTGTTTGCATTTGCTCGTGTCTGTAACATTCTGGCTTTCCATTCCAACATCTCCACACCCTACCTGGCCTGATCCCTCAAAGATCATTCAACGTCCACTTGTGAACAAAGATGTCTGCTCTGTGCTCCTGTCTCTTTTTTGGGGTCCTGGTGAGCCAGGCTAGGTCAGAAGGCCCTTTTTAATCTAGTCATAGAGCAAACATGGAGCAAGTCCCAGACGGCGTGCCTCAGTTTCCATTCTAGTCTGGTCCTGTCATCGCTGAAGGCATCCAAAGGCATCCAAAGCCCCCAGAGTCACCTCTAAGCCAAAAGGGCTCCACATTTATGGTTTATATATAGTTCCCTCCACCCTCCTGGTTGGTAGACTTTCCACTCTCTGTCTCCTCCTTAGTTTGGGAGTCTCATCTTGGTTGCTGCAAGTGACAGAGGGGCTATGGAAGTCGGAAGACGATTCAGATGCTTTTTCTACCCAAACACGGACACTAGTCGGCCTCCTTTCAGCTTTTCAATATCTCAAACAGATTGCCTCCCATCTCCGTTAGTCAACTTATTTGGACACTGATTTGGCTTCTAGTCGCTCCTATTTAAAATCATCATGGCCTTCTGGATAATTCTCAGGAAACTCTCCCTGAAGGATTTGGCAATGAGTGACCAGAACATCGGGGCCACCGACGAGGTGGTTCCCAGCTTGGGTTGTAGGCTCTTTGGGAAACAGAGATATCTAACTACCTTGAATGCTGAGGGCGGCAGGAAGGAGAGGCAGGTAGAAATAAGAAATCTCATGGAAATGGGAAAATGTTTGCAAACTGGAGAGTCGCTGAGGATACGGTAGCGCCTCAATGACAGGACTGTGTTGTTCCTCCCTGGCAGTCCACATGTATGAACGTCAGCCAGAATTTCGCAACATCAAACATGCCGACTCAAATACTCTCTGCGTGACTCAAAACCAAACTTTCCAAGAGAGAGGCTCTGCCTTGATTGGGTCTGGTGCTAGGCTACCTCAGTCTTCTGGCCAGACTACGGATGGGCTACCTTTGAGCTAGGTGCCCACTTGTGGTCCAATCAGCTGTGGCCAGGGAGAGTGCTGGATGGGAGTAGAGAGCCCATCATAGGAACCATGGCCACTGTCATAGGTTGGGTTCCGTAGAAGCCGACCCTGAGGATTAGTGTGAAAGTGACTTATTCAGAAAGTGTTCCCCTGGAAAAACTAGTAGAGAAATGAGGAAGTGAGATCTAGACATCTAGACGGGAAGTCAGGAGAGGAGGGATACAATATCTAGCCAAGTCCCCAGGAAGGTGGGTTCGGTTCAGTGCCTCAGGGGGAGCTCTGGAGATAGGGTAGGTCCCACCTCAGAGTCATCCCAGTCAGGGCAAGGCAACTGGGACATTCATCCCCGTGAACTCAGTCTTGGGTAACGGTTGGCCTGAGGCACAAACTCCTAGACATTTCTAGCGTTTCTTCTGCAGGCAAGGTAGCTGCTGGCAGCCAGAAGGCAGTCCTTCTTCAGGGAGATGTAAAGCCCAGTGTTGCGAGTGACAGCGCTCTGACAGGCTGTGCTCACGAAACGGTCAAAGCATCTGACGGACTGCGGACTGTAGCACTGACATCATCTGCTACAGCCAGCTGAAGAATGTGCTAGAGAGGCTCTCTTCACCAGAGCGCTGCGGTCGTGGCTGACGCCATAAGCTGACTGAAGTCTTCCCCACATTGCCTGACTGTGACGACGACCCAACGAGCCGGGAGCTTAGGTTCGGGTCGTAAAACGTGCAGTCGTGTGTCTAGGGCCTGTGTCTATAGTATGGCACCTGCAGAAATGGCCAGCCGAGGCCAACATACATCAAAGGCCGACGCACAGCAGATAAGGTCATGTTCACCAGACTCTGGCTCTTTTCAGTGTAGGAAGAAAGGAGGAACTCTTTTCAACCATGTCAGCAAAGAGAAATTAACTTCCTTATTAATCACTGAGAAATACCGCTTCAAATACCTGATACAAACACAGCACGTCTGTCTATAGAGCCGGCTCCATTTTTATTTCCGCAAACTCTCCTCAGTTTGAGGAGCGGCAGTATTCTGTATCACCTAGAAGCTAAGCTTTCGGGAGTCCCTGGCTGACTGTGCTTTCCCTCTTTTGGGGACTCTCCCCACACTGGAGCCCGCACCATCCGGGCTTTCCCGTGTCCCATCGGATGGTAATCTCTTTAGAGGTACGAACAGGGACCCACTCACGGGGATACAAATATTCAACCGTTGGCTCTCGGGGTAAAGTGTATTCCTATACACACATACACACAAATTTATTATATACTTGAATGATATAAAGGATGTATAGCTCACAATTTACAAATGATAACGATATACGATACTCTGTGTTGTAAGTTCCATAGAGCCAACTGATTTTCACAGAGTGCTTTCCACTGATTTTTCGCTAAACTCTTCTGTCTCTGGGCAGCCTACGGCTGCGGTTGATGAACGAGGAAGCTCCAACCTGAATGTCGGTCGGCATCTTCATTTATGTGAACAGGTAAGACAAGCACGGGGATGTGTGTTGGAACTTCACTCAACGACAAGAGTGACGTCAAAAATGGTTCTGGGGACCACGGCTGGAAGAACATCAGCCCCGTCCCCAAAGGGCTCACAGTCTCACGGGAGAGACGATATGTAAAAGCATGTGACAAGGCGACAATGACTCTGATGGAAACACAAGGAAAGAGAGCCCTGTGGGAGCCTGTCCCACTGGATCAGGAGGCCACCCCAAAATGGGACACTCGGTGAGGCACGTAGCTTCTAGAATCACAGCTCGTCACCTGCTACACAAGGGAGTAGAAGATGGTGTTTAAACTTGGTAGGGTCTATGTGTCTTCGGCTCTCCCCAGGTACTCCACTCCCCACAGGGCGTGCCCTGCAAATTCCAGGCTATGACAAAGTCTATTCGGTTGAAAAAGCTTAGACGATACACACCCCTACCTACAAATAGCTTAGTAACTAAGCAAAACACAACAGCGGCGGCTGATCTCGCCTTCCTGCGGTTGTAAACGATAAAATTCTCAACGAATGCGTCCCGCACTCACATGGCCCAACCAGTGCCTTGTGAAGCCCTTTTCTGTAAGTGTGAGTGCTGTGTTCTGCGCCTCGAGTCAACGTGGATCTCCTATCCAGTTCACAGGTTGACGGTGCATCTTCCACAAGCACCCATAGTCAGCTCAAGGAAAATAAAGGCAAGCCATTGATAGGGGCGGTGCGAGTTTGAAAAAAATGTTGCAAATCTGTGTCTCCGTCCTTCCTGAGAACGAATGGCGGGGGACGCAGGTCAAGATTTACACTACTCTGTAATTTTAGACCGCACTTCAGGACTTACGTTATCCTAGGACTTCGGCTCTCACGTTTTTTACAACGCGATGCTTCCGATTTCCCCACCTAAATAGCCATTAGATGGACTAACGGAATGAAAAGAATTTAGAAAGAGCGGGCGGGTTAAAGAGACAGCCGGATATAAAGGCAACATACTCTCTTTTATTTTCCTGAGTGCAAATGTTTTTTTGTTTTTACGTTTTTAACATTTAAATTCAGGTTAGTTAACATACCGCGTAGGATGGGTTTCAGGAGTAGAACCCAGGGATTCATCACTCACGTGTAACACCCAGTGCTCATCCCAACAGGTGCCCGCCTAATGCCCATCCCCCATTTAGCCCCTCCCCCACCCAACACCCCTCCAGCGGCCCTCAGTTTGTTCTCCGTACTTAAGAGTCTCTTCCGGTTTGCCTCCTTCTGTGTTTCGATTTTTCCTTCCCTTCCCCTACGTTCATCTGTTTTGTTTCTTAAATTCCACAAATGAGTGGAATCATATATTTGTCTGTTTAATTTTCCTAAATATTCTCACTCCCACACACTCACACCCCCATACACCTCTTTCACTTCCTTACTCTCTCTCTCCCTCTCTGTGGGTCCTTCTAACATCTTTTTTTCCATGTGCCACCCTTTGGCTTCTCCTCCCCCCCCCACCCCCCCCCCCCCACCCCTGCACTCCTAGACAGTATACTCAGATGGGGAACTGCCTTCAAGCCTCAACTGACTTAGAACCTTTCACTGGATACACAGATAAACCAGGTATTTTTCAACTGCTTTGGAGAAGGTCTGCAATTAGCTAGACATGCACATGGATTTTTCTTTCTCTCACCGGAGCGTATTTTGGGGACACATTTAATGTTAAGCCAGTGTTGCCCAAACTGTGTTCCGTGGAACAGTTAGTGTTCTTGGAGATGATAACAAGCATTCTGAGTTGACCAATCGCCTCTTTAATGGTCCGGGGAACACACTTTGGGAAACACCCATCTCATGCAGTAAGACTTTTCTTTTTTCCGTGCTAAAGGGCTGAGGAAAGGAGCCCTCAGATTCCATCCCAGCCTCCCAGGGCTGCCCCTCTGGGGACGGAAGCGGCGGTCTGTGATGGGGGTCCCTGCTTACTTTCTCACTCCCGCTCATGTTTGACAAGCTTCCCAGCCCGTCTCCTGCTCTGCCCTCCAGGATGAACAGAAGCTTGTCCGCGACCCCCTCGTGATCTTCGACTTTGAAAGGATCTCACAAAGCAGCCGTGGCCCGGCACTAGCTTTCTAAGCCCGTTCTCTTGTGGTTCCGTTGGCCTTTGTGCTGACAAGCAAGCATCTTCTGCAAAGACTCTGATCCCAGAACCTTGAGGAGGTTGTGTTTAAGCTCTCTTGGACCAGCCATTGAATCCTGATCTGTGGGCCACTCGCCCTCCCTTCTAGATGGTGTCAAAGTTATTCAGACTGCCTTATTAAAGGTGTTATCCTATAAAAGATGGCTTTAAAGCCTCCGAACAGGGGACCTTCGCCCCCGTGCCTGCCTTACCTGTTGTTACAGAAAGCGACTCCCCAGGTCTTCAGCAGGTATTGATGTGTGCTGGGCTGCAGTACCTTCCTCACAGGGGTGTGTTGATGAGTTGAAGGTCAATGTAGCATCTACCGAGTCTATGGCCCGCAGGCCAGAATTCTGAGAATTAATACAAAATGCACACTATTCGTGAGACAAGGTAGTTTCAAAAAAAGGTAGCTCGGGGTAAAATGTGTGTTAGGCAAGAAATAGAAAGAGTCGCTGGTAAGGAACATAGGAGGACAGGAGAGGGTTGGGGGAGCCCTGGTGCCCTGGTGGGGTCTGGGGGCCCAGACTCGTCCTGTCTAGTTCTGTGGCTGGGCTGATGAGCAGCTTTTGATCATTGGATGCCGTCTGTGGTTTTCCTACTCGGGGATAATATTCTGGGTTTGTATCCATGGTCAGACCTGCTGTGTTGCTTTAGTGGAGACACTGGCGGAGGAACAGATTTTCTAGTTCAGTTCACGTGAGTTGGCCTCTAATCAACCTGGAAAACAGACAGACTCACGTCTCTGAAGGGGCAGAGCTGAGGTCCCTAACCTTTAGTCACCTCACTAAGGTCTGCCAAGGGCCAGCTTGATGATGCCTTACCCTGGCAGCAAGTCCCCTGGTGTCACCCTTTGGTGGGATGTCACGCGGGGATTCCCAGACCAACCAAGAATGTTTAACCGGGGTTGTTTTTTTTTTTTTTTTTTTTTCCCTTTAGCGTTAACAGTAACTCCCTGGCCTCACTGTTCACCCATTAAGACGGTTGCCTTGTAGAAAAGAGCTCCTTGAAGTCTGACAGATCTGAGTTTTAGTGGGACTTCTGCCACTTACTGTTTGGGGGGCCTTGCCTATGTCAGATAACTTCTCCAGGCCTGAAGTTTTTGTGTGTGTGTAAAACGTAAATTCCTACCGCATGGTTGGAAGGAAGTTGCACGGGTGAATAGTGATATATGGAAGACAGGTGACCCAGTGCCTGGGTGAAATAGGGCAGGCTACTGTTTACAGAAATATTTGCGAGAGGGAGAGAGAGAGAGAGAGAGAGCCCAAATCTTTTCCTTAGAGTGAGGAAGGAGGGGAGGATCACTAGATAATGCCACCAAGGGAGAAGGCTCTGCTAGACAGAGGACAGGTGCGAATGTGGAGTCCTGCCCGTATCCTGCACGTAGAACGGGCCAACAAGTCCCCTGCAGCTGAAGAGTTCCGATTCAGGTGCCGCAGGAAAGGCGGGGGAATCACCTTGGCCTCTCCGTTGAGTGGCGCTTCACCCGGTCACCCCCGGGACCCAGCAGGTCTCCCAGGGAGCCGTGGTTACTAGGCGCGAGAGCGTCCATGGCAACCGCCAGCCACAGCGTTCTTCCCGCCCCCGCCGCCCGCCCCTCCTCCTACGGGCCAATCAGCTCCCGGAGAGCCGGCAGGGGCGGCCGTTGAGTGGTCCGCGGGCGCTGACGTCACAGGTGGGCAAGGCGGGGCCAGGGCCGGACCGGTAGGGGTCCCAGCCCTCAAAGGCGGGACTGCGCGCCGACAGGTGAGTGGTCTCACCGGCTCCTGCGTGCCGCTGGGACGACCCCTCCAGGGTCCCCTTCCCCAGTGAGGCCCCAACGTCTGACCTCAGAATTGGGGGTGAAGTGGAAACCCTGGAATTCCTCTCCCCCACCTGCACCTCCCTGCTCCCACCCCTCAAAATAGAAACCGTCCAAACCCACTGGTACCCCCTACCCGGTGCCTTTGCAACTTACCTTTCCCATGCTCTGCAAGGATTGAGGAGTTATTTCTAAATAAGGAACCAGCAAAGGGGCGTCTGACCCCCCACCCCCACCCCCCGCCCCTGTGCTCCCTCGTGTGATTTCTCAGTGCTGTGCGGTTCCACTGTCGCGCTGTGTCCTGCTTCATTAGCCGGGTTTCTAAGTGCCACCAAGGGGAGGGCCCTACAAACACCTGGCCGCTCAGAGAGGGTTCCTGAGGTTCCCATCCAGGCAGGTGTTCTCCCGCGGCCTGTGGCCATTTGTGTTCCTGCTCTGACCATGAAGCTCTTGTGTTTTGACCGTTTAGACCAAGTCCCTTTATGTTTCCCTCCTGGATGCTTGTAATGATGCAGGTAAGCATTTTAGAAATGGGTTAAAATTAGTTGTCTGCTCACTGTGAAAAAAGGCAAGCAAATTGTTTCACTACTAGGCAAAGTGTTTTGGGGTTTCTGATAAAAATATTCTGCTGTTTCCTTTTTCTTTTTATTTATTTATGTTTAAATGTTTATTTTGAGAGAGAGAGAGAGCATGAGCAGGGGAGGGGCAGAGAGAGAGAGAGGGAGAGAGAGAGAGAATCCCAAGCAGGCTCTGTGCTGTCACTGCAGAGCCCGATGTGGGGCTCGATCCCAAGAATGGTGAAATCATGACCTGAGCCGAAAGCAAGAGTCGGACTCTTAACCGACCCAGCCACTCAGGCGCCCCAACTCTTTTCTTTTTAAAATGAAATATTTTCCGGGATAAGTAGAGCATTCAAGCATCCATGCATCCATCATGAGGCCTCCCTCCTATGTACCCCCTTGGGAATCGCGTCCCCTCTTTTCCTTTCCTGTCTGGTTTCCACAGCTCCCAAATGCTGAGGTCAGAGGTTGGGGCCTCACTGGGGAAGGGGACCCTGGAGGGGTCGTCCCAGCAGACGTACCTACCAGAATTTAGTGTTTACTTATACTCTGTGTATTTTTATACTTATACTACTTATGTATTTGTCCAAAAATGAACGTATGGTGTTATTTTTCAAGTTTATATAATGGTGTCATGCTTTACATGCTCTAGGTCATGCATTTTAACTGCCCTGTGATAATGCTTTATGAACTTCCTACTGATGATGTGTGCATATTCCTGTTGATAGACTTTTCGACTGTTTGCTTTTAAAAATTGTTAGAAACATATTCTTGTACATTCTAATTGTGTACACACTCAACTTTCTCTAGGTATATATCAAAAAGTTGAATTGCTGAATCATAGGGAAGGTGCCTTTTCTTTTCTTTTTTCTTTTTTTTAAAGTATATTTTTATTTATGTTGAGAGAGAGAGAGAGAGACAGGGAGTGAGTGGGGGAAGGGCAGAGAGAGAGAGGGAGACAGAATCCCAAGTAGGCTCCACAGTGCAGAGCCTGATATGCGGCTTGAACTCACCAACTGTGAGATCATGACCTGAGCCAAAATCAAGAGTTGGACCCTTTAACTGGCTGAGCCACCCAGGCCCCAGGGGAAAGCGCTTTTTCAGCTTTACTAGAGACTGCCCCATAGCTCTCCAGTGTATCCTCACGTATATTTCCACTCTTGGTGATGGGAGTGCCTTATTCAACATTTTTTTTTTTTGGAAGAAAGAGATTATTTAGCTTTTCCTGCCTTCTTGTTTAACATCTGCTTAAAAAGAAACTGCTTTAATGCTGAAATCTGATACAATTTGTTTAAAATTCTGCTGCTCATTAATGTATTGGGGGCAGTGTTTTCTTTCTGTTCCAGTTTGAAACTGGCAGTCATGAGATGGCTATGACCAAGGGGGCTAAGGGGGACTGTATGTGATTATTTCAAGCCTATCTTGGTCACTGATCTGAGGCAGAGTGTGAAGCAAGTCATGTACTCCCACTCTACTTGTCATATCTTCTGCAGAAGATGATCTACAGGTTTTTATACCTTAAAATATTTATGAGTTTAAAGTCTTCCCTAAATATGCTAATAAAATATGTTTATCCAACCGAAGGTCATCTTTTGGATTGTCAGTGGAGCCTCCCAGTACTTAACAATCTTTGTGTGATTGATTGTATTTTTGGCATGTTAATATTTATAGAAGACAATTATAGCATTTTTTTCCCCAGTAGGTAAATAACTATTGCCTCCACATTAAATAAATATAGTCAAACACTGTATTTGACTTCATTTCTTAAAATGTTTTTCGGTCATGCCTAAAAGTATAATAAAAAAAAAAAAACAATCGCATAATTTAGGGTCTGAATTTTTCCACAGCTATTTTCGGTCATTTTTCCAAAGAATTTGCTCGGTTTACTTGCAAATAGGAGACATTTATAGCATCAGCTGATTATCTTAGTATATGCTGCACGAGCCCTGTTAAGATGTGCCTGAGTTAGAATTTAGACATTTAAATGTTGTCAAAGGCACATCATCAAAGTAAGCTATAGGCTTTTTAAAAACTGAGGTATTATTCCCTCCTTAAAGGTTTGGTAGAATTCATCAACAAATCCATCTAGGTATGAGGTTTCCTTTGAGGAAAGATTTTAAACTATAGATGGAGTTCCTTTAACTACCAGAGGGCTATTCAGGTGATCAGTTTCCTCTTTAGTCAGTTTTGGTTGTTTGTATGTTTAAAGAATTTTGTTCATTTCATCTCTGTTGCCAAATTCCTTGGCATAAAGTTGTCAGTAACATTGCTTTATTAATGGTCTAATGTGGGCAGGGTGTATGGCAATACCTCTTTTTCATTCTTGATGTTGGTAATTTTTCATCCCTTTTTATCCTGATCAGTCTGGTGAGAGGTTTATCCATTTTATTGTTAGAATTTCACTGCTTTTGTTTTTCTGTTTGTCTGGTTTCTAGTTCATTGATTGTTCTCTTCTTATTATTTCTTTCCTTCTACTTTGGCTTTACTTTGCTTCCATCCTCCCCACCCCACTATTAAGAATAAAGTGGAGAGCACTGATTTTAGCTAATTCTTATTTTCTAGAATAATCACTGAAAAATCACTAAACACTGTTTAAGCTGGATCTCACAATTTTGACGTGCTCTGTTTTTATTCTCATTCAGTTCAAAATATTTTCTAGTTCCCCGTGTGATTTCTTCACTGGCCTAGAGGATAAGTAGAAGTGTGTTAATTTCCTACGATTTGAGAAATTTCCAAATATCTTTCTATTATGGATTTCTAATTTAGTTTGATATGGTCAGAGAACATATTCTGTATCATCTCAGTATTTTATGTTTATTGAGAACTTGTTCAATGGTCAGTATATGGTCTACCTTGGTGAATATTCTGTGCAGTTGGAAATAGTATGTAATCTGCTGTTTAAAGATATTTTTTCTTTCAGTTTTATTGAGCCAAATTGAAATAAATATAGCACTATATAAGTTTAAGGTATACAGCATAATGTCTTAACTTACATGTGTTGTGAAATGATTACCACAATATTTGGTTAATATCTATCATCTCATATAGATACAAAGAATCTGCTGCTTTGAATGGTGTGTTCTATAGAGGCAAATTATGTCCAGTTAGTTATACGGTCCAAATAGCTTATTTATCAACCAATTTTCTATTTTTTTTTAACAATTACTAACAGTTGAGTGTTGAAATATCTGACCATAGCTGTGGATCTATTTCTCATTTTAGTTCTGCCAGTTTTTGCTTTATGTGTTTAAAATTTTATTGATGGTTACATAGACATTGAAGATCGTTACATCTCTTTGATTAATCCTTGTCTCCTTATTTCTCTCTTTATTTGTGATAATATCTACTGTTCTGAAGTCTGCTTGGTTTGTTATTAATATAGCCACTTCAGAATTCTTTTGATTTGTGTTTACATTGCATCTTTTTCTATACTTTCATTTTTAACTTATCTGTGTTTTATATTTAAAGTGGTTTTTTTTGAGAAAGCATATAGTTCAATATTGCTTGATAAAAACCAGCTTAAGAATCTGTGCCTTTTAATTTGATTGTTTAAACTATTTATTGTGAATATAATTATCAGTGTGGTGGGGTTTTTTGCTTACCATCTTGCTATTTGTTTTCTCTTTGTCTTATTTTTGTCTCTTTTCTCTTGGATTAATTATGCATCTTTTTAAGTCTTCCATTTCCCCCCTATCCTATTAGCTGATTAGTTTTAACTCTGTTCTATTTCTTTCTTAGAGAGTGTTCCAGGTCAGGACCCCTTTATACTCAAATAACCTCATGGTGAGGACCTCAAAGAGCTTTAGTTTATGTGGATCGCACCTATTTATATTTACTATATTAGAAATTAAATTGAAAAGTTAAAAATATTATTTTTTAAAAAAATAAGTATACAACTCATTATAGAGTAACGTAAATAATATGTTTTATTAAAAAGCTATGTTTCTGGAACAAAGATCATCTGGTGAGAAGAGTAGCATTGTTTTACATTTTTGGCAAAGTTCTTTGATCTCTGTCTTAGAAGCTGGGTTCTCCTGTCTACTGTATTCAGTCTGTTGTGATATCACATATCACATCACTTCTGGAAAACTCCATTGTAAATCTTGTGAGAGAATGAGAGTGAAAAAAGAAAACAGCACCTGAGTATTTACTATGAAAACAATTTTGACCTTGTCATCCCTGAGAAAGTTTCAAGCAAGTCTGTGGGTTCTTGGGTCATATCTTGGGAACTGATGCTCTAAATTTTACAATCTGTATCTTAAACTTATTGAAGTACATGTTTAAATAACATTATTCCATTTTAGCTATGACCCTTGCAGTAAGACATTTCCATTTCAGCTCTGCATCATTTGTGCTATTATGACCATATAATTTACTTCTATTTTTGCTACAAACCCCACAGTAATTTTTTGTTATTTCACTTTACACAACCGTCTTTTAAAGAAATTTAAAAGTTACGAAAGGATATCTTTTATATTAGCACACATACTTACCATTTCCGATACTTAATTTCTTTGTGTAGATCCAAGTCTCTATCTGGTATCATTTCCTTTTGCCTGAGGAATTTCTTTTAACAGTTCTTTCAGTGCAGTTCTGCTGATGATCAATGCCCTTGGCTTTTGTTTTCATGAAAAAATTTTACCCCACCTTCATCTTTGAAGGATGCTTCCACTGGATATACAGTTGTAGGCCTACACTTTCTCCCAGCCACTTAAAGATGTTGTTCGATCGTCTTCTGGCTTGCATAGTTTTTGACAAGAATTTTGCACTAATTCTTACCTTTGTTCATGTCTTTGTGGTGTGTCTTTTTGCTCTGATTCAAGTTTTTCTCTTTATCGTTGATTTTCAGCAATTTGATTATGATGATCTTTGAGGTGAAGGTGGGTGTGGCGATGATGATGGTAGTGTTGTGTGTGCATCTGTGTGCATGTGTATAGGGTGTGTTTACCCTCTTGGAGTGTTTAGAGCTTCTTGGACCTGGGAATTTATAGTTTTCATCAAATTTGGAAAATATACAGCCATTATTTCTTCAAATATTTTTCTGTCTCCCCTTTCTATATGACATTCCCAAGTACATGGTTTAGTCTCACACTTGATGATATGCCTAGGTTCCCGAAGATTCTCTCTTTCTCTCTCTCTTTTAAGTTAAAAAAGCCTGTACTTTGGCTTGATTAGATTTGAACTCACTAACTAGACTATGTCTAATTTGCTGTTAATCCCATCTAGTGGAATTGTTCAAGTATATACTGTATAAGAACGTATTTTATGTTTTATTCCGAAAGTTACATTTGGTTCTTTTAAAAATCCTCCACGTCTCTCTTCATTACGTTCTTGTTTTCCTTTAACTACTTCCACGTTGTTTCCTTGTTCTACCACATCTTTCCTGTTGACTGATTTTTTTTTTTCCTAATCATATGTCACATTTTTCTGCTACTTGGCATGTTTGGTAATTTTGATTCAATGCTGGACATTGTTAGGTTACATACATGAATGTCTTGATGTCATCAGGCCATCAAATTACTTGCAGATTAATTTGATCCCTTTGAGGCCTCTTTTTAAGCTTTGCTAGAATGACTCTTCAGTACTTTCATTCCAGAGATGGGTCAGCCTCGTCTCTAACGTGTGACTCCTCTGGGTCTCCATGGAATGCTCCAGATTATCATCAACAACTCTCCACGCTGATTGGTCTGAGTTCAAAATGTCTCTCCACCCTCTGTGATCTCTAGAAATTGTTCAGTAACAACCTTGGCATCCTTCTTTGCCAAAGTTGGTGGAGCGTCCCTTGATGTATGTACAGCCTGTTGCTCAGCAAAAACTCAAGCGGATGCCTACATAGACTTAGGGAGCTTGACTTATTCTGGAATCCTGCTTCACACCTTCCAGCTGTGTCAGCTTCTCAAAGTTCTGATCTCCTCCTCGACTCACACATGTTGACAGGCTCTGATCCGTTTTCATCTGTTTTTCCCATAATCTGGAAGTTGCCTCCAGGCAGAATGCCAGGACAATCAGAAGGCTTGCCTTATTTGTTTCTCTTCTCTCAGGAATCAGAGTCTCGTGCTGCTTATTGTCCAGTGTCTGAAAACAGGTGTTTCATATATTTGGTCTAGTTTTTTAGATGTAAGAGCCTAAGTCTAGTCTTTATTACTCTATCATAGTTGGAGGCGAAAGTCTATTTTGAATTTTTAAATATCGCTTAGGCCATGACACTCTCAGTTTCTTTGACCAATAATGATTCGAAATAGAAGATGTTGCCATGCTGTCGTCTTTTGGTTGGTCCTCCTGAATGACTTTTGAGATGGCTGACTGGAGCTAGAACTTCTGTTGTGTGACTGTATAGAACATTGTGTATCATGTAGAATATTGTGTCTCCGTGTGAAACTTACTGCCACCCACGAGGAGCTCTACATCTGTGAACATTAAACAACTGAGCTTTATGCATCAGATTCCAGATTTTTAAATTACGTCCCGTCCCTAATTTAAAAATATAGCACTGGAAACTTTTGTAAACTGTATTGAATTTCTCCATCCGTACGTCTCCTCTGGGTTATGAACCTCAGCATTTCAAAAATCACCACTCAGAGTAGATGACTCATGGTTTGACAAACATGGGTTTAGATGCCTCAGGACCTCAACATAATAGGTGCTGGGCAAACATATGTGGTAATTCTACTCTTGGAATTCCTCGGTTGAAGGACCAAGGGAGTCGCTAGCTTTTATTGTCAAGAATTAAGAAAATCCAAGTAAGAGGGGTCCAGTGCCTGCTTGAAGCTTCTTGCTGAAGGAAAGATGACAAGATTATTTCTAGATTTGACTGGAGAAGAGTTTAGAACTGAAAGTAGCCATGGGCACCCGAAGGGCTCGAGTTGCTCTGAATTTGCTCTTCCGAAAAAAAGCGTTTAGCTTTCAAACGGAGGTGAAGAGATGTGACTGATTATTAAGGTTTCTTTTTCACCGTCATGCTTCTAGGCTTGGCCAGTACCAGGTGTTTGGGCACTGAGGGAGGGAAGAATTGGGAAAAAGTCAGGAAGGTAGGGTTGTGTGGGCCACCACCACTGGCAGTGGGCAGCTGTTTCACCACATGTGGAACGAGTGCATTTTGATTTGACCACAATTCTACAAATAGATAATTTTGTGGTTTGGGGGCCAAAGGCCTCAAGACATAGCTATTGAAATAATCATCGAATATTTTTTTTTTTCCCAAGACGGGTATGGAATTGGATCTGATTTATTTTTCCTTTTCAGTAAATGGGTCCATAGACACTGACCCCCAAGTAGAATGACATTTAGATGCTGGAAAGTATGTCACAGACTGTGGCATCTTGCCTTTCTGGACTAATAACGATCAAAAGTTCCAAACAATAGACTACTTTTCAAGGGGTAAGCAGGAGGAAGTGGAAAGAGGGAGAGAAGTCAGAAACATATATTTTTAAAAATGTGTGCTCTAAATGATACATAAATTGATTAAGGTAATTCAATATTTGTATTTAAAAAGCTCTGTTCAGCATCGGGCTCTGGGCTGACGGCTCAGAGCCCGGAGCCTGCTTCCGATTCTGTGTCTCCCTCTCTCTCTGCCCCTCCCCCGTTCATGCTCTGTCTCTCTCTGTCTCAAAAATAAATAAACGTTAAAAAAAAATTTAAAAAGCTCTGTTCGTATGTACAAATGGGATATAAGTAGATGCAGGTTTAAAGTAGCTTTAAAAATGACGCAGATGGTGGGGCGCCTGGGTGGCTTGGTCAGTTAAGCATCTGACTTCGGCTCAGGTCATGATCTCGCCGTCCGTGAGTTCGAGCCCCGCGTCAGGCTCTGTGCTGACAGCTCGGAGCCTGGAGCCTGCTTCTGATTCTCTGTTTCCTTCTCTGTCTCTGCCCCTCCTCTGCTCACGCGCTCTCTCTCTTTCAAAAATAAACATTAAAAAAAATGATACACATGTTGGCATATGAATAGGAAAAATCTGGAAAGAAACAACTATTAATGAACCATTCAATGTCTACTTGGGGGGATGGATGGATACTTATCTTTTACTTTATATACTCTTTTGTATTGGTAGTTGAAAAAGCTAACATTTATCGAACATTGAATTTGTGCCCAGAACTGTGCTAAGCAATCCAAATACTTACCATTGTCTTGCTTGGGCTTCACAATTGCCCTAGAATGTCTATACTGGAGGTGCCTTGAGGTGGCAAGTTGCCAGGAAAAGGGAGCTAGGCACCTGCCTTGAGCTGTGTTTGCAAACCAAGCACACGGTTGTTACCCAAACCTTGTGCTCATTTAGGATCGCTTGGTGTGAGGGGTTCTGCCAGGCAACCCGTTTTTATTAACACCTCTCCTAACAGTCCAGAGAATTAAGCGCTATTATTATTGCCAATTTAGAGATGAGGAAATTGAGGCACAGAGAGTTTAAGTAACTTGCCCAGTGCCTCACAGCTAGTAAATAGCAGAGCCAAGATTTGAATCCCTGTCTGTTAAAATGCGTATTTCAGGCTCTTCATGTAGATTTGTTACAAGATAATAAATTTAAATCATAATTAAAAAAAAATTCAGGGGGCGCCTGGGTGGCGCAGTCGGTTAAGCGTCCGACTTCAGCCAGGTCACGATCTCGCGGTCCGTGAGTTCGAGCCCCGCGTCAGGCTCTGGGCTGATGGCTCGGAGCCTGGAGCCTGTTTCCGATTCTGTGTCTCCCTCTCTCTCTGCCCCTCCCCCGTTCATGCTCTGTCTCTCTTTGTCCCAAAAATAAATAAAAAACGTTGAAAAAAAAATATTAAAAAAAAAAATTCAGCAACTCAGATGGCTCATCTAAAAACTGTGATTTTAGTGTATTCTAGAAACAGAGATGGGAAAAAATCCTTTTGGAGCATATTATCGCCGGTAAAGGTGGCTGTCGAATTAGAACAGACACCTAATATGTTAGGGAGCACTGCTACTAAAACTAAGTCAAATGTGGCTTTTAATTTTTAAATTTTCACCAAAGATGAATTTATGTGACTGTCTATTTTTATGTTACCCCCCCCCCCCCTTTAAACAGAGAGATTTACAAACAGTGTCTGAGCATCATGGAGCCTCTAGGTTCCACGTTAACGGCAACTTACGCCCATCCCAAACCAACACCGACCAATTTTCTACCAGCCGTCAGTACTCTGGCATCCAGCTACAGGGACCGCTTCCCCCACAACAATGTAACCCATCCCTTGAGCCTTCCTTGGAGACCAAGCACGTACTACAAAGTAGCCTCTAACTCACCAACCTTGGGCCCGTACTGCACCAGATCTCAGAAGGTGTGCGACAATACCATGCTGCCCTTTGTTTCCAACCGAACCACTCTCTTCACAAGGTATACTCCTGATGACTGGTATAGGTCCAATCTAACCAACTATCTCGAATCCGACACTTCCCGACATAATTCCGAGAGGCTAAGGGTAGATACGTCTCGCCTGATTCAAGACAAGTATCAACACACAAGAAAAACTCAGGCAGACTCCACGCAAAATTTGGGAGAACGAGTCAATGACATAGGATTTTGGAAATCTGAGATCACTCATGAGTTGGATGCAATGATTGGAGAGACAAATGCACTCACTGATGTTAAGAAAAAATTGGAGAGGGCCTTGATGGAGACAGAAGCCCCTCTTCAGGTAAATATAAGAGCTTTTGATGAAAAAACACTACGCATTTGTATGATTGTAACCCACTGGTTGAATTACTGAGGTTATTGCCTATTGAATTATGTTTCTCTTCACCTGTAGAAGCCAACCTCCTATCAATGCATCTGTAATTAATTTCACCATTGGTAAAACCGTTACAAGTTTCATACAGAACAACTATTTAAATAGAAAGAATTCTGAATGCAAAGCAAAGGAGGCTAATTAGAGACATATTCTTTTTTTTTTTTTTAAATTTTTGAGGGATAGAGAGTGAACATGAGCAGGGGAGGGGCAGACAGAAGGAGACAGAGAATCCCAAGCAGGCTCTACACCATCAGTGCAGAGCCCTACTCAAGACTCAAACTCACGAACCACGAGATCATGACCTGAGCCGAAATCAAGAGTCGGCGCGTAACCGACTGAGCCACCCAGGTGCCCTGAGGGACATTCTTAAGACACACAACGTTTTATGGTGAGAATGCCATCTTCTCAACTATTAAATAGGCTGCTTGGTCATTGTTGTCCCATTATTTGAGGAAAAAAAGTACCGTTCTTTTAATCTGTCTCGTGAAAGGCCTCCCGTGCGTATGCTGATTCCTTTTGAGGGCACAGTGAAACGTTCAAGACCATCGTAGGAGATAGAATGAGTTTGACTGAATAGAGAAATGGGCCTGAGGTCAAGCCAGTTCTGGTGATCGTGGGGGCAGCATTTTAATTTGTTGCTGGCCTCTGGTTACCTCTCACCCCCGAATGTGTGATGGGGGGGGCCCCCCTCCAAGCTCATTCTATGCCCCCCCCCAACCATTGAAAGAAGACATTCTGTATTTGAAGATGCGTAAGTTACAGAAATTATTTCTGGAGGTGTATATATACTGATGAAGCTAACACCATTTTTCTTCACGCTTGTATGACTCATTTCCCACGTGATGAGCATTTGCAGGAGGTCTTTGTTATGACATCTGTGGCTGAAGGGTTTAGAGAATTAAGGAGCCAGAAGTCTAGTGGGTTGAAGAATTTGTTGGAGACCTCTGCACATTGTTACTTCTTATCTTGCCCCCCCCCCTCCCCGGTACCCCCACCAAACACAAGTACGCACAAACACGCACAACCACCAGAAATCCCAAGAAAGAGTGACGGTGCACGAACGATGTCCTTTTAAATTTACTTGTCATGAAATGTTTTTTGAAGATCGGAAGCCCTTCCATACTTTCTTCACGCTCTGGCTCATTTTGAGGATTCCTGGTCTGTTCTGCATCCCACCTGACCTTCAGAGTATCCTTGAAGTGACAGCCACTTATGCTTGAATTTCCAGAGCACATTCAGTTTCTTCCTTTCAGTAGTAATCCTTTCAGTGAGATGGGCCTAATTTGAATATTTTTTTTTATACAATTTTTGTCCGAATGTTCCTGTGTGCTAGAACGTTTACTATCAGCACAGTGTGAGAAGGTCTTGATTAAGATTAGTGTTTGCTGGGCGTCCGACTTGGGCTCACGTCATGATCTCACAGTTCATGGGTTTGAGCCCCATGTCGGGCTCTGTGCTGACAGCTGAGAGCCTGGAGCCTGCCTCAGATTCTGTGTCTCCCTGTCTCTCTGCCCCTCCCCTGCTCGTGCTCTCTGTCCCTCTCTCAAAAAAAAAAAAAACAAAAAAAAACATTAAGAAAAATTTAAGATTAGAGTTAGTCACATGAACAGGTACATCTCAGAAGGGAAAACACAGATGATCAACTAATATGAGCAAAAAAGTTGGGGTGCCTGGGTGGCTCAGTTGGTTGAGCATCCGACTTCAGCTCAGGTCTTGATCTCATGAGTTCGAGTCCCGCGTCAGGCTCTGTGCTGACAGCTCAGAGCCTGGAGCCTGCTTCTCATTCTGTGTCTCCCTCTCTCTCTGCCCCTCCCCTGCTCATGCTGTCTCTCTCTTTGTCCCAAAAATAAATAAAACATTAAAAAAAAAAGTTAAAATTCAGGGATAAAAATGAAAATTAAATCAATGATGTATCCATCTTTGGCCTATCATATCTGCAACAATGAAAACTGATGACATCTAGAGTTGGCCAAAGTATGGGAGATCGATACCTTTCTATGTGGCTGGTAAGATTAGTAGAGTCCTAATAGACTGTGGGTTAGTAGAAACTTACAAAAAGCAGGTTAGTGATACACATTAGAGTAATCAGCGTTCCTCTCAACCCCTTAATCCATCTTCTAGTAAATGTGACTTTTCCTATTAAAAAATATGCATTCACTGAAAGATTTTGTTCAGTGACACTATGTCCAGATTACAGTATACATGCTATTATATTTTATGCTTAAAAGATTAAGATTATACAGTTGTTCCATGTCAAGAAATAGTCTTTGGAAAAGAGTATTTTAACATTTACATAATGTTCTTTCATACATAATTTATTGTTAGCAATCCAAGCTGTTTTCCACTGGAGTCATTAACCTACTTTGTCTCGAAGAATATTTTATGACTGGAGCCTACCATTTAATGTCAATCCTAAAAAGCATACTCTAAAATTGTAAGGGCATTATAACCTTCTTTAAAAAATTGTTTTTAAACTTTTATTCAGTTTTCAGAGACAGAGAGAGACAGACTGTGAACGGGGGAGGGGCAGAAAGAGAGGGAGACAGAATCCGAAGCAGGCTCCAGGCTCCGAGCTGTCAGCTCAGAGCCCGATGCGGGGCTTGAACTCACAAATGATGAGATTGTGACCTGAGCCGAAGTCGGACGCTTAACCGACAGAGCCACCCAGGTGCTCCATAACCTTTCTTTTTTTAAATTAAAAACAACAAACAAAACAGGGATAGGAATATAGCTAGATCATTTTCTACTTTTCTATATTTTTTCTCTTTAATGGACAAGGCATGTTATTTTTGTAATTAGGAAACAATAAATGGAACTTGAAAAATAATCATTAAGATTTTTGGCTACACAAATATTTTGGCGTGTTTAAAGGTAATAATTTGTTTCTTCCTCACCCTCAGTCGAAAATATGTGGAAATAATATCTTGAAAACTATGTTTCAGGTTGTCGAACTATTTCTGTAGAAGAATTAATGCTAAGTAGTTTTCTCAGATGCTAATTTGTGGGAATCACGTAAATGTCATGTGCTTTATTTTGTCAACTTTCCAAATTAGAGTTTTTTTTCACACTGATGTGAAGAGCTAACTCTATCTCTTAACTAGCAGTAGGGAGTTTCTTAGTTGTCACGGTGGGTCTCATACTAGATTCCCAAGAAAATGGCTTGAAAAATTGGTATTGGGCGTGTCCATTGACTTGTTTTAGAAATAGGTCCTTAGAGCTGCTGGTCACTGATTTTAGTCAGTTTGGATTAGTGCTTTCTGTTCTTTGTGTATCTGTAGGTAGCCCGAGAATGTCTATTTCATCGAGAGAAGAGAATGGGAATTGATCTAGTTCATGACGATGTGGAAATCCAACTACTGACGGTAAATATGGGGGAAATGCAACAGTAAGGAGAAATGTAGTTGTAAACATGTCCTTAATGTATAGAAACAAACAAAAAATGATATTACATGAAGCCATTTATAAGTAAGAAGTTATAGTATCCAAATGTATATAGCATTTACAAAAGACACCTTTTTTTTTTGGTTATACATGTAATAGATGTTTATTATATGTTCATTATATGTTCAATAGATGTAAGAGAGTTTGAAAGATACAGTATAGGATAAAGAAAGATAAAAAATCATCTGAAGTTCAGCTGGACAGAAATCACCTTTAATTTTGGAGAATTTCAGTTCATCCAGAGAATTTCAGAGAATTTCTTTTTGTTAGTCGTACTTAGGCACCACCCAACTTAAAGACACACAAACAGGTCTTCGAGATTTGAATGATACTGTGTACACAATTTGAATTGTGGTGGGTTGTTTTTCTGGATAAATGCTCAATGATGTTTATTCTTAGATATGGTTGTAGGGAAGGCACCACCGTTCTTTTTAAGGACTTAATTTTTTAAGAGCAGTTTGAGGTTCACAGCAAAATTGAGGGCAAGGCATAGAGATATCTCAATTAGCTCCTGTCCCCATCCGGGCACAGCCTCCGCCCATTACTAGCACCTCCCCCCCCCAGAGTGGTACCTTTGTTACAATTGACAAACCTACACTGGTCCATCATTAACATCCAAAGTCCAGTTTTACCCTTAGGGTTCACTCTTGGTGGTGTAGATTCCATGGGTTTGGACAAAGGTATCATAACATATCCATCACTGATGTATATGGTATTTTCACTTCCCTAAGACTCCTGTGTGCTCTGCCTAGTTATCCTTCCCTTCCCAAAGTGCTTTATTT
The DNA here is from genome assembly GCF_023721935.1 of Panthera uncia. Classification (NCBI taxonomy): domain Eukaryota; kingdom Metazoa; phylum Chordata; class Mammalia; order Carnivora; family Felidae; genus Panthera; species Panthera uncia. The sequence continues at coordinate 50,123,969 of NC_064814.1, forward strand.
AATTAAGAATTCTATTGGGGTCATTTTCCCATAGCATTAGATATACATGAAGGTGTGATTTTAAGGGTTGCATTGGGTTCCACAATGTCAAGGTGCTATCATTAAAAAAAAAAAAAAATGAGTCCTCTCTTTTTCAATAGTGAAGCTGTCACCCTTTCTCACTCCCCCCCCCTTTTTTTGCTATTTTAATAACACTGCAGTGTACAAAAATATTATTATTGATAACTGTACTTTTTCTGATTATTTCCTTAGAACACATTTCAAGAGACGTAATCGATGTGATAAAAGGCATATGCATTTGGGAAGTTTTGATATATAGCCAAATTGCCATCTAGAAGCTGAGATATATATATATGAATATATATATACACATATATATATTCCAAACCTTATATATATATTTCAATATATATATTCATATATATAATATATATATTCTAAACCTTATATATTTCAATATATATATTATATTCATATATATGAATATATATATATATGAATATAATATATATATTCCAAACCTTCCACCAATTAAATGTGATTTAGTTCTGAGTTCTTCGGCCTTCACTTCCCAGACTTACCCCCAGAAGATCTCTGCCATTCCTTTAGATGTCAGCCACAATGTGCCTCGAGCCCTCCCTCATCTTTTTTTTTTTTGGCCAGATTCTCTATTATGCCTTAGTCCTGTGTCCCTAAGTCCCAGAAATGTATTTCTGTTGGGGTTATAACCCTGTCACCCCTCCCCCACCTCTTTTTTTGGTTCCTATTTATGAAGCTTAAAAGTGTACTTTTCTTCTACCCTGATGCCTCCAGCCTTTCCCTTCCTAGTTTCGGCACCACAGTTCTCCAGGCACGGTGCCATCGCTTGACCGTCTTCACCCTTTGTAGTCAGTCTGTAGCTCCTGTAAATTATTCCTCTGATTTGATTCCCAGCCCTCTCCTTCCCATTCCATTCTCCCTACTGGTCCTCCTTCCTAGCTGGCTTATGCAGAATCCTCAAATATCTTCCCTTTGCTCGGATCCATACTACTCGTGATCACCAGAGGTTCTGTCCGCTAAAAATCTCTTCCCGGACTCCCGAATCTCTAGGACCTTCCATTGTCTGGCTCTTACACCTTCTCCCTCTCATTTCCTACTCTGACCTGCTGAATTTCTGCCTCAGCTTGGCTGGGTCCCACCGGTTGGCCTTTCCGTGACTGGTCCTTGGTAAAAGATGAATCCTTGGTAAGAAAGGCAATTGGACTAGCTAACAGCCTGGCCATCAGTAATTGTATCCTCGCAAGTTATCAGGGTTCCTTTTAACATTGTATTAAATTATTTTTAGTGATCTCTTGCTGTGAAGGGTCATAAGCAGAAGACTGTCCCTGGCTCTTCTGCTTTTCTTCACTGCCTGATTCTCTGAAAGAAATATGAGTGGAAATAAGAAACTCAGGGAAATTTGGCCACTACAGAGAGGCCACACAATCTACTTTGTAAAAGCCACAGACCCCAACTGCTGCACACGAGTGATCAGGAATAGAGTATCCTGAATATATAGTAGAGTTACAAGTCCCTTCCCAGTTCGAGAACGATAATGTTGTCTAGACCAGTAGCAGAGGCTGCTTTATATCCAGATAACGAAATCTGCAGCTAGAACAATGGTTCATCAGTTGAGGGGTACCTTGGTCATTGCCATTCGAGTAACGAGGGCACCCATATCTTACTCCAAGTGGTAATATTAGCATATCTTCTCTTTTTACCAGCACGACTCTACCTTTTTAGAATAATTAAATAAGCACCGGCAAAGACAAGAAATAGTCTTAAAAGGCCTGCTTTTCGTGAAGGCGGGTGCCTCGGCATATTTTCTTGTGAACTCTGTTGACTCTGACTCACATTCAATCAGTGACAGCCATCAGATTCTTCCAGAATGGCTTCTCTTGGGGAACCGATCAGGGTACCGTCTTTTTGGTCCTCCCAGGCCAGGCTAACTCCTTGACCTAGTTAAAGCCAAATGAACCTTTGAGTACCTATTAATATATAAACTAACACTGGGGACAGTTCCAAAGGTCTTTGGTTTTAGGCATTCTCTATTCCATGAACCCTTCTCCACCCCCCCACCCTGCTGGCCACCCTCTCTCTTTCTCCTTATGCCCCCTCCCCTGCTTGTGTGCTGTCTTCTCTAAGGGAAAAAAAATGGCCGCCCAGGTGGCTCAGTCGGCTGAACATCTGACTTTGGCTCAGGTCACGATCTCACGGTTTGTGAGTTCGAACCCCACGTCGGGCTCTGTGCTGACAGCTTGGAGCCTGGAGCCTGGAGCCTGCTTCGGATTGTGGCTCTCCCTCTCTCTCTGCCCTTCCCCTACTTGCCCTCTCTCTCCCTCTCTCTCTCTTTCGGTCAAAAATAAATAAACATTAAAAAAAGAATGAGAAGACTATATAGTTGAGTAGTAACTGATACTGGAGTGAAGAAGGCCTTTATAGTCAAATTAATGAAGGCAGATACCAAAAGGGGATATTTAATAGATTTGACATTATAGAAATCACGACTGTCTATGTGTCGAAACCACTACGCGAAAATACAAAGGCAAGGGACAAACTAGTTAAAAATATACATATATTTTAATACTATATGTATTTATGTATACAGTTATGACTTCTGTGATGGGAAAGGATTGCATTTTAAATATATAAATTAATAAGAAAAAAAGCCCCAGAAAAAGTGGAGACACAGGTGGTTCACAAAAGAAGAAAGCCGAACAATGAGCAAACATGAGTCAAACTATTAATTTCATCACGTTTGCTGTTTGGGGGAGGGGTCCTGTCGCCCCGGGAACAATGGAGAAGATCTGGTGGTGACCACGTAACAGGTGAGGTAATGAGGTGTACCCTCACTTGTGGTTATACAGGGGCACGGCTTCTGTGAAGGGCAGTTGGGCTGTATTTGTCAAAACCTCGACAAAAGGCATACCCTTTGGTGGTGTCCAAATATTGACTGAGGGTGTTCATCACGGTATTGTTTAATGTCATGGGGAAACGTTCAAGGTTCAAGTGAAAAGGCAGGCCACAAATAAGTGTGTCTAGTGTGATCACTCTGTGCTTGAAGTAGTGGCAGCAATGACCATGGGCGCTTTTGAAATGTCTTCTCTCTCTCTTCTTTTTTTTTTTAATGTTTTTTTTTTTAATTTATTTCTGAGACAGAGAGAGACAGAGCCTGAGTGGGGGAGGGGCAGAGAGAGAGAGAGAGAGAGAGAGAGACTCAGAATCCGAAGCAGGCTCCGGGCTCTGAGCCATCAGCACAGAGCCCGACGTGGGGCTTGAACTCACAAACCGTGAGATCATGACCTGAGCCGAAGTTGGGTGCTTAACAGACTGAGCCACCCAGGCGCCCCTGAAATGTCTTCTTGCTGCTGTCTTGGGTTTCTGGGTTTTCTTATGTGAACACGATCTTCAGAGGGAAGTGAGAAATGTTTATTTAAAACATCTGTGATACAACACATGCTATGTAATAGTGCATGTATCCTGGCGGCATCTGAATGCCATGCGCGTGGACAAGGAGAGAGGCTACAAAGGTGTTTGTAGGAGTGTGAGAGCTGAACTGCAAGGGCACAGGCAGGGCCGAGGGAGGGCTGGCCTCCTGGTGTGGAGGTCAAGTTTCCATTTGGACCAAAGAGCTGGGTCTGTTGGAGGTTACATGCCCCGCCAGAGGGAAGTCCCTTATTGGCTGTTCCTCTGTCTCCCCAGTTTATCGTCTCTGAAGAATAGTTATAAAAGAAGCCTGCGTTAAATTCACCAGAATGTCTGTATTTACGTACCGTTTGATTGTTTTGATTAAGGACCAGAGATAAAAATAAAGAAAAATGCGACAGTTTGATCCCCGTCCTGACTAGTTCCTTCATGTAATTTTCCGGTAGCCCCAGAAAAGGGAAACTCTCATTCTCATGTTTAGATTGCAGCATCATGAGGGGATGTCGGTAATTAAGTGGATGTAAAAACTGTTCTCTTGTTTTTATTTGACGCTTTCTTTTTTTTCCCCCCAGGAACCAAGTTGCCCTTTATTGATGTGTTGTCACGTTGTTGGATATTGTACCTGATGATGAAAAACGTTAATGTGTTTTGTTTTTTAATCGCATAGGAGGTTGACATTATTCTGTGCTGTGAAGAAAGGATGAAGTTTCATTTGGATAAGGCCATCGCTCAACTTGCGTAAGTTGTAACTCTATATACAACGTAAAATCACGTCTCCAAACTGTGCTATTGTGCCTCCTGTTTAAATTTCTCTTAGCGTCTTATGTAAGGATTTGTTGTAGATGGATACACATACACACACGTGCATGCGCACCTATACATTTTAATTTTATTTATTTTATTTTTAAAAAGTTTTATTTTTTTTACATTTTTAAAAAATTTTTTTAATTTAATTTTTTTAAATTTCCATTCAAGTTAGTTAGCATCTAGTGCAACAATGATTTCAGTAGATTCCTTAGTGCCCCTGACCCATCTAGCCTCTCCCCCCTCCTACACCCCCTCCTGTAACCCTCTGTTCTCCATATTTATGAGTCTCTTCTGTTTTGTCCCCCTCCTTGTTTTTATATTCTTTTTGTTTTCCTTCCCTTATATTCATCTGTTTTGTCTCTTAAAGTCCTCATATGAGTGAAGTCATGTGAGTTTTGTCTTTCTCTGACTGACTAATTTCACTTAGCATAATACCCTTCAGTTCCATCCACGTAGTTGCAAATGGCAAGATTTCATTCTTTTTGATTGCCGAGTAATACTCCATTGTGTATATATACCAACCACATTCTTTATCCATTCACCCATCCATGGACGTGTGGGCTCTTTCCATACTTTGCCTGTTGTTGATAGTGCTGCTGTAAACATGGGGGTGCATGTGTCCCTTCAAAACAGCACATCTGTGTCCCTTGGATAAACACCTAGCAGTGTAATTGCTGGGTTGTAGGGTAGTTCTATTTTTAGTTTTTTGAGGAAACTTTATACTGTTTTCCAGAGTGGCTGCACCAGCTTACATTCCCATATACATTTTTATTTGGAGGTTGAAATGAGGTTTTTTAAATTTCTATTTATTTTTGAGAGAAAGAGAGAGAGAGAGAGAGAGAGAGAGAGAGAGAGAGAATGTGCACACCAGTGGGGGAAGGGCTTCAGACTTGGAATTGTCAGTGCAGAGCCCTAGTCAGGGCTTGAACTCAAACTGTGAGATCATGACCTGGGCCGGAACTGACTGAGCCACCCACGTGCCCTGGAGTGCTTGCTTTAAGTTCATAGTTAAAGAAATCATTTTAAGATGCTAAAGAAAGGATTTCTGCCCTAATTTGGAGACATGGCTAAGATTTCTTTCAACTCAGGCTTTCATTCTTTGATGAGAGAGCGACTGGTATATATTCAGCCCAACAGTTGGAGAAGTAATGAATTGTGGTTCACTTTAATGGTGATTTCCACAAATCCTTAAAGACTCAGACTTCCCTGATCTCCCACGGTCCCTGGCACATGCTCCCCAGTGCTCTGGTCGTGCTGTTACAGCACTGACTGCTTCCTATTGCATTACAATTGTTCGCCCATCCTACTCTCTACCAGAATACAAATTCCTCTTTTCTTGGCAATAGCAGATAGGAGGTATTTACTACTTATGGTGGGGGTTGGGACAAGGGAGAATAATAATCAAAGGAAGGTCTTAAGCAATGATAAACAGCTGTCAGCATAGAAAACACATTGGTTGAGCCTCTTCCCTAACATGACTAGAAAAATTAATGTTCATCTGGTTATGGGTCATGGAAAGCAGCATCGAATATGTCATCCAAAGGAGAGGCTGCTTCTGCTTATATTAATGTTATCAAGGATAATGTGGGATAGCCTACAGGGTATACCTAAGTGTCATAGAGGTATCCATAGTGTCTGTATTGTTTGCTCACTGTGCCCATCAGGATTGATGCTCTGAAGTTTGGCGAGATTTAGATGGCTGAGATCTCTCTCTCTCTCTCTCTCTGTCTGATTGGAAAGGCTCTTTAGTACAGAAATGCTGAGGAGAGGTAGAAGATTAGTTAAGGATGACTGACTGTACATGGTTTGGTTGACCATATACAGTTTTCCTGAGCTGTAACCACAAGGCAGTGCAGTTCTGATATTACTTCTTGGCTTCTGTTCCCTGGGAATCACAGAACCACAGTTTAGCATGGTTCACAGAATCATGTCTGTTCTCTCTTCTCCAGGTCCAGTTCCCAATCCTGTTTTCTTTATAACCTAAAACCTTGCAGCTTATCTTCCATGTTTTTCAAGCTTCTTGCCCAGATTGTTCTACTGTGGAACAGCCACATCTTCCTATCAGTCTCATTTATAAATTGTCTCATTCCCAGCCATTCCTGGCCCTGTTCAGGCCTTTGCAGAAAGTTGTGTCTCCACACGTGCACTCGTTTGGAACCTTTGTTAGCGATGCTTTAAAGACCGTGGCTTTCATTTCATACGCAGTGGGCAGAATGTCTACCTCATTTCCTGGGTGGGTTTCTCCAGGATTTGTGGGGTTGCCTACATGGTCTTTGGGCTTGGTCCAGGAAAGGCGATGTGAGGAGAGTTTTGTAACTTTATTTGCTTTGGAACACACAACAAAGGCCTCAATTTGGATCTCAGTTGAAAATGGAATGTCATTAGGCAGCAATATGGCATCCAGGATTTTTCCCATCTTGGGTTATAAGATAGGTTGATGGGATGCTGCTTCTAACACCTTCCTAAGGGAGTTTCTGAGGTCAGGTCAGAGGAAGTCCAGGGCATGTCAGCCCAAGAGAGGAAGGCTATGGGGCATCTTGGTCCCAGACCACAAGTCAGAAAGGCCTTAATCTTAGAGTTTCAACAGAAGAACCCAAAGCAGGAGACTGAACGCAGAAATAGCAAGGGGAGGCAACTCTCCCATCTTTCAACTTTTGCATGTGTTTTAGAGTTCCCAAGATTGTTTTAGGAGTCACAAAATGCAGACTACTGGCATGTTGCTACCCTCATTTCCATTTTATGGAAAAGGAATCGGCTCTGATAGGTCAGTTGACTTACCTAAAGGTACAGGCAGCTGGGATTAGTCTAGTCAGTTCAACACAGGCTCTACCAAATGGCTTCCATATGCCAAGACCGTTCTGTGTGCCAGGAATACCGAAATGATGAAGACCATCCAGTTGTCCTGCGTTTTCAAATACTATCTAGATGCCAATGATCCCCCAATTTTTATTTCCATCCCAGACCTCTCTCCCAAGTTCCAACAAGCTCCTTGGTAGCTCCACTTGGATGTCTAATGGATGCTTGAGCTCAATGTACTGGCTGAACTTCCGTTTTCTCCCCAGCCTACTCACCCACAGCCTCACCCATCTCTGTTGATGGAATTCTGCTATTCCAATTACTCAATGTCACCTCCTTATTCTCCATTGATGTTTAAGCTTCTAGGAGAGATTGGCTCTCTCTTTAAAACACTCAGAATCCGAACGCTTGTCACCTCCTTTACCACTACCCCGTTGGTCAAAGCCACTACTATCCTTCTCCTGCGTAACTTAACTGTACCCATCTGCTAATGGGTCTACCTGTCCCCTGCTGTCTGTTCTCAACCCAGCACCAAATGATCCTTTAAAATTGTACATCAGCGGTCTCTCCCTTCACTCGGAACAAAACTTGACTCCTTCCAACACCCAGCAAGGTCCTGCCTGATCTATTTCTTCCTCCTGCAAGTCTTTGCTCAAACACTGCCTCCTTAAGGAGTCTTACTCTGACCATCTTATTTAAATAATCACTCACACTCTTGTTTCCCTTTCCCTGCTTTGTTTTCTGCCTTGTTCTGCTAACCAACCACACGATTTCCTTATTCCTTAGGGGTATTGCCTGTCTCCTCCTGCTAGAATGTCAGCTTCTTTAGAGAAGAGATGTTTGCCTTGTCCATGGATGCATTCAGGCTTGGAGAACAGTGCCTGACATGTAGTGGACATTCAGGCATTTGTTGAATCGACTGCTGCCTGAGTAAAGATGTGGCTCACCCGTCACCCATGCCCACCCCACGGGCCCATCTCTCTCGTGGTGAACTGCTGGGTCTCTTCTCTGTTTGGCAGAGCAGGAAGCACCATGCATCTGAGAGTCTCTTCCTTCCCAGAAGGGTGGCTGCTGGAGCATATGAGCCTGGGGGCCACCAATTCCTGATCTGCTTTCAAGCACTCTCTCCCCTGCCCCAGAGCTGAATTTTGACTCTTGGTTTCTATCTCCTGGCAAACTTCTTCAGCCTCCCGTGAGCACAAACTGAAGTCACTTTTAGATGGAGGGAAGCTGGCTTTAAATGTCTCAAAACTTCTCACAGAGTGGGACTCAAAGAATGGGGGGATTAGGATATAGAAGAGGGAAAAGAAGAAGGAAAGAGAGGCACAGGTGTGGACAGATTACTTTAAACCAGTATCCTTCCTGGAACAGGGCTTGTGTGAGGAAGATGGGCCCCAGCCTCAGGGCTTCAAACCTTCTGTTTGTCTGCACTTCTTCTCTCCCAAGCCCCACCACACACCATGGGAGGGGCAGTGTGGGCAGGGTTCTAATTACTCGCATGTATGGACACCTTCGGGGAGGGTACCTGTTAATTGGGAAGCTGGACATTGTGGGCGAGAGGAGAGACCCAGACCACAGTGGTGGATGGGTCCCTGCACAGAAGGGTATTTACTCTTCCTCATATCAAATTGTTGCCTAAACCTGAAGTTCCGTTTCCCCCACTCGGTGTTAACAGAGCTAACAGAGCTTCCCAGCACGAGCTGGAGAAGGACCTGAGTGACAAACAGGCAGCTTACCGAATCGACGATAAATGCCACCATCTGCGCAACACGTCGGATGGTGTCAGCTACTTTCGCGGAGTGGAGAGGGTCGATGCGACGTAAGTTGGGCACGAAGCACTTCTAGGATTTTGACGTCATTTGATTCGTTCTCTCTCCCTTCAAAATGATGCAGGTTAGAAGTGGAAAACATGGGAAGAGAAAAGATCCTCCCTGCTTTGGACGGATCTTCAGTAAGCGTGCATATTTCTCCGTCAGGCCTTGACTCTTGCATCCTGTATTATTTTGTAAAAGAATATTTGTTGTTTACACTTATTGTGGTGAGCACTGAGTAATGTATAGAATCATCAAATCATTGTGTTGTACACCTGAAACTATTAGGACGTTGTAATCCACTGTACTTCAAGAATACATATTTTTAAAAGCTCAAAAAAAGAATATTTGTTTATAGTTCTACCTGTGAAAATAACAGCTACTTGAAGCAGAAACTGTGGGATAAAAAAACAGCTTCCTGTTTTATCATCACTGCTTGTTGCTTAAAAAAAATTTTTTTTAACGTTTATTTATTTTGAGAGACAGAGACAGAGTGCAAGTGGGGGAAAGGTAGAGAGAGCGGGAGACACAGAATCTGAAGCAGGCTCCAGGCTCTGAGCTGTCAGCCCAGAGCCCAACTTGGGGCTTGAACCCACAAACTGTGAGGTCACGACCGGAGCCGAAGTCGGACGCTTACCCAACTGAGCCACCCAGGCGCCCCATCACTGCTTGCTGCTTTAAATGTTGAACATTAAACTTGTTCCATCAGTGGTTTCCATGCCAGGCCCCTGGATGCAGTCTTGGGTTCATGGTCTTTTTCCAATCCTTCCCTTTAAAAAAAAAAAAAAAACCCAACTTGATTGAAGTGAAATTCACCTACACTGAAATACATTTGGTGTACATTTGGGTGGGTTTTGACCAATTTCTATGCCTGTATCACCATGACCACAGTTGAAATGAAGCATATTTTCCTTGCCTTGGGGCACCTGGCTGGCTCAATTGGGTAAGCATCTGACTCTTGATTTCGATTCAGGTCATGATCTCACAGTTCGTGAGCTTGAGCCCGCATCGGGGAATCTTGCTGGGGATTCTCTGTCTGTCCCTCTCTCTCTGCCCCTCCCCCCATGAATAAATAAACATTAAAACACGTTTAAAACATGCTCACCACAACATTATCATTCTCTTCACTCTTTGCTATTCCAATAAAGGGTTATTACTATATTACTGTTTTCATTAGTACTTCCTTGATTACTCCTGAGGTTGGATGTTTCTTCATATGTTTAGTGGGCCAGTGAGACACATTTCTTATGACTCAACACGCTGATACCCTTCATCAATCCCCCCAGGCCTCCCGACTGGACTTAGTGTATGCTTTGGATTTACAGAAACATTAGCAGGAAAATAAGGAACAATTAAGAAAAGTTTCGACAAGCTTTGCTCTGATGTTTATATTTTAGGCAATAAAACCAGGATTCATTGCTATGGGGTTCTGTCTTTCACAAAATGAATGATTTCCTGCAGACCATCTAGGCCGATTCATCCTTGTCACCCACGTATGATTCTACTTTTTTTTTTTTCCCTCCAGGGTCTCAGTGCCCGAGTCCTGGGCCAAATTTACGGATGACAATGTTCTCCATTCCCAAAGTACGCGAGCGGCCTCTTCCAAGCTAAGGGACGACATTCACAACCTGTTGGTTGTGACTGCCAATGAGATGTGGAATCAGTTCAACAAAGTGAACTTGTCTTTCACCAATCGTATTGCTGAGACTGCAGATGCTAAAAATAAGATTCAGATTCACTTAGCGAAGGTAAATCAAGCGCCCGTGGTACCCCTTGGCTGACCCGGATAGATGGGGCAGGGGGCTCTGAGATCACAAATCTCTCACCGCTGCCGCTGAGATGCCGTAAGACGCATGACCTCCTGGCCATCCAGACTGAGAAAAATTAAAGCCAGTACAAAGCACGCCGTTTATTTTAGCCACGTAGCCAGGTGTCAAAATGAAATCGGAATCCACTTGTGTTTGGAATACAAAGAATGCACTGTGCATGGAAAGGTTCCTAGTAGTTAATAGAAACAAAAATATTATGGTTAAAGTTTAATGGATCGCTGGATGTAACTAGGAAGCAAATGTATTATTAGAACATATGGCAGGGATGTTTTCTGTTCAATTATTTCAGGCCCTTTTTCTGGCATACAAAACCCAAACCAGGAAATGATTAGGTGGTTCAAAGTGTTTCTGATATTGAACTTCTTAAAGTGCTCTAAGCATAAACGTTTTACGATGACAATAAAATGAAGGATTTCAGCAGAAGTTGAGTGTTTCAAGATAAACAAGGAGCTCTTTCTTTTGCGTCTCTCTTGGAACCGTTATGATTTCTGTGGATTATGCTGCGTATGGGTTTTCATTTCTTATTTTAAGAACCTGACGCATTCAGCCATGTTGCTGGAAGGTGATATTATCCCCCTGGGGGTACCAGGCTCTCCTGGATGGCAGCAGTTGAAGTCCCCTTCTCCTGGTGTCTTCTTTGGGCAGGAGATCTGTTGAGCCGGGCAGCGTGCTACAGAAGAGAGAAGTAAGATAGTCCGTCGTGTCCCCAGGAAGCTTGTATTTGTGAAGCTTCCCAGCGACACACGGGAAGCTCATGAACAATCAGTAACGATAGAAAGTTATAAACCGCGGTCGCCAGATACTAAATACAGAAAGTGTCGCCGGGGTCTGGGGAAGGAAGGGAACATTCAGGCGGAGTGACGTCTCCAGCAAAGCCTCAGGAGGTGGCCGGTCAGAGGCGGAGGTCAGGTCTGTAAACGGATGGCGTGTGTCCTGGGAAGAGAAACTTGCCAAGGCAGGCTGGAGCCACACGGTAGGACACATCAGTGGGAAGGTGTCCACGGGGCAGTCCGAAGCTATTCCAAAGGCCTCTAGAAGGCTCGCATGATCGGAGTCCCTTTGTTCAACGAACCTGTATTTACTTCTGCATTAGTTGGCTAAGGCTGTCGTAACAAAACACGACAGACCGGGTGGCTTACACAACACAAATCGATTTTCTCACAATTCTGGAAGCTGCAAGTCCCAAGATTGAAGAGTCAGCAGGGTAAGGTTGGTCTCTTCTGAGGTCTCTCTCCTTGGCTTACAGATGGCCATCTTCTCCCTATATGTCCCATGCTCTTCCCTCTGTGCCTGCTCGTGTCCTAATCTCTGCTTATGAGGACACCAGTCGTACTGGACTAGGACCTACCCTCATGACCTCATTAAAAAAAAATTTTTTTTTAATTATTTTTGAGAGAAAGAGAAAAGGCACATGAGTGGGGAAGGGGCGGGGGGGGGGGCGTGGAGAGAGGATCCGACGTGAGGCTCGAACCCACAAACTGTGAGATGGTGACCTGAGCAGAAGTCAGATGCGTAACCGACTGAGCCCCCAGGCGCCCCCCCTCCCCCCAATGACCTCTTTTTAACATAATTGCCTCTCTGAGAGGCGCTTTCTTCAAATACAATCACATTCCGAGACACTGGGGTTAGGATTTGGACACAGGAACTTTTGGGGGGCTGTGGAAGAGAATAGCATTCAGCCCCTAGCCCCTACCAGCTGCATTCGAAGTACTATGCTGGGCACTTTGGGGGGTAAACACACATGGGCAACACACTGGTCCTGCCATCTTGTATCTTAGAGAGACTCAGAGGTTGGGTGACCCTGGGATGTGTCTCCAGGCCACAGGAAGGTGGCCGAGGAAGGGGAGAGTGGTGGGCTGATGGGGAGAATTGGGAGTGCAGAGGTCAAGGTCATGGCAGAAGGCAGAATTGTCAGGGTCTAGGAGAAGAGACCAGGGAGGGATCCAGGGTGATGCAGTTTCGGGGCGGGGGGAACCCTCTTTACGAAAAGAGAAAAGTCAGGACCCCCAAACTGCCAGTGCTCCTCTCACGCAAGTGAGACACCCAGAAACTTGAACTTGATTAGCTTCAAGGCAAATCGTCCACCAGCAGGAAAACGCCTCTATGAGGCTAGTAAGAAGACAAAGAGGCAGGACGTCCTGATTGAGGAGGGAAGTAAGGGCCACTCACACCTCCCGCCTTAGGCACACACGTGTGCTGCTAAATATTTAACAACAGGTGATCTAGCGGTTGTGGGTGGGAAGGAAGCTCCAATTTGCAGTCTTTGCTCATCTCTATCGTGTAAATACTCTCCCCACCTGGCAGGTGGCACCTGGCCCTGGGAAGAGATGCCCACAGTCAGCTCTCCGGAGATTCCCAAGGGACGGGGCTGGGACGGATCAAGGAGCTCAGAGAAACCGCCTCCCCACGGGAGGGCAAGGGGCCCTCTCCTCAAATGCAAGAAGCCTCAGGCATTTGCTCCTCTCCCTACAGACCCTGCAGGAGATCTTCCAGACTGAGATGACCATAGAATCCATCAAGAAGGCCATCAAGGACAAGTCCGCCTTCCTGAAGGTGGCTCAGACCAGACTGGATGAGCGCACCAGGAGACCCAACATAGAGCTCTGCCGGGACATGGCTCAGCTACGGTGAGGCGGGAGAGTGCCCCTGGCAGGAGGGCCAGGCTGGGGGACACACCTGGGGTGAAGCCCACCGGCCCGATGGTGGCTCTGTGGTCTTCATGAAGGCGCTTCCTGCTTTCACACCGGTCAGATCGCGGAGCACAGTGATGCTGATTCTGTAGGAGCCTCCTTCAAAAGTGTTCGTAATTTTTCACGATGGGCACGACGTTGCAATTGAGAATGAATGATAATTCTGGGGGTGGGTGGTGGTGACGGAGGCCCCACAGTTTGAAAGTATTTAATGCCACTGAACTGTATGCTTACAAACAGTTGAGATAGGGGTGCCTGGGTGGCTCAGTGGGTTCAGCATCTGACTTCGGCTCAGGTCATGATCTCCCAGTCCGTGCGTTCGAGTCCTGCATCGGGCTCTGTGCTGATGTCTCAGAGCCCGGAGCCCGCTTCGGATTCTGTGTCTCCCTCTGTCTCTGCCTCTCCCCTGCTCATGCTATGTCTCTCTCTCTCTCTCTGTCTCTCTGTCAAAAATAAACTTAAAAAAAATTTTATAGTAAATAAATGGTAAGTTTTTTGCATGTACAATCCACCACAAAAAAAAAAAAAAGGAAATGATACCAATACTATATGCAAAAAAAAAAATGATAATAAACATTGAGGCTCATTCATTGGGGCCAGTGGGGCGTCCGGGTTCCTCTGCACTCTCCTGGGGTCTGGGGTTTCCAGAACACCTCTCTTATAAGTACCTCTCTTGTAAGTGTTGTTTCCTGTGTGTGTTTCAGCGCCTGGGACTCATCAGAAAAGGGGCGTGTGGTACCAGTTCCAATGACCCCTATCTATTTGCTCTCACTCACTTGTTCTCATTGGCCTCTCTTGGCATTTAATATCTCTTGTCCTCATTAGGACCATCATCGTGGTCCCCTAGGACCCTTTTTGTTAGGCTCATTTCAGTGTATTCTGTTCTCAGTAGAAATCAAAAGCAGCTGGCCATCATCACGTCCTGCACATACACAGGAACAGGAAGATTCGGAGGCCGCTGAACGCTAGATGCATCTGATTAGGATGATGATTTTAACTTCAAACATCCCTTTTTGGGATGGGTTCCTGGGGAATTGGCCAAAGCTTCCCCCCACCCCACCCCACCCCCTCCGCTCCGCCCCACATTCTGGCTTCACGTCCAATTTCCCAACACCTGCCAGTTTGCCTTTTCTTTCTGGATTTCATCATTGCCCTTCTCAGGTCAGGAAAGGCCCCGTGCGGAAGCAAATCGAACTTATAGCAAGTGGAGGCCAAAAGGGGCTGCGCTTGAACTTCCAGATTCCTTTCTGGTGCCGGTGGTTGGTGGCGGGGGGACGGCCGCCCGCTGGTCTTGTCTCCCGCCTGGTTCCCAGATGGGGTTCCCTCATCATCACAAAGTATTTATCCTAGGGCTAAAACAGCTTTGAGCCCCGGCCGGAGACACAAGTGTGGATTCCTCGGAGGCCAAGGGAGATGGCTGTGAGGCCAACAATCCAACGATGGTGAAGATAAGAAAGAGGGCGACGGCCGGGATAGAGTGGCTGCTTGGCTCTCGTTCAGTGCCGGGGCCCGTCCTCAGCCCTCCAGGACCTCACTGACTACCCGCATTTTACAAACAAGGAAACTGAGGCACAAGCGGGTAGAGACGCAGAGTGAGTCCTTGCCCACCGCACCGCAGAGCCCCATTCAACCCAATCAACCATCTCTCTCCCCGCCTCTCACGGGGGTGGTGATTGTACCATTCCCCTACGGCGGGTGCGTCGGATGCTAAGAAGCGTGCTTCAGCCGATAGGCCAACGGAGCGGCTGCCTTTCTCCAGGCGGGGCGGCCGTCCGGGCCATCACAGAGCAGTGCACCCAGGCTGGCACCACGCTTCCCCAAGTGGGTTCCAGGGAGCCCCTCCCCACACGCAGCCCGGGCATTATTCGGGGTGAGCTGACCTCCGCCACCCTGGAGGCCAGGCAGGTCCCCCGACGGCCAGTCTGCAGCGCCCGTTTGCTTCCCAGGACGCCGGGAGTGAGAGCAAGGCCCATCCGGCCCCTTTAGGATTTGCTCGCAGGTTGTGGCTCTCTGAAAATACTATCCGGGGACGCTGAGCGAAGTTTCCTTCTCTGAGAGTTTCTGCAGCGGCACCAGAAGGGGAGACGGGGATCCAAAAATTGTTCACACTGCCATCCGACCCACACACAAGGGGCTGCTTTTTAAAAGGTTTCTGAGCAGCCGTCTAAGTCGTCTAAGCAGACAAGGAGGCATTCAGGGCTGCGTGATTTTTACCTTCTTCCCCCTTCAGGGCTACGCAGAATTTACTCTCCCTTTGCTTCCTGTAGAACCCACAGTATGTCTGTGGCCCCTGCCCCTTTCCTGACCTCAGGACAAAACCGACTTTTGTTTCCGTCAAGATTTCTCGTTAAAGTGTCGTTGCCAAAAGATACGGTCCTAGAGGAACAGCCGTGGAATTTGGGATGACGACTGAGGGAGGGGATCGTTTTCCTTATTCACCCTCATCCTTCGGAGAGGAACCCTTTGGCCGTGTAGACGAAGAAACGAGAAAGACCGTGGACTCAGGGGAGTGAGTGAAAAATTGCAGTTTTCGTGTCCAGACTTTTGTTTTCATTTCAAGTTTTCCGAAGGGGTTCTTTCAAAAGCAATGCTAAAACATTTTTGGCATCTTTGGTGGGAGGCCAGACCAGGCTCTGCTTCACTTAAATAATCTTGGTACGTTAAAAAAAAAAAAAAAAAAAAAAAAAAATGACGGTAGCTTTATTTGTATTTGAACGCAAAATGTTTTTTCAGTTCTGTAATTCCCCTCCCAAAATGAGTGGTTTCAGCAGAACAGCTCTCTGTGATCTGCGGAGAACAAGGAAGCCAGGGGTGAGATGTGGCCTTGAAAGATGAGTGAGAAGGGGCGTCTGGGGGGCTCAGTCGGTTGAGCGTCCGACTTCGGCTCAGGTCATGATCTCACGGTTCGTGGGTTCGAGCCCCGCGTGGGGCTCTGTGCTGACAGTGTGGAGCTTGCTTGGGATTCTCTCTCTCTCCCTCTCTCTCTGCCCCTCCCTCTCCCACTCATGCTTTCTATCTCAAATAAACAAACTGCAATTTTTTTTTTTAATGGTTAAGATGGTAAATTCTATGTTGCGTGTCATCTGTTGCAATTAAAAAACTAGTATCCTGAAAAAATTGCACATTTATCCGGAATTCAAATTTAACTGGGCATCCCGTATATTACCTGGCAACCCTACATTGTGGGGATTACAAATAGGAATGAGACAGTCTTACCCAACGGGGTCCTGTATCCTGAAGCCAGCTCCCCGGGTCTCTGCTTCTGTGCTTTGCTTGCAGGGAGCGGAGAGGGCAGGGGCAGGAAATAGGACCCAGTTCCTTATTATGGCCAGTGAGGCTCCTTATTTCCTTCTTGGTTTCCTGGATAACCGCGTGAAGCTTATAAATTCATGTGGGCCGCCTGCCTGTGGAGAGGGCAGTTCATCAGTCCCCCAGCTCAATTTCCTTGCCTGCAAAACAAGGAAGCCGGGCTTGATGACCTCTCACATTTATTTTCCAGCTGCAGGGTTCTGTGAAGCTATACGGTTGCCTTGGTATAATGATTTTCTCATGGCCTGGGTGTTTTTCTATGATGGAGAAATCCCTTTCTATCTCTAGGGACACCGTATCTTTATTCTGTTCATTGTCACTGTTCTCTTTATATTATTACTGTCTATTTTATTTTATGTTTTTAGGGGCGCCCGGGTGGCTCAGTCGGTTAAGCGTCCGACTTCGGCTCAGGTCACCATCTCGCGGTTTGTGAGTTGGAGCCCTGCGTCGGGTTCTGTGCTGACAGCTCGGAGCCTGGAGCCTGCTTTGGATTCTGTTTATCTCTCTCTCTGCCCCTCCCCTGCTCACGCTCTCTCAATAATAAATAAACGTTAAGACAATTTTTTTAAAAGTAGGCTCCATGCTTAATGTGGGGCTCAAACTCATGACCCTGAGATCACGAGTCACATGCTCTACCAACTGAGCCAGTCAGGTGCCCCTATATTATTGTAGATTTTGATTAATTCCGTGCCCCTCCAGTCTGCTGACAAATGAATTCCCAAATAAAGACGACGTTAATTTTTTTTTTTTTAAGAAGACCTTAATATTGAATCACTAGTTACAATTTGGTAAATTTGAAGTTGTGTTTTCAACAGACTAGAGTCAGACAGGGGAGCAGCACGGTAATTAAAAGCAGCTGAAAGGGGTGCCTGGGTGGCTCAGTTGGTTAAGCGTCTGACTTCAGCTCAGGTCATGATCTCACAGTCTGTGAGTTCGAGCCCCGCGTCGGGCTCTGTGCTGACAGCTCGGAGCCTGGAGCCTGCTTTGGATTCTGTGTCTCCCTCTCTCTCTGCCCCTTCCCCGCTCATGCTCTGTCTCTCTCTGTCTCAAAAATAAATAAAAACATTAAAAAAATTAAAAAAAAAAATAAAAGCAGCTGATGGCTAGTTCCATGCAAAACTATAAGGAGAGTTACCTAAATTCCTATGCCTTGGTTTTGTCATCTGTAAAATGGGGATAATCGTAGTATCTACTTTGTGGTGTTGTTATGGGGATTAAATTGTCTGATCATGGAAAGTACTTAGGACTGTATATACATATGCATATATATTTATATATATATACTACATGTATAGAATGTATATAATACACATATACATGTTATATACTATATTTATATATAATAAAGTAGTTAATAAGTGTGTTGCTATCATTATTATTATCTGTTTTTTTAATTTAAAAAAATTGTTTTAACATTTATTTATTTTTGAGAGACAGAGAGAGACAGAGCATGAGTAGGGGAAAGGGCAGAGAGAAAGGGAGACACAGAATCCGAAACAGGCTCCAGGCTCCGAGCTGTCAGCACAGAGCCCGACGCGGGGCTCGAACTCATGAACCGTGAGATCATGACCTGAGCTGAAATCAGATGCTTAACACACTGAGCCCCCCAGGCGTCCCTGGTTTTTAAATTGTATTAAGTTTATTTATTTATTTTCAGAGAGACAGAGACAGCATGAGTAGGGGGTGGGGGCGACGGGCAGAGAGAGGGGGGAAAAGAGAGAGAATCCCAAGCAGGCTCTGCTCTGCCAGCACAGAGCCTGACGTGGGGCTTGAACTCACGAACCATGAGATCATGACCTGAACTGAAATCAAGAGTCAGATGCTTAACCGCCTGAGCCACCCAGGCGCCCCTATTATTGTCTTTTTATAAACTGTTTCCTATTCTTTCTCTTAAGTGACCACGTAGTCCTCTCTCCTCAGTGTAATTGGCCAAATCCGTGGGTAAAGGAGCGCCTGCTTAACTGCTCCTCAGGAAGAGAAAGACTTTCTAAATACAAACACGGTGGAAGGAATCACCGAAAGAGAGAGAGAGGGAAAGATTTGGCTTACTGTAAAAAATTGAAATCATACGTATAATAAAAACATCATAACCAAAATCAAAAAGGCAAAAAACAACTTAGGGAAAACATTTGCCAGAAGGAAGGCAGACCAAAAACAAAACAAAACAAACAAACAAAAAAAAAAACAGCAAAAAAAAAAAAAAATCAGCATGCCTAATACTGAAAGAGCTCTTTGCAAATGAATAAGATAAAAGTAATACCCCAGTAGAAAAGAAAACAAAAGAGAGCAGTGGCTCAGAGCAGACCAGGCAGTTCACCGTTGACAAGGTCAACAGACGTTTGGGGAAGTTTCACTGATACTCAAGGAAACAATTCAAACAATATTGACCCATGTAACTTGAGGAGATGCTATAGGTTTTTCCATGGAATGAATCTTTTTTTCTCTTTTATCTTAATGAAAAACGTGTCATGTTTCTTTTTACCGTCACAAGGTAATTGGAACTACAGCCTGTTCCACAGTGTTCTGTAGCTGATTTCAAGCACGATCAGCTTCCTGTTTATTATGTTTTCCTGCCTTTACAAGTACGTTGACTCTGGGAACTTGAGGCCTTACCTGGGGACGCTGCTGGGGGGCAGGGGCATTATGACCCGAGAAATGTCCCATTAACTAACCCCTCCCACTGTCCCCCCCCCCAGGCTATGTTGACAGTTTGTGCTGCATTTTAGCCACTGAGTAAAGTCCCTACCAATGAAAATAATTTCGATGATGAAATAAATATAAGAAAGTCCAGCTGAGCTTTGATTCCCCCCCCCCCATTTTTACTATTTAAAAAAATATCACACTGTCACAGGTTTACAAGTTTTGCCTCTGTTTTAAAATATGACATTTTGGGGGCGCCTGAGTGGCTCAGTCGGTTAAGCGTCTTGACTTCAGCTGGTTCATGACCTCGCGGTCCGTGAGTTCGGGCCCGCCTCGGGCTCTGTGCGACAGCTCGGGGCCCGGATCCTGCTTCGGATTCTGTGTCTCCTTCTCTCTCTGTCCCTCCCCCACTTGTGCTCTGTCTCTCTCCGTCTCTCAAACATAAATAAATGTAAAAAAAAAAAAAAAATTAAAGAAAAAATATAATATTTTTTTAAAAGTAGAATCCACTCCCAGCGCGGAGCCCAGCGTGGGGCTTGAACTCCCAACCAAATCCTTGCTTTTTGGATTCTGGGTGTGGTTAAGGGGAGTGGCCCCGGCCTGGTACCGCAACCACAAGGGAGCCCAAGCACTGGTTCCTTTTTTTCTGACGTCGGGGTGCCCCGTGGGGCTGCTGGGGGACTCAGCCCAGCAGCCACCATCCAGTGGGAATCCAGTAACCATGCAGGCCCTTAATTCGGCACATAGCCGGTCTCGGGGGAGTGACTTCCGCCAACCTAACCGGGCGCTTCTCTGCCTCCGCAGCCTTGTCAATGAAGTGTACGAGGTGGACGACACCATCCAGACCTTGCAGCAGCGTCTGAAGGAGGCAGAGGACACCTTGCAGTCGCTGGTCCACACCAAAGCCACCCTGGAGCACGACCTGGCCGTCAAAGCCAATTCCCTGTACATCGACCAGGAAAAGTGCATGAGCATGCGGAAGACTTTCCCCAACACCCTCCGGTTGGTGGGCTTCTGTTAGGGACCGCCACCCCCCACCCCCCCCAGGAGGAGCCGGGGAAAGAGAACCAAAGCCACAGGGCTTTGGTGGCAGCACTGAAATCAGCTGCTCCTCTATTCACTTATTAAAGGATTGCGTTGATAGAAAGGTACGAGCGTCCTGTCCTGGAAAGTCTTATGTTTCCTTCCAAACCTTAATTTTCTACTATTTACTAGGCTGCTGAGCTACGGGAAGGAAATAAAGACACCCGATCTAAAGGAGAAATTTAAAAAAAAAAAAGAGAGAGAGAGAGAAAGGATTATTTGTATTATCCTCGTTATTCTCTGTGTAACACGAATGGGTTGGGAAGTAGAAATGTATCTCCTCTGAGGGTGGTGGGGGCCGGAATCACAGATAGGGTGGATTTTCAGCTCTGCCTCGAAGGAAACAGAAAAGGAGAAAGACCCTTGGGTACGCGGGGTACCTTGGGGGTAGTCTGAGCCAAAACACGGGCGGAAAAATACACAGTGCGTTGGGAGCCCTAGTTAAGGAGACCAGGCTGTGATTCATGATGGCGGGGCATGTGAGGTGGGGAGGCCTTCAACTGCAGGTCAAGGAGTCGGGGGAGGTCCGAGCAGGGAAATGGCCCGATGAAATCACGACTGAGCAATGAACTCAGAGAGGTGGCCGTAGAGGCAAAGACGGGAGAAAGGCAAAGCATATTCTAACCCATCGACGGGACTTGGGGAACTCTTTTGGGGAACTCTTTTCAAGGGAACTGAGCGTCAAGGGGTGTGGAATGACAGAGGCGTTGACCCTGGATGAGCTGCAAAATGGGGCATTGCTTGCATTCCAGGAGGTCCTGTGGTATCTCAGGAGTTGTTTTGCTTAAGTAACTTTTTCTTTACTGTAAATGAAAAACATTTGCATGCCATATTTTGGAAACTAGAGAACACAGGCACACACAGACTCCTAAAACACACCCCTTATCATAACACCCAGCAGTGATCACGGAGGTTTGTCAACATCTTACTGCCTGTGCTTTTTTTTAATTTTTTTTAATGTTTATTTATTTTTGACAGAGAGAGAGAGAGAGAGAGAGAGAGAGAGAGAGAGACAGGGCACGAGCGGGGGAGGGGCAGAGAGAGAGGGAGACACAGAATCCGAAGCAGGCTCCGGGCTCCGAGCTGTCAGCACAGAGCCCGACGCGGGGCTCGAACTCACAGAGTACGAGATCGTGACCTGAGCCCAAGTCGGACGCTCAACCGACTGAGCCACCCAGGCACCCCTTACTGCCTCCTGAACTTGCATTTAACCATCTGGAATTCAACCTCACAGGATGTCGACAGCGTTTGAATCCTTTGATGCAGAAGCCCCGACACGGAAGGTGGGGTTACCCGAGGGAACGGTTTTCTCTCTGGGTCTCCTGCTTCTCGCTTAGGGTAGCCCCGTGTCTCCCATTAGCTAGCTAGCATCTCTGTGTGTTCTCTCTGCTCTCATCCAACCGCTGATTAACCCCAAACCCCATCTCTCTCTGTTTCCTAAAACTTTCTCAGACCTGGGATCAGTCAACTTCACGAAACGTCTCAAAAGGCTAGTAGAGTTGACGTAAACACGATAAGCTCGGACCAGGGTTCTTTTTGTGGTCTCAGTATATCATTTTAGAAATCAGACTGTAGGCTTTGCACCCTCTCCCTTCGCCTCTAATGGAAACAAAGATGTTTAAGTGCCACTCGAACACTTAGGCAATTCGAGCGATGAGGTGTGGATGGTCATCAGTTTTAGACGATAGTGACCATAAATTCCGCATGTCTTTTATTTGTTACATGCTTCGGGGAAAATCTTGCTGACATTTTCCATGAATTGCTCCCTTTTTTAAGGAATATATGCTTGCGGAGTTTTTCTCTTTTTTCTAACTTAAACATAATGTTCCCGGAATTGCAAGAATGTGATGGGAAGACGACGTAGTTCCGACACAGAAAAAGGCTGGTTTTCTTGTTAATTTTGGTAAACCGTGGGCAAGGCTAAATTCTACAAATAAACATTCGGTTTCTCGTCTTAAATGTCGCGGCCACTTCGCGAGGGTAAATATTCGAACGCTGAAATCCACGAACAGCCAAGAATCGCCAAGTGTGATCCTGTTGAAGAATCACCAGCCTGCAAATATCGACCCGTGATGCAGCTTTATATATTCGGGCCCCAAAGTGTCTTTCATAGTATGTGGCTTTAAGAAGGGCTTCTGGAATGCCACAGGCTTCCACCTCCCCAGGCATCTTTCAGATTTAGAAATGCGCGTAACTCCCCCTAAATAGCAATTTCCATTTGTGTCCCGGGGAAGTGTTGTCATAAACGCCTCACCTGGCACTTTTTGGAGTCCTGAGTTCAGGCTGTAAATAGCCGAGGTGGGGTCTAGTTGGGGGTTATAATTTTTGTTTCGCTCCAAAAGCAAGGACGGAGCCCTTCCCTTCGTAGGCAGGGCTGACCCAAGGCACCCGGGAGGAGGCAGAGTGGCCACTCAAGGTCGCCTCCCCAGGCTCCCCTTCAGTCTCCACTCTGCTGGCCCTGACTCCTCCACTGTTCCCAGCAGCACTGGGTTCACGGTTGGCATCATGGCCAAGGCCCGCCTTCTATGCAGAGTGCGCTCGCTGATGGTCTTTCTGGAACCCTGTATATTCATGCATCCGTGGGGAAGAGAGACAATACTTAATCTCCTCACCAGAGATGGACAATCTGTTTCACCTTGCAGACCAGCTCTAGATCAGAGTAGTGTGCACTTATGGAGTGTTAAGAAGGATTCTGAGGCCCCGTGGGAGCCTGGACAGGTAAGCGTCTAGAGGTGCCATAGGCCAGTGTTATCGGCAAGAGTTACCTGCACAAACACTGTCAGCCCTGCTGTCAACGATCTGAATTCTGAGCTCAAATCTTTCTCTGTCGGCATCACAAAGGTTCCGTCTCGTGATCTCTGGCTCATTCCCTCTGCAACCTGCTGTTTGCTAATTTTGCTAGGGGCTCATAGGAGACCCTTTCTGTGGCCAACTTCTTCCCTTTAGCCAAAGGACCTTCTAAAAGAGCTGGCCGAGTCTGAAAATCAACTCCGGTGGCCTCATGGCACAGGGAAGAGGGAGCTTGTTGGGGACGCGGAGGCTTTGAGTACGGCTCTAAATGGTGCCTCATTGTGTACGGAAGGATAGGGCCTTGGAAACTGCACAAATTACGGGTATTTCTCCATTACTATGTTTTCGTCCCCTCCCTGTAAGGTGAGTTGATCTCTTTGGACGAAGTTTCAAGACTCTAGTCTTGGGTATGTCAGCCCCGCAGTCACTCAGACATAAGGACGCTTTTCCTATCCCCCAGCCCCCCACCCAATGGTGCTCTGCTTGCCTGAGATCCTGCTCTTTCTGGACACCCATGTGTTTACTGATAGCGAAACTCATTTTATACATTGGGAGGGGGTGAGGGAGTATCTGTTTATTTGCAACAAGCTGGTCGGTTTCACCTTTCAACCCCAGGCCCTTTGATGTATGTAACATCTCTTTGAGAGAGACGAGGCCAGGCAACCTGAGAGGAAAAAAATAAGCCAGAGCCACAGCCAAGAATTAAGAGCACCACCCACACCACAGTATGAGAGACTGAAGCATTGATGCTTTATTTATTTATCTATCTATTTATTTATGAGAACAGAGGAGAGAGGAAGAGGGAGAGAGAGAATCTTTAATTTTTTAAAAAATTGCATTTATTTATTTTTTGAGAGAGTGAAACAGGGCGCGAGCAGGGTAGGGGCAGAGAAAGAGGGAGACGCAGAATCCAAAGCAGGCTCCAAGCTCCGAGCTGTCCGCACAGAGCCCGACGCGGGGCTCGAACCCGCGAACTGTGAGATCACGACACGAGCCGAAGTCGGACGCTTAACCGACTGAGCCACCCGGGCGCCCCTCGGGAGAGAGACAATCTTATGCAGCCTCCCCACTCGGCACACAGAGGCTGATGCGGGACTTGATCTCAAGGCTGTGAGATCATGACCTGAGCAGAAATCGAGAGTCAGACGCTGAAGTGACTTAGCCACGGAGGCTATAGTTATAGTTACTATGTGACTATATACATAGATAGATATGGTTATATCTGTAGTTATAAGCATGGTTATATATAGTTTTAATATCAATATATATTGTTACATATAGTTTAAATGTTAAAAATAAACAGCTGCCTTGGGGCGCCTGGGTGGCTCAGTCGGTTGAGCGTCCGACTTCGGCTCAGGTCACGATCTCACAGTCCGTGAGTTCGAGCACCGTGTCGGGCTCTGTGCCGACAGCTCGGAGCCTGGAGCCCGCTTCAGGTTCTGTGCCTCCCTCTCTCTCAGCCCCTCCCCTGCTCATGCTCTGTCTCTCTCTCAAAAAGAAATAAAAACGTTAAAAAAATTTTTTTAAAAAATGAAAAAAATAAACAGCCGCCCGGATTACATCAGTCACATAAGTGACTTTATCTAGCTTTTCGTCACTGGATTGATTTTGTCGACCAGTTTCACTTCTATAGTCATGCAGGAATATTTGCCACCGGGTCCTTCAAAATGACCAGTTTGGAACTTGTACAAAGTCCTTCAACTACGTGCAACCCACACGAACCTCTCCCTCTAGTTTCCCTGTTGCCATCTCAAACTTAACATTAGAGAATGCCAAGCTCCTTTTAGTTTTCATAAATGGAGTTAAACTACGTTATCGTGCTGTTTGTGCAGCATATTTGTGTATTGTACTCTGAGTTAGGTCATCTCTCTTGATTGGTAGCTATGTATTTTTAAAGTTATTTTCTGGGTCTTAGCTCCCCTAAATGGTCTTCAATCCAAGCTCCTATTTTTCTTCTCTCTCTTTTTTTAAAGTTTATTTATTTATTGTGAGAGAGGGAGAGAGAGAAAGAGAGAACGAGCAGGGAGGGGCAGAGGGAGGCGAGAGAGAGAATCCCAAGCAGAATCCACGCTGTCGGCACAGAGCCCGATGTGGGGCTCGAACCCACGAACCGTGAGATCATGACCTGAACCAAAGAGTCAGACGCTTAACCCACTGAGCCACCCAGGTGCCCCTAAATGCATTTTTCTGACGGTATCTTCCACCTACGATGCCCTTATCGGGATGCAACCTCAACGTAAGTCAGGGAAGATCTGTATCCCTTTCTGTCTAATGTAGTTAGAAGAGATTGTTCTCTCAGGAAACCACCCCATACAGTCATTATCTCGCCCCTGATGGGTCTTTCTGTCTCATCCCTGAACCTCTGAGCCTTCTCCACCTCAAGAGGTAAATAAACATCGTCCTTCTCTTCTTGAAGGATGAATAGTAAACACAGCTCAAAACTATGAAGGTGTTTACTCATCGACTCTTTCTCTCTATATTTCGTAATTAGACCCCTTCCTACATTCCCTATCGGAGTCACAACACAATGCTTAGTGTTCGTTTTGTGAAGGTGTCCCGGTGTCTCCTGAACTCCCCATGAGCAAAGAAGTATGTTGTGGACTAAGGGTCTCAAAATCCACAAGATGAGATAGAGAGAATCCAAATCGCGGTAACCATGGGAGAGACCGAGTTCTGAATTCTCTTTTCCCTCCAGAGGAAGTCAGGGAGCTATTTTTGTGGCTATAACTCCAGCTCAGACAACAACACAAAATGCACACATGCGGGAAAGAACCTATTTTAGTGGACTAGCACCAAAATGCTGGTGTATGTGGTCAGTGAACACAATCATTTCCTATCTGGGACTGAAGGCTTTTTGGGAAAAATATGCTTCCAAAGACGCAGGGGCTATATACAGGTGTTGTTTATGGCCAGGACTGGCTTCGTGGGCATGAGACCTGTCAGCCACTCAGGGCCCTGGGCTCAGAGAGGCTCGTACCTAGTGAATGCTCTCCTGTCACAGTCTTGAAATTCTTAACGATGTTTGAACAGGGAGCCCTGAAGTTTCATTGTTTGCCGTGTCCCCTAAAGTCTGTAGCCAGTCCCGACTGTGGGAGTTTGAGCTTGATTTCACTTGCGATATGCAGGCATGGGAAGGTCTTAAGCAAGGAGGGACATACCTCAGTTTCTGGAAGACCACTCTGGTTTTGATGTGAAGAATGGGACTGGACGCTGATTGTCCTTTAGGAACTTAGAGTACGGCTAGCAAAACCAAATATGGCCGAAGGGTATTACCAACATAATCCGTTATAGGGGCACCCGGGTGGCTCAGTTGGTTGAGTGTCCGACTCTTGGTTTCGGCTCAGGTCATGATCTCATGGTTCAAGCCCCACTGCAGGGAGGTGGAATTCTCTGTCTCCTTCTTTCTCTGCCCCTCCCTCGCTTGTGCGCGCGCTCTCTCTCTCTCTCTCTCAAAATAAATAAATAAGCGCTAAAAAATAAAAGCAATACATTATAAAAATATACTGAAAAGGATCCTGGACAATTGAGGGAGGGTCCTCTAAAACAGTCTCATGGTTGGGAAAAGCTGTAACCTCCTCCATGGCTCCCCCCCGCCCCCAAACTTCTCTTCTCTGAGCTAAATCCCACCCAGCGCTTTTTCCCCTCTGCAACTCAATCTCAGTTTCTTAAGTCAATGAAGAAGCTCAAAGGCCTGAAAATCGCCATTTCCCACTTGGAGCTTCACAATGTCTTTTGGGATTGCCTCATTTCTTCAGCTTAATGCTAGAGGCTTCTATATAAGATGGGGCTACTTTCCCCCCTTCCTCCTTATCGTTCGGTGAGTCCAGATAACTCCCAGAGGATTATGAGGAGGTCTCTCGGTTGTTTATCTGACTCTCCGCTAATCTAATTCCTCAGATACACAGGCAGCACATCCCAGAGTCACTCGGCTCTCTCCTTCACTTAATGCAGCTGCGTTTCTGTTGCCAGTGAAGCTCCCATTCCGGGCATTTCCGATAAGTACTATTTTATGACATTATTTCCAGCCACGCTATCCTTGTGATGTGTTATCTATCAGCCCGGTCCAACAGCACTTTCTGCAGTGATAGAAATGTTCCATAGCTTCTCAATCCAACATGGTAGCAACCAACTACGCGTGGCTTTTGAACGCTGACCAGAGTTCCACGTGAAAATGTAGGGCACCGAAGCTCAGGAGTGCTAGTTTGGTTGTTCCATGTCATGGAGCCAGCGTAGGGCAACTCCAGAAATCAGCCTGGGCCTTCTGACTCTGGGTGATCTTTTCCCTAGACCGTGATGGGTGGTCTCAACAAGCATTTATTTGCAAAGGTTTATAGAGTGTCTATTAGGCGCCTTAGGTATTTTGGGGATGCCAAGAAATAAGATAGCTTCATTGGGTCGAAAAGGGGTTAGCAAAAAGGGCAGAGGATCACTCTGTTGTCCTCTAAAAGCAAAGAAGAAGAAGGACAGTCGCTGTGTTCACCTTCAAGAGTCCAGAGGTGTTACTACGGCTGTTGCCCAAGACGGATCGAGTCCTGCCTCTGTGCTCGGCAGACAAGTCTCTTTGATCCCTGGAGGTTCTTTGGGGCTTGACACACACAAGCTACATGCGGTCAGTCTCCTCTGCTGTGACACTCCAAGGTCTTTGGGTTTGGTGACAGTGAGGCTAAGTAACTCGTCCAAGCCCACACGGCTACCAAGAGTCTGAGTCTGAATTGAAATCCAGATCCTTTGGACCCCAGTATTAATTAGGGTAGCGGTGGGTACCGATGCCATAAACATAGTCTGTGCACGGACTCGGGTGGTCTTGAGTGCCAGGCTAAGAAATTCGGATTCGATCCATTGGCAACAGTCAGCCAGAGAAGCTTTTAATGAACTTCTCGGTGGAAGCTAGGGAAGAAGCGGGAGGTAAGAAGAATGGGTCAGTAGTGGTGTTGGAGTGGAGAGATAGAAGGGCTTCAACAAAAACCACGTATCAAGGTTTTGTGACTTAGGGGGGCCTTTCTCTCATACCCAGAAGGTGTCTTCGAGGCACTGGGGACAGTGGTGGCATTGGCACGTCAAAGCCAAGCTCTGTTCTAGGAGTCCGCCAGAAAGTCAGCAGCTCATTTTTAGGTCCGGAGGACCTTAACGGGCTGTGGACCAAGCTGCACAAAGTTCCCGCTGGGACCGGATGAACACAGAGCAAACCACGCCAGCCATCTTCTTTGGAATCGAGGGAGAGTCAAAGTTAAGTAACCCGTTCAAGGCCACCAGCCAGCCAGTCTTGGAAGAGAAGTGTGTACAGAAAGTACAGGAAGAACGAAGAGGCAGGGAGGTTGCCCTCAAAAAAGTCAGCGGGGTTCCAGAACCAGGCGGAGGCAAGAGAGAAGCGAGGTGAGTCCGGGCGGTGTAGTGACTACTGTGACATTGTGCAAGGGGTCGCGGGAGGTTGAAGATCAGAAATAGACGTGAAGGACATAAGGGAGGCGGATGATAACTTTTAATAGTTCTCTTTGGGGAGCACAGCATGGCCAGATAACACAGGAATTTAAGGGAAAGAGGACTATGCTCCATGGGTCGCAGGGGCAGATGGGCAGTGAAAGGAAGGGCAGAGAAGCAATAACCAGAAAAACACAAGGAGGTCAGCACAAGTCTCTTCAAGACAGAAAAAAAAAATGTTCACGTTTGTAAGCAAAGGGACAGAAGCCAGAGGACAGAGTGAGAAATTTCACAGACTAGAGGAAGCACACTCCACAGTCTTTAAAATAAAAAAAAAAACAAAAAACAAAAAAAAAACAAAAACCCTCTCCCTCAGGGCACCTGGGTGGTTTGGTCGGTTAAGCGTATGACTTCCGCTCAGGTCATGATCTCGAGGTTCATGAGTTCGAGCCCCGCGTTGGGCTCTGTGCTGGTGGCTCGGAGCCTGGAGCCCACCTCGGATTCTGTGTCTCCCTCTCTCTCTGCCCCTCCCCCGCTCGCACGTGCTTGCTCTCTCACTCAAAAATAAACATTCAAAAAAATTAAAAACAATACTCATTCAACCCTTCTTACTTGTTTATTATTCCTGAAGCAGTATTTTTAAGCTGTAGTAATTGAAAGTGGGATAGGCAGACAGATCAATGAATCAGGAAGCCCAAAAACAGTCCCACAAATACATGTGGATCTGATAAAATGAATGCATCATAACAGCGGGAGAAAAAAATGGATTATTCAGTAACTGGCTATTTGCAAAAAAATTAGGTTATAATTTCATGTGATACACTAACATAAATTGTAGCTGGTTACAGAGGTTTTTTTTTTTTTTTAATGTTCATTTATTTTTGAGAGACAGAGACAGAGAGAGAGGGAGACAGAGGATCCCAAGCAGGCTCTGTGCTGTCAGCACAGAGCCTGACGTGGGGCTCAAACCCACAAACCGCGAGATCATGACCTGAGTGGAAGTCAGACACTTAACCGACTGAGCCACCCAGGTGCCCCACGGAGTCTTAAAAACCGTGAAAGTACTCAAAGAAAACGTAGGTAAATTTAATATTAATCTAAGCATATCAAAAGCATAAAACTTTTTTAAGTTTATTTATTTTGAGATGGAGAGAGAGAGCGGGGGAGGGGCAGAGAGAGAGAGAGAGAGAGAGAGAGAGAGAGAGAATCTCAAGCAGGCTCCGACTGTCAGTGCAGAACCTGACGTGTGGTTCGAACTCACAAACGGTGAGATCGTGACCTCAGCCAAAATCAAGAGTCAGATGTTTAATTGAGCTACCTAGGAATCCCTCAAAAGCATAAAATTCTAACTCACAGCTATAGGCCAATGAAACTAGAAGCAAATTCTAGGTGGTTCTGTTAGAAAACATTTGATGTAGAAGTAATGGAGAAAATCATCAAATATTGAGGAGTCAAATGGTTTGCAATTGAGTTATTTGCATCGAGCGTCCAACTCTTTAAGAATCCTCATTGGGACGCCTGGGTGGCTCAGTCGGTTAAGTGGCCGACTTCGGCTCAGGTCATGATCTCACGGTCCGTGAGTTCGAGCCCCGCGTCAGGCTCTGTGCTGACAGCTCAGAGCCTAAAGCCTGTTTCAGATTCTGTGTCTCCCTCTCTCTGACGCTCCCTCGTTCATCCTCTGTCTCTCTCTGTCTCAAAAATAAATAAACGTTAAAAAAAAAAAAAAGAATCCTCATAAATTGCCAAGTATACAGGTAAGGTATGCCACTGGCCACATGGACAAGTCATTTGACATCACTGAAGGAATTGATCAATTAAGGAATTGATTGATATTAGAAAGGCCATGAAGTAATTCTTTAAAACACACACACACACACACACACACACACATACACACGCACAGAGCTCACTTGTAATTTCAAATACTCGTTTGAGTGCCTTTATTCCAATACAGTCTGTGTAGAAAATCAAGTCTTTGTTTTTCAATGTTTATTCATGTTTGGAGAGAGAAAGCGTGAGTGGGGGAGGGGCAGAGAGAGAAGGGGACAGAGGATCCGAAGCGGGCCCTGTGCGGACAGCGGAGATCCCGACTCAGGGCTCGAACTCACGAACCGTGAGATCACGGCCTGAGTTGAAGTCGGGCTGAGCCCTCCAGGCGCCCCCGAAATAAAGTCTTGTACTTCCTGCTACTACTGTCACACCACGTACTGAAGAAACATTTCAAATGGGCCCCACTGGATTTTAATTTCCAGTTTGAGTGCATTTCCTGTGTTATTGCGGCGTGTTCAGTGAGCGTAATACTGAGAAGACTGCCCTTTCGGAGCAACTTCTTTTATTTTTAGGGCAACTCCCTTCCTCGATGCCTCCTTCGCTAGCGTTCCGTGTACCTGACCCCAACACACATTTTCCAGTCCCCACCATGACTCACAAAATAATTGTCGACTAAAATAAACACGTCTTCTCCGGCACCGTAGTTTCCAACAGAATGGCGTCACCAGCCTCTTCTTCCTTGACTACATGTCTCTTATCTTCCAAGAGTGAGTTCAAACGTTGGCGCATCGGTGGTTGAACGCAACCACAAGCCAAAAACAAACACGAGCCTTGCTGCCACCCCCCCCCCCCCCCCCCCCCCCCCCCCGCCCCGTGACGTTGTGTTTCCATGTCGTGTGCTGCTATTACTCTGCTTCATTCAACTTCTGGCCACGGATTAAAGAATTCCATGACTACGTATTGCTCAAGACGGGCTAAGTTACGCTGCGGTAACAAAGGATCCCCACATCTCATCGGGCGAATTGCAGGTCTGGCTCACGTCACTTGAAGGCTGGTGGATTCAGGCTGGTGGAAGGGCCGCTCCCGGAACGTGGACGAGGTGTCACGGACGTAGGGGGAGAGAGAACATTGCGGACTGCACGCCGGCTTTTAAAGTCGTGTTCCACTCCCCTTTCTCTGACTAACGCAGGGCCCACAGCCATGCCTCGCTTCAAAAGCAGCACAGAGATGCAGGGCTGTTGGACACACAGAGGTGAAGAATGGGAAATAGGTAGCGACCAGCACTAATGACTTCCACATGCTTATTGGACTTCCTCGCCAAGCCCGAATGTGTCAAAAGCTATGAAGCTGGTTTTCCAAACCTCGGGAAAATATTTTGAGTCGAGCCTGTTTATGCTTTGGAGACGGCTTTGAATGTTGGCTTTGAAGTTTTCGGCTCCTTAGATTAAAAAAAATATTCAATTTACAACCGGGAAGCAAGATCTTGTGCTGGTTCCAGAAAAAAAAACTCATTGCCAGGAGGTTTACGAAAAAGGTCACTGCTGGAAAACGATGCAAAATCTCCGTCCCCTGTCTAACAAAATTTCTAAATAGACAAATCATGGCAGAGTAGAACAAATAAGTCCCTTGGTCCAGTGAAACCCAACTTTAATTTATTGTTTTTTATATTTCTGAATAATCTCGCTCCCAACGCGGGGCTTGAGCTCATGAACCCGAGATTGGGAGTCACATGCTCTACTGACTGAGCCAGCCAGGGGCCCCCAGTGAAACCCAATTTTAAAACTTGTCAGACTTCCCCTTCAGGTCTTCAGTTGGGGTTGTTTGCAAGAGATCTCCTTGCCTATCGCTTCTCCTAGCACATGCACATTCATAGACTATATTTGAATTAGACTGGAATCCTCTTTCCTATTTATATTTATAATTTTATTTTGAGCTGTAGTGTTTGTATTACTATTTTCATTGCACTCTTTTTTTTTTTTTAATTTTTTTTTCAACGTTTTTTATTTATTTTTGGGACAGAGAGAGACAGAGCATGAACGGGGGAGGGGCAGAGAGAGAGGGAGACACAGAATCGGAAACAGGCTCCAGGCTTCCAGCCATCAGCCCAGAGCCCGACGCGGGGCTCAAACTCACGGACCGCGAGATCGTGACCTGAGCTGAAGTCGGACGCTTAACCGACTGCGCCACCCAGGCGCCCCTCATTGCACTCTTATTTAACAAACCGCTTTGGAGTCATTGATTCTTTTTTTGTGAACTGAGGATTTAAAACAGAAGAGCGACGATAACAACACCAACGACAGATGAAAACACAAAGCATAAAGTGTAAAGAAGATAAAACAAAGCACTTAAATGAGTTAGGTAGACCTCATTGTACAGGATGGACATAGTCAATACAGGTTGACTTTAAAGTACATCTTGGGGTGCCCGGGTGGCTCCGTCCGCCGGGCGTCCGACTTCAGTTCAGGTCACGATCTCGCGTTTCGTGGGTTCGAGCCCCGCGTCGGGCTCTGTGCTGACCGCTCGGAGCCCGGAGCCTGCTTCGGATGCTGTGTCGCTCTCTCTGCCCCTCCTCTGCTCGTGCTCTGTCTCTGTGTCTTTCCCTCAAAAGTAGATAAAACATTTAAAAAAATTTAAAGTGTATCTTAATTTCTACAATCTTCGACAAGAAATGTTTTCCCATTGGGTGTGTGGGTCCAGAAGCTAATTTATCAAGAAGTGAAATTTAGAATATTTCTGAGTAAAGTATTTAGGTGAACAGTACCTCATGTGCCCTGGAGAACCTATATTTGGATGATTCGTGAAAACGATATAAGCAGAACTCTGTATCTCCAGAGACAGGTAAAATGGAAAACCGTATGTCTTTGATTTCCAAAAAATGGTAAGCAATCTGCAAAGTTCAAAGCTCGTGATCTCAGAGAAGGTAATTCCCTTCTCCAGTCTATCAGACAATGTTCTTCTAAAAAATTTTTTCTTTAACGTTTATTTATTTTTGAGACAGAGAGACAGAGCATGAACGGGGGAGGGACAGAGAGAGAGGGAGACACAGAATCCGAAACAGGCTCCAGGCTCTGAGCTGTCAACACAGAGCCTGACGCGGGGCTCAAACTCACGGACCGCGAGATCGTGACCTGAGCCGAAGTCGGACGCTCAACCCACTGAGCCACCCAGGCGCCCTGACAATGTCCCTCTAAATACCCCCAACCGGTTTGGGGGTGGAGGGAGTTGGCTTTCATTGCAAGAAACACCCCAATTATTTAATTGATCTCATTTTAACTTTATAACTCATAACATGGTGAATCACGATGAGTCCACGATCACCACTCCTCACGGAGGAAGGACCCTGGAAGGGGGCAGAGAAAGGCCAGCCACGTTCTCTTCAACACTCTTCCACGAGGAGGAGAGAGCAGTCCATCCTCTGTGAACCAAAATAAGAAAAGATAGAGAAGAACGGTCTTTCTGTCAGGCACTAGTGACGATTTATAGCACAGCCGAGGGAGGACATTTAAAGTAAAATTTGAGGGACAGCAAGGGGGGAACAAACGCACGAACTAAGACACAACGAGGCAATCGAGCTGGCGAGAAATGGTTTGCTTTTTAAGACCCTAGCAGCCCGTCCCGTTCATCAAAGGATCCGTCCAGGGATTGATGCTTTTGGATCCTGTTGATCAGAAGGGAAGCCACTCACCGCCCAGCTCCATCATTTTGTCACGGAGCCACGCGTCCCCATGTGCTGAAAGAAGGGTTAAGGCTCCAGCCACAGACGGCCCGCGGCTGGAGTGTGCGGCCGAAATAAGAGTGACAGAATCCAGCACGGCAACCAATAAACCAGTCTGGACATCCTGGGAATCTGTAGGGCCGCAGCGAACCCATGCACTTGCCGGGAGGGCTGCACAATGAACGAGGTGTTTATAAGCCTCGATGAAAACTGAATGTTCCCACACCCCCCGCGAGCCTGCCGGGGAGTCCAGTGACACCGGCAGCTGCTGTCTCCGCACGTAGAGAGTGGGGCTGGTGATTCCCTCCGACTCGAGAGAGAAACATTATAGGAACATTCCCTGGCAAAGACGAAGTCCTCTAGAGTGCTCCAGGAAAATAGTTTTTAGCACAGGACTTGCCAGGTCTGGATAAACATAGTTCCGTCCCTCAGATGTTTTGAGCATGACTGAATGTTCTCACCGAACAGCCTTTCATCAGATGCCTTCAAATAGTTCACAGAAAAGCCTGACCCTGTTCCAAGCCGTGGCTGGTCGAGAGTTCCCGTGCCCACCCTTCTGGGGACCCAACACTGGCAAGGGTTCATGCTTTTGAGATAAAGTGAACCAGGGAGCAAGTGAAAGCTTTATGTTTTTATTTTAAAAAATATTTTTAATGTTATTTATTTATTTATGAGAGAGAGAGAGAGAGAGAGAGAGAGAGAGAGAAAGAGAGAACACAAGGGGGGTGGCAGAGAAAGAGAGAGGGAGACACAGACTCTGAAGCTGGCTCCAGGCTCTGAGCTGACAGCACAGAGCCCGACGCGGGGCTCGAACCCACCATTTGTGAGATCGTGACCTGAGCCGAAGTCGGACGCTTAACGGACTGAGCCACCCGGGCGACCCCCCAAATGAAAGCTTTAGAGAAAGCTAGTGGCAGGGGCATCATGCTCTCACAGGAAGGTCTGATTCTGGTCTTCTGGCTAATGGACTCGGGAAATGTGTTTACACCCTGAACCTCTTTTTCTTCATGTTTCAAATGGGAATAAGAATAATGATAACAGTGAGTCTTTACATGCAAGGCTCCTAAGTGTTTAATCAGACTGAAAAGCAGAAAGGGTTCGACCTTGTCATAGAAAGGCTCTCAAAGTCCCGGCATGCACTAGGTGCTCAGGAAGCAGCATAGAGGATGGGAGAAGGAGAATAATGTCCTGATGGCCCTAATCACTGTGGCTGTCATGACACTAGGCCTTCTTGAGACATCCTATGATTCTACTCTACTACTTTCTTGTTTTTTGTTTTTGTTTTAATGTTTATTTTTGAGAGAGAGACAGAGGCAGAGCGTGAGCAGGGAAGGGGCAGAGAGAAAGAGGGAGACACAGAATCCGCAGCAGGCTCCAGGCTCTGAGCTGTCAGCACAGTGCCCGACGCGGGGCTTGAACCCACAAACCGTGAGATGGTGACCTGAGCCGAAGTCCGACGCTTACCCGACTGAGCCACCCGGGCGCGCCTTTTGTTTTGTTTTGTTTTGTTTTTTAAACCAGTCTTCAAGTCGGAGTGACAGAATGGATGGATACAAGGTGAACCATTAGGTTGGAAATATTAGATGTTTCAAA
This sequence comes from Panthera uncia, assembly GCF_023721935.1. Lineage (NCBI taxonomy): Eukaryota > Metazoa > Chordata > Mammalia > Carnivora > Felidae > Panthera > Panthera uncia. Next base: position 50,159,664 of record NC_064814.1, read on the forward strand.
GTGATGTGAATAAGTGAGTTGGAAAAGAGCTCAAAAGCAATGCTCAGCAGCCAAAGGGTTTTATATGCAAAGGTGCATATAAACATCAGGTCACCACAGGGCAGGCATTCTAGAAATACATGGAGGTTTGGAGATTCGTGCGTTTTTCTAACTATGCTCTCATTCATTCATTCAACAAATATTAGTGAAGTGCTTATTTTATGCCAGGGACTATAATTAGGCACAGTAATCGGGAAACGCAAGGGAAGTCTCAGTTTTCCAAGCCTTATAGATTAAGGGAGGAGTACAGTAAAGAAATAGCGTGAAGAAATAAAAATGTAATCGAGTGTAATCAGATTCTTCTTTTTTATGTGTTTTTTTAAATATGCTTTTGAGAGAGAAAGAGCTGGAGAGAAAGCGGGGAAGGGGCAGAGAGAGAGGGGGAGGGAGAGAATCCCAAGCAGGATCCCTGCTGTCCGTGCAGAGCCCGACGCAAGGTTCAAATCTCGCAAACCGTGAGATCACGACCTGAGCCAAAACCAAAAGCTGGACGCTTAACCGACCGAGCCGCCCAGGCGCCCCAAGTATAATTAGACTCTTAACAACTGGATTTGGTATTCATAGTGTCAACAGCCTGTGAGTAGTCACACAGTCACACACGATTTTTACAAGGCTTCATTTTTTTTTTTTTTTAAGAGGAGTTGCAGGAGAAGGTACAGAGATGTCTCGTAGAGCTCTACCCACATGCACAGACCGCCTCTCCCAATATCAACGTCATAGTATACAGAGTAATTTCACTGCCCTAAAAATCTTTTTAGCCCTGCCTGTTCATCCCTCACATCTCCCCAAGCCCCTGGCAATCGCTGATCCTTTTTGTGTCTCCATAATTTTGCTTTCTTCATAATGGCATACGGTCAGATGGGCTTCTTTCGCTTGGGTGATAGGCAGTTGAGTTTCCTCTATGTCATTTCGTGGCTCGAGAGCTCATTTCCTTCTTGTACTGAATAATCTTCCATTGTCTAGATGGACCACAGCTTACTTAGACACGCAATGATTTTAATTTTGCTGCGGGCGCTGTGTGACATGTATGGGCAGGAACCAGTCACCAAACTAGTGAGGAGACCAGCCGATCACACATCAGTCAAGTTCCAGAGAGGCTGGGTTCTCTATGGAGGGGGTGGGGGGGGAGGAGGGGCCCCGGCACAATTATCTTCGCAGTGTAATAAAATCCTATCTCAGTACCGTCATGGAAGACAATCTTGAGACAAAAGGCCGGTTGCTAATGACAATGATGGAAACCAGAAGAAGGTAAAGATCCCTAAGGAAGCAATTGTTCTCATCCAGAAAACTGCATTTAGGAAAAACAGGTAGGCTGTGTTGGGGGACCCCACTGTGGGAACTCATGAGGTGCTTAGAATGTATTCTTGTGAATAGAAAAACTCTATTCTCTACGAAGGGTATGGGGCCCGCGGGAAATGTCAGGAGAAGCTTCACGAAGGAGGTGATCTGGGAGCAGATTCTTGGCGGATGAGTCATGTACGGACCAGTGATAAGGACCCTTGGCTGTTTGGAAAATACTGATCAAAAAGCAAACAGAGGGACTTTAACGTGTGGCCAAGAAGGCATGTTAGGAACTGGACTTACCCTCTGGCCAGAAACACCCTCCTCTCAAAAAAAAAAACAACAAAAAACCCCAGACAAAATACGTGTAAACTGGACCCTGGACATCAAGCAACAAAGAACATTGATCTCAGAAACCCACTGTATATATAAGGACATAACTAGCGTAGAAGGAAAAGAAGGGGAAAAGATATGATATACTAAGACCAATTTTTAAAAAGCCAGGGTGATTAAGTTAACATCAGACAGTTACTATCAGACTTCAGGGCCGAGATACATGTTATGATAATAAAAGGATCGACCCATCAAGAGGACACAACAATCATAAATGTGTATGCACATAAAAGAAGTCCAAAATAAAGGGAGCAAAAACAGAAAAGCCACATCCACCATTAGCATTAGATGTTACAACCCCCTTTCCTTAATATTTGAAGAAAAAAAAAATAGAAAATCAGAAAGGATACAGAAGGCTTGAACCACACTATCAGCAAATGGATCTAGGTAACATTTGTAATTAGCATTTCCCTGCCCAGAAACTGCAAAATATATAAACTTTTTATTTTATTTATTTATTCAAAAAAATGTTTTTTAATGTCTACGCACTTTTGAAAGACAGAGAGAGACAGAGCACAAGCAGGGGTAGGGCGGAGAGAGACGGGACACAGAATCCGAAGCAGGCTCCAGGCTCTGAGCTGTCAGCAAAGAGCCCGACGCGGGCCTCGAACTCATGAACCACGAGATCATGACCTGAGCCGAAGGTGGACGCTCAACTGACTGAGCCACCAGGCGCCCCAAAATATATAAACTTTTTAAAACTATTTTTCTTTGAATTTAATGAGTTTACATCAAAAAAATTAGGCAGTCATTGTACACTAAGGAATAAAACATCTTTAAAAAAATACAAAGACTGGAAATATCTAAACTTTTCAAGTGCACACGGCACGTTAATCAAAATAAGCTGTATTAGGACCCTAAAGAAGTCTTGATGAATTTAAAATGATTAATGTCAGACAGAGTATGTCCTCTTACGACAATTGAATTAAATAAAAAAATCAGGGGCGCCTGGGTGGCTCAGTCAGTTAAGCGTCCGACTTCGGCTCAAGTCATGATTTCGAGGTTCGTGAGTTTGAGCCCTGCATCGGGCACTGTGCTGACAGCTCAGAGCCTGGAGCCTGCTTCGGATTCTGTGTCCCATCTCTCTCCGCCCTACCCCTGCTTGTGCTCTGTCTCTCTCTGTCTTTCAAAAATAAATAAAATGTAAATAAAAAAATCAGTCATAAGATCTGGGAAAAGTCCTCACATATTTGTAAAAGTAATGACATACCTCTAAACAACCCACAGGTCCAGGAAATTAGAAAGTATTTGGAAGTGAGTGAAATAAGCCGTTATGATCTAGACAGTATTGATACAGAGGATTTTTTAAGTTTCTTTTTGCAATTGTACAAAACAGCAAATGGATTTTTCATGTTTTGACTGATACTTAGTAGCTTCTAAAAGCCTCTCCTATTCTGACCTATTCTGAGGGTAAGGAACGTCTGAAACCTAATTTTATTTTTTATTTATTTTGGAATGTTTATTTATTTTTGAGAGAGAGAGAGAGAGGGAGGGAGGAAGGGAGGGAAGGGCAGAGAGGTGGGGGGACAGAGGATCTGAAGCAGGCTCTGTGCTGACAACAGAGAACCCGATGTGGGGCTTGAACTCACGTGAGATCATGACCTGAGCTGAAGTCAGACGCTTAACTGAATGAGTCACCCCAGGTGCCCCTGAAATCTAATTTTAACACAAAACACTAGGGGGAGAAATGGACCCTCCGTGAGCTGCTTTCGGATTGTTCAATACAGGTAAATTCTAGTTTATCAAGCGGTAATGGCAAGAAACATTCATAAGTTGGTGGCTTGCTCTTGAAATGTGTTTTTTTCTTTCTTGATGTTTATTTTTGAAAGAGAGAGAGCGCGTGAGTGGGGGACGGGCAGAGAGAGAGGGAGACACAGAATCCGAAGCGGGTTCGAGGCTCTGAGCCATCAGCACAGAGCCCGATGTGGGGCTTGAATCCACGAACTGCGAGATCATGACCTGAGCCAAAGTCAGACGTTCAACCAGCTGAGTCACCCAGGCGCCCCAGAAGGTCTTTTCCTGTGGCATTGGTTGGTAGTGTCATTCTTTGCTAACCCACAAAGGCCGGTCTCAGCCACATGCGGGAAGTTCCCACCACATGCTGTGTTAAGTAGGTTGTGTGGCCTGGCTCGGAGACACGATCACCATCTTATACGTTGTTTTCCCAGGAGACGAGTGGGCTTACACGCAGAGAGAAGAAACCATGTTTGTTCAAAAAGTCCTTGAACCAGCTGCCAGATGTCTGTTGAAATAGAAACAGGGAGGTGTGGGTGACAGGTCTGGCCTCCGGGAACAGCTGGGCGTCACTTCTCTCTCAGGGACGGGCGTGTTTTGGTCAATGGCCGAGGAGCTCATCCGAGGGCTTGAGGGCTTTTTCCTCCCTGGGGACGCCTGTCCGAGGCCCTTGGCCACTTCCGTCAGTCGTCAGTCCTGAAGGAGGAGCTGGAGGTCCAGAGACCCACAGATCCAGGGGCTTTCCAATCTGATACGGTTCCTTCTAACCCAGGGTAATGGGATGAGCGAAGAGGCTGGTGTTAGAGGTTAAACGGCAGCGTCTGGTAGGTAATAGGGTCCGTGGATATTTGGCCAGAGAACACATCTGTGTGTGGCAGAGACGATGCTGACCAGATACCGAGGACTGTCTTACATCATCCTGTCTCCTGCACAGCTCGATGGGATTCACTTGATTAGTTTTGGCCAATGGACGCCGAAGAAAAATGTCAAGCCGGGTGGTTCAGAGCCAGCGTGCCTCTTTCAAACTTCCTTCCCCCACTGATCTTAGATGCTACTTAGAAGCAGGAGTCTTGGGTCCTGGAGTCATAGCTGGGAGTCGAGCCCTCATGGACCCCGACTGGCCCAGGAGTGAATGAGAAATGATCTTTGTTGGGTAAAGCCACTAAGATCAGAGTCCCTTCTGTCATCAGTACATGAGACAGGGGTGAGCCACTGCTCAGCTGGAAATGACGGCTGCCATCCTGGCTGGTGTCCCCAAGCGTCCCAGTTTTCCCAGAGAAGCCAGACAGAAATGGAGGTTTCCACATGACTCCAGCTTGGAAACGCTGGCAGCGAGTTCGGGTTGAAAACATCGTGGCCCCGTGGTGTGAAGACGTGTATGCTCCACGTCCTGTGGAGGGTAGCTTTCTCCTAACTCTGTAGGGAGCACTGGAGGGGAAGTCGCACCTCGGAAATGCCCCAACTCAAAGCAAGGGCCGAGCGCTTTTGTTGTCCTCAGCCTGGCAGTCTGGTTGATGGCCAAGATGGGGGTGGGAGGCCGGTGCGGCAGCTCCCGGGCATCTCCGACTCTCCGTGCCTGCAGGTAGAGTGGTCCAGAAGCCCAAGGACAGCCCTTCACAAGAAGAGCGTGCAGACACTGGCCCTTGGAAACACGATGACGAGGCAGGTTGAGCCACAGACGCCCAGAAATGGTAAAAAATAGGATTTGACGGTATTTCAGCGGGGGGCACCGACACGATCCACGTTAGGCACAAAAAAGGTTGAAGGGGAAAACGTTTTGAAAGCGGCGTCACCGACCGGTGGAAAAGAGAGTCATTTTATCGGCGGCTCGTGTAGAAGTCGTAATTGTTGTTCTTTATAAGCGGACGGTAACCGTGCGCCTTTGGGCATCTCGTTGAATTTCTCCAAGCCTCGGTTAGCTTGGGAGCGTCTGGTTGCCGCAAAGACCACAGAAATAGTACGTTAGGCACTTAAGGCCTGGAGCATCTTGGTGCTCACTAAAGGTCCTTCTGGGACATCCCAGCATCTCCCTAGCGTCTTCGGGGGCACCTGGGTGGCTCGGTGGGCTAAGCATCTGACGCTTGCTTGGTTTTGGCTCAGGTCATGATCGCGTGGTCGTGGGATCGAGCCCTGCATCGGGGCTCGGCACTGAGTACTGCTTGAGAATCTCTCTCTCCCTCTCCCCCTGCCCCTCTCCCCTACTCATCCTCTCTCTCTCTCTCTCTCAAATAAAAAAATAAATACATGTCCTCAGCATCTGCCTTCTGCACGTTCCCGGTACCCCTTTCCGATGTTGCAAGCCCCTCCCCCAGGAAGAGGCTGCAGGGGACGCTCCCTAATGCCCTCTAGATTTTTTTCTGGGATTTACTTATGCTCCTGCCGTCCGCAGATTAAGGAAGCAGTGGTTCCATCGAGGAGAATGGTTGCTGGGAGCCGAGGGGGGTCATCTGGCTGGCTGGAGCGCCCTTCCTGCAGGCTCTGCCCTGGCGAATCAGGGCAAGGCTGGCACGCAGACGGGCATTCTGTCAAGACGGTGACTCACGGGCGGTTGCGGAACAAAGGGCTCAGTACAACTGCTTCTTCTGGCCAATGAGGTGCTCCACGTCGAGAGTTATTATTTTGTTATTCAGCACCTGGCCCAAGGGAGGGTTCTGCTCTTCACAAAAGTTGTCCTGTTATTTGATTTTCCATAGGCCTTGCCCCAGGGGGCGGAAGAGATGCCATTCGGCTTAGTGTCCAAAGCAAAGCTTTAATAGTCAGGCTCCCGCCACCGAGGAGAGTTCACGGTCCTGGGCCAGGGGCTCTACGTACGTAAGGGCCGGCCTCAGCTGTCTATGCAGAAATTCTACTCCGAGTGTGGTCCGCCCAGGGGACCTCTGCCAGCTCACGAACTGGTATAAGGCTGCTGTGGGATAAGTCCAGAAACTGGGAGTACGAATTTAGAAGCTTTCACGGTAGTTTCGCGTTGCACGGCGTCCAAGTCCACCATCAATGGACGCATCCATCTGGTATGTCCAGTGGGGTCAGGCAGCTTACTGAGATGAAGAAAAAACCAAACACGGTGCTTCGCCTCAGCTAGGGTGAGCGGTCCTGCTCGACTCTGCATCTCAGCACACCCCCACAAATCCACGGGACTCTTTACAGACCCGTAGCCTCTCCGCAGAATCACAAGACTCTCAGAAAATGCCGGAGAGTTTCCAGCGGGTCAAGTGATTCCCACAGAGCCCGGGGAATCTGCTCCATCTCACTGACCTTACCACTCTCCTCCCTCAGGGAATCAGCTGAGCCAAGAAGTATCAGTTTTCTGGGCCCCGGAGAGCCAAAGGGGAGTGCAAGTCAATTTGCTACAGCAGGAAATTGACTGCCTCTGCCCTGTGGGCATAAAGTCCTGCTGCTACAGAATGTATTTGGCACCTAATCCCAACTCTAGGATCCTTAATGTATCAGCTAGTTCTTTCTGTGTAACAAAGTGCCCCAAATCTTAGCGGCTTGGAACAACAAGTTACTAGGTTTCACATTCTGACCGCTGGCTGGGCTTTGTGTGGCTTGAAGGTCTGGGCCACGCGCAGCTGTTCTCCCTTGGGGTGACTCACGTTTCCGGGGCCTCAGCTGGCATGGCTGGTCTGTCAATATCCGGCAAGGTTCCCTGGGCTTGTTCGGAGGATGGGGGAATAATCTCCAGTAGTAAGAGGGCAAGCCCCAATGAGCAAGCACTCTCTAAGCTTCTGCTTCTGCCAAGAAATTTCCACCGGCCCAAATGGCTCACGCGGCCAGGTCCTGACTCAAAGAGTGGGGGAAGAGATCATGCCTTCGGATGGAGAAAATAGAAAAGCTATCTAGCACAGAGGCAGGTCTGCAGGGATGGGAATCTTTGTGGATATTGGCTTTGGGTGCCAAGAACACTTAGTCATTTTCTGTTGACTCTCTCATCAGGGAAGAAGCCAGCAAAGTCCGGTGACCTTAGTGAGAGGAACTATATGGCTTTTGTTTCCTTTCTAGAAGCAACCACCAGTGTAGCCTGGGAACTGATGCTTCCGTTGTGCAGCTGCTGATGCCACCAGCCGATTTCAGCCTTACCAGGCATTCACACGTAGCCATGTGGGTAAGGATCTGCCCCTGAAATTGCTGGATACACAACGGGTCCATCGGTCACCTGAGCTGGAGACCACCTTAACGGGGTAGGGCTCTGTGGACTGTCAGGAGACTATGTACAGGTCTATGTACTACGTGGTTATTAGTCAGAGCTCCATGGCTGAATAGTTCATGCCTTCAGCCTCGTAACAGGTGCTCTCCCTCAGCCCGAGAGCGAGCAGATCCTTCTTCGGGTCTTCCAGTTGGCAGTCTACCCCGGCAATCCGTGTCAACTACCTTCACTCCGGCCTCTCTGGAAATGGGAGCCACGAAGCTGGGTTATCTTAGGAAGCTGGGAACGGCCTGTGCGATGCTACCGCTGGGATTCCTCGGTTTCTCTGGAGGATGTTTTGCCCTTCTCTGCGTGCGTGGATCCTGGGGTCATCGCTGAGTTTCCGTGCGTCTGCTCCAGTGTCTTCTGTGACTCACGTCTCTCTCTGCGTAGGTGGGGGTTCGTGTGAGGGACTTTGGGATGGATCTAGGAAAAAAAAAAAGACAGGGTCAACAGAGGGAGTAACATGTAACACACTTTATTAGGTGGTGCTCGGGTAGGTCCCTCTTAGCATGAGACTGTCCAGAGGCTGTCGTGGGCCCAGAGGCTGCCATCCAAAAGGAAGAGGGAGAAGAAAGTCCTGGAAGACAGGATTCCAAAAGGGGGCGTACGTGTCTCGGCGATGTTGCTCATCAACACAGTGGGGAGTCTCTGGGTCAGACCTCTGAAGGGCCATAGCAGCTTGGGGTCTTATAACTCTAAGCCTCCATGTCACTGATGGCCTCCAGATGGTCGCATGGGGTATGCAAAGCAGACAGGTTCTAGATGGATAAGAATCTGCTCTTTGGGGTTATTTTTAAAAAATAATCTGATGTGCAAAAGTTTGAATTAGACACAGCAGTCTTTTGGGCAAACAGGTCTCAGTCTGCAGTGAGAAAGCCACCTTTGGGAGGCTCATATAACACCATAACTGGGTTCCGCGGTGTTCTTCCAAAGACCATGATGAGGCCACCGCCCGATGTTGAAACAACGTGGTCTTCTCCAATAGAAGAATAAACAAGTGTCAAGGGAGGTCCTGAATGGCCACTGGGAGTGACGTGGCACGGCATGACCTCAGAGGACGTCCACCCAATTCCTTACTCGGGATCACACTGATGAATCTCTTGGTCGGCCTCCGTGGATGTTTTCTCTTCCCTGCTGGGGGAAAGTTAGCTGGCCTGGAGTCCTTCGCTGAAGGCTCCTGTCTTCAAATTGGTCTCTTCCTTTCCTGAAATATCTATAGTCAGTTTGAAGGAATGCCATTTCTTCCATTTTTCCCTCATTGGTAAAGACCAGAAAGAATGTCAGAGCTGGAGAAGTCACATGGCCCAGTGTTCCAAGGAAAGGTTCCAGGGAACCTACCTCTTGGAGAGAATCTGGGCACAAAAATTGTGTGGTCTAGTAAATTTAAAAAAGGCTTCGTAATCCGGTCCCTGCCTAAAGGGTCCCAAGACAGAGTTGTGTGTTCAGGGATCCAAGATCATATAGGAGTGAGGCACAAGACTGTGTCAAGTAGGCCCCCCCGCCCAGGAAGTCTCTTGAAAATACCTTGCTGGGAAGGACATTCAAAAGGGTCCTGAGATCTCCCAAAGGTTGAGGAATTCACGAGGTGGTGAAATTCAGATAGTAATCGTATCTTGATTTCATTATGGTTGCACACCATGAGGGATGAATGAGGCATGAAAAGAGAGAGAGAGCAAGAGAGGAAGAGAAGACAACGTGGTGAGTGACAGACCATTGACAACCGTGTAAGACTCTCCCCCTTGGATAATGGACCATAACTGGTCAGTGCACTTTCACTCATCCGATGTACATCTGACCATGTTTGTGCTGTGAGTCATACAAATTCTCAGATTCAAAGTCTCGTAACTAGACCAATGGACGGTTGGCTCATTCATGGTTGCAGGACACTTCCTTTTTTTTCTTTTGTTTTGAATTCCTGAGTCTCCTGATGTATTTACATAAGTACCAAATAAGGTCGCCAAACTCACGGTCCGCATAAATGCTTACATTTCACCGTCGACATTGTAAGATGTGCAATCGATATCACCGTAAGATGTGCCACTTAATTCAACACTGACCTGCTACCCCTGTGTCTGGGTGTGTGACTCCATTTGGGGACAGTACAAGAGATGAAGCCAGACTTTGCCCGTGGCTCTGGGCCACGTGACCCCTCCCTGGGGTGGGCCCAGTGCCCACCTCCTCCGTCTAAGCCAGAATGTCACAGATTCGTCTGATGGAGGCACAAGACTGAGACGTGTGATAATCAACCACGACTCGCCCGGCGGTACGTTCCGTTCCACGCAAATGTGTTTTTCCCATTTTATGTTGAACTTGGAAACATCGTGTTGCGCTCCGCTCTCCAAACTCCGCAGTCTTGCAGATATGGCTTTCGTTTTTGTCGCCGTGCAACTGGGGATACGTCTGAAGGTATACGTCTGTTGGCCTCTAGAGGTTGAGAAGACAGGGCCTTGTCTTCGGAATGGCCAAGTTGACACTTTGGCTCTACCTTTTGCCAGCTGTGTGCCCTTGGCACTATATTAATCTCTCGGTGCCCCAGGGATTGTTGTAGGAATTAAATGAGAGGGTTAGCACAGCGCCCCGGGAAGCAAGCTCCCCCCAAAATTATAAGTATAGCACTTTGTAACTTTTCCCTCCACTAAGCATGCATTGTTGACTTTTCCTCATTTCATTAAATACCCTTCCTCAGCATTATTTTTTTTAATGTTTATTTATTTATTTTGAGAGAGAGAGAGAGAGAGAGAGAGAGAGAGAAAGCGAGACTGCACTAGCAGGGGAAGAGCAGAGGGGCAGAGAGAGACCATCCCAAGCAGGTGCCACGCCCCCAGTGCGGAGCCCGATGCGGGGCTCGATCCCACGAACCGTGCCATCATGACCTGAGCTGAAATCAAGAGTCAGATGCTTAACTGACTGAGCCACCCAGGCGGCCTCTCCCCATTAGTTTTAGTATCTACATAATATTTCGTCTAATGACCGCACCCAAATTTCTCCCCATTGCTTAAGATTCGGGATGTTCACATTTTCCTTCATCGTAAAAAGAGCTGTCACAGCCACATTTTTGCATATCCGTCCCTGTTGTAAGATACGGTTCTAGGATTTTAATTTCTGGACCAGAATGCTAAGGTAATTGCCGCACGAAACCCAGGCTTACCACTGAAATCCCCTGGATAGATATTCGCTGGCCTTTAACAACCAAGAGCAGACGTACTTGAACCGCCTTGAACCTCACAAAGGGATTTGACCTTTGCCCGTGAACTTCTCTGGCTTGAGCCGAGGTTTCACACTTGATATGTGGTTCAGGGACTCCGAGATGAAGAAAACGTCTGTGCCCAAGTTCATTTTTAGTGCAAGTGCCTGCAGCTCAGAGACGCCATACCTCGATGCACCCTGGGACTTGTTCACTCGGCTTGCCTTCCAGGATGGCTTGTGCACACCTCGCTCTTCTTGCGGGAGAGTGATGCCCCTCACCCCCCACCCCCCGGCTCGGTGTGGCCTCCTCTACCTGAATCACCCATTGCCTTGGCTTATCACAGACCTTTCTGTCCACCTTCTTTTTTTTTTTTTTTTTAATTTTTTTTTTTTTAACATTTATTTATTTTTGAGACAGAGAGAGACAGAGCATGAACGGGGGAGGGTCAGAGAGAGAGGGAGACACAGAATCGGAAGCAGGCTCCAGGCTCCGAGCCATCAGCCCAGAGCCCGATGCGGGGCTCGAACTCACAGACCACGAGATCGTGACCTGAGCTGAAGTCGGACGCTCAACCGACTGAGCCACCCAGGCGCCCCTCTGTCCACCTTCTTCCAAAAGGACAACCTCTGACATGAAGCCCAGGCTGCCATCCTTGGCATTGTCCTGCCTGGACTGAGGGGCCCAGAAGATCCGTTCATTCCCGCCTGTTCTAGCCATTGCTGGGTGGCAAGATCCATCACCCTCCCCACCTTCCGGGGGCCTCTCTCCCTCCGGGAGCAGAAAAACATCCCCGAGGAGGGAGAGCCTTAGAAAAGTTTCAGAGTTTTTCATCTCCAGCCCAAATCACTTTCGGACCCTCTCCTGCTTCAGTGGCTCCCGGATCCTTTCTCTGCTGGCTCGCGACGTGTCAGAAAAGCCCACTTCCTCGCCTTCCTTTGGCATCAGTGGAATCTGGCTTTCCTAAGCAACAAGCATCCGGGGACAAAGAACCCCTTGTACTTTGCATCGTTCCAATGGCACAACACGATCGCTCTGTGCTTTCACGCTCCCCCAGGTGAAGGCGCTGGAGATGGTACATTTGTAACTTTTAAAGAGGTAATTTAGGGAACAGCCCTGTGCCAGCTTGAGTGTGTGTGTGTGTGTGTGTGTGTGTGTGTGTGATGTGTGTTCAGGCTGCTTCTACCTGTTCCTGCGGTTCGTAGAGAACGTCTTCTGGGGGCTTGGATTTGCCACAAATTCCAAACATGTCTGTTTACAGAGATCCGCTCAGGGAAGTCAAAGAGGGTCCTTCCATTTCTTTTTTCCTCCGTCCCTCCTTCCCTCCTTGCTTTCCTTCCTTCCCCTCTGCCTCCCCCCCCCCCCCCCGCCACCGCCGTGCTGGAGCTTTTAACACTAAGCTGCTCAAAAGAGTCAGTTGAGTCTTGATGAGGCAGTAACCTCACTTTGGAGGACCTTTTCCGACCAGATGTGTCCAGCCATGGCCAAGAACGCCCACACAGGCTGCTGGCTGCACCGAAACAGGAAAGGCTTCATCTGTCATGTAAACACTCCCCAGATATCGACCCAGTCAGTGCCTGGCGAGACAGACACTCTGACGACAGCTTCATCAACAGGACCAGTGCCCGATTAAGACTCACCTCTGGTTTTCACTTGTGGGGGAGGGGCGTCCACATAATGGAAAAATCACAGGTCTGGAAAGCGGAGGAACTCTGTACTCGCCCGTGGCCGGGGGACACGCTGCAAATGCCCCGAGCCCTGACCGCTCCGCGAGGAAGGCGGTCCTGGTCCCTCCCTGTTGAACGAGACGCTATATGCAACGGCAGGGCAGCCGCTCTAAATGCAGGAAAAGGAAGGACGGGCTGTGTTCCACCTCTAGGGGCTGCCGAGATCCCACTCCCCGTGGACAATACCGATGGTCTTAGGAAATCAAACTGTCACACCTGCAAGATCCACCCGGCACAGGGCTGGATGGGTGTGCGACCCGGAGGCCTGGTTGGCACAACAAGGCAGGACCTTCAAAGGGGAGCTCACAGGACTAGCGGAAACAGTGGAGGCTTTGGGATATTTTCTCGCCTTTTTAAAAATAAGTTTTTAATGTTTATTTATTTTTGAGAGAGAGAGAGTGAGAGAGAGAGAAGCAGGCTCCAGGCTCCGAGCTGTCAGCACGGAGCCCGACACGGGGCTCGATCTCACAAACCGCGAGATCATGACCTGAGCTCAAGTCAGACACTCAGCTGACTCAGCCACCCAGGTGCCCCCTTTCTTGCCTTTTTAACGGGAAAAAGAAAAGTGGCTGTAACGATAGGTATACCGTATCAGGATCCATGCCTGGTTCGTACATGGCCTTTGTCATGTTCTCGTGGGGTGTCTGGAGAAAGCCACTCAGTGTCTTGCCGGGCCTCGGTTTCCCCTCCTATGAAAAAAGGGTGATGGGGCACCTATTTCATAAGGTTGTTGTAAAGATTAATAATCACATGGAATGTTCAGAACGGTGCCCGGCAGTTCAAGGGACCCTAGGGGATAGTCTCCATGTCTCTCAGGACACACAGCTCAAAACAGAGAGGCTGGGGTTTCTTTTGGCTGAGGGGGGACACCAGAGTGAGGAGAGAGGGGGCCCAGGAGGAGGCAGAGAGCCTGGCCCAGGTGGGTAGACACAGGGGTGCGAGGGCCTGATGGATGGGCTGCTGGAACACAGCAGGGACCAGCTCTGGGGGCTGGAAGCTTCGAGGAGCTCATCAAAGAGGGCTCAGCCAAAGCCCGCTGGTTTTTAGGGCTTGGTTGCAGGAGATGGGGGGGCGGGGATCGAAGGACACACGGGGCCAAGACAGCAGGTCCTGGGACAAGGAGCTCTTGGAAGGATGGAGGGCTGATCAGATTGGCACTATCCAGCCAGAAGCAAACTCCCTGCTTCCCACCTGCACCCTGCCCCACCCCACCCTTTCTTCCTCTGAATTCGTAGCCCTTGGGCAGAAAGGCTCTCAGACGTCTTCAGGCTTTCCGGCCTGAGGGCCAGCCGCAACCTTCAAGCAGGATCTTGGGGACATCAAGGCAGGGGGGGTTGTCTGGGGAAGCTGAAAACGTTGCTCGCTGGGCCCTCCCTCACGCCCTAAGTCAGGGGAGGATTGAGGGAGCTCCTCTCTCTTTCTCTTCTCTCTGTCTCTCTCTCTCACGCACACCAAATATACACCTATGCCCCTCTATTACCTGGCAAGGCTCTGAAGCATAACCTGTCTGGCACTACAGCCCTCACTGGGCATTACTTCCATTTTGGGCACCGTGACCGAAGGCAGCGAGGCAGAAACAAGTGACCGTCCAATGCCTTCTGACCGTCTGTTACCCACACCCGAGCCCCAGCCCGGACCACTGAGTCAGCTACTCTCGCACACGGGCCCAGGCCAGGCTGCGTGCAAAGCTGTCCGTAATTTTAATGAGCAGTCGGAGCTAAGGAGACCCGAGGCCAGGCCGGGTTACACTGTTTCACTGCGCCCGGAAACATCCTGGCTGATGGCAGAACGGGCAGTGGGCCTCTGGGACCCCCCTCCCGACTGTGGAGCCCGACAAAACATAAGGTGTTTGCGGCCAAGAGAGACTTCCCCAGACTCTACAGGGCACTACGGATTGGCATCCCTGTCCTAAGAGGTGGGGAAACTGCCAGAATTTCAGGAGACTCCTTCAATAAAACTAAGTGCCCTTGTCTTGGGACTTCCACCCAGGAGACTGGAGGACGCATATAATGCAAAGAGCCTGAAGAAACTGGTGGCCTCCTTGGTCCAACGCTCCATAACTTTGCAACTGTCCTCCCAGCCTATTGTTCCTATCTATTGATGGTTCGAATGCCTTCAATCGAGTCTTGTTGACTTGGACCGAATGATCTCACGGAGGTCAACATCATCCGCAGGATGCCTGCGCTCTTTCAAATGATGATACTGATTTACAAAAGGAAAAAAGAAACTTATCTGCAATTAACACATAGGACACCCCACACTGGCGCGTTTCCTCCTCGGAGGAAAAGAGCAGGGCCTCTGGGGATCACTGTAGACCAAGCTGGGCGCTGTCTCTTTAAGCAGAAGAGGCTGAGAAGCTCTCAGGCCACCATGACATATCCCAGCATTGGACCAGCCCCTGAATAAACTGGAAAGACGCCTGGCCTGGCTTCAGTTACACGGAGCACCCCCGGGGGAACATCTCGGGGAGCCTGGTTGGAAGCAGTGGGGCTTACAACCTGCCAGCTGCTGGTCTCTCGGCTGCCCTGTGGGGAGGGCCCCGCCTTGGCATCCCTCGTGTTTGGAGCGGAGAAATCCTCGTGGAGGAAGGGGTTACACCATTCGGCCCGGTGAGTTTTCTTGGCACACTGTCCCTCTGCAGAGTGGAAGCTTGTGCTTCTCCGAGAACTGCCCAGTCCCCCACCCCCTGCAAATCACAAATGGGAAGGGCTGCAGGGAGACAGGGCTTTTGTGTTGCAGATGACCGACAGTCAGAGGGTTTTCAACTCCTCCTTTAGAAGCTGGGTATATACTCTGGCTGGGGAGGGGAGAGGCTCTATCTGAGAGCGTCTGGAAACCCCAGCACGTCCAGATTTGAAGGGAGAAAGGGGACCCGATGCTTTTTTTTCCTGATGGGACGGAGTTCTGCACACACAGCTGGCTGGCAGGGGACCTTGGGTTGGGAAGCAGGTTAAGGAGAAGCGTCCACCGGTAGTCAAGCCCTAGCCTGGCCCTGGGTGTGGCCAAGCCTGGTGGACACTGCCGGGGGTGGTGTTTCGTCTTCCACCTTGGGAGCCGAGCAGGCAGGAGACAGGCGAGAGGCAGTAAAGGAGGAGCAAAAAAGGGTTCAAGCTCATGGGTTCCAAAGCTCACAGCGTGGTGTCACCCGCTTAGGGACTAAAATCTTGGGAAGAGGAAGAGGCAGGCTGTCGCTTACGACGTGTGTTCTTTTCTAGATGCATACGCTTCGGTAAAAAGGTCACTTGGGAAAAGAAAAAAAGAAAAGGAAGAGAAAGAAAATCCTGAGTTAAATACGCTAATTATCTGGAAAGTGCTTAGAACAGTACTGGGTACATAGTGTCCACATCAGGGCTGGTGGAATAAGTAAAATAAAAGTCTGAATGGCATAAAGAGAGGCCATAGTTCCTGGGGCATACCTGACCTATAAAATGACCCAGGAGGAGAGAACACACTGTCATTCCTGTGGTTGGTTATGCTATTGGCATAAGCTATTTTAGCTCACGGGGTGGGCTGGCGGGGGTGGGGTGGGGTGGGATGGGGTGGGGGCTCAGCCTTGCTTGATGTGAGGGCAAAATGTGATATAACGGTAACCATGGTGACAGTTTACTGGGTCCTGGTCCCTATTACGTTCAGGACACTATGCAAACTGCCTCGCACACCTTGTCCCCCCCTACTCGCCACCTCTAACGTAGGCATTGTCAGTCCTGCTTGTAGATGCAAAAATGGAAGCTCGTGGAACTTCAGGTATTTGCCCCAATTCACGACTCTGAGTAGTCAGCTTTGTCTGAGCCCAGAGCCAGCGTGCCTAAGCGTTGCCCCGCTCCGCCTCTCCCAGACCATGTGTGCACCTGTCATATAATGTGCATTGAGCCAAACTTTCATATGTCGTCTTTTTAATTGGCTAATATAAGAGTTTTTAAAAGACCGTGGTTTGAAGAGTATTTCAGATAATGTATTTTGACTTAAAGACAAGAATATGCAATCAGCTACCATAAGCAGGTACTTTTTAAAAATTTATTTTTGTTTATTTTTTGAGAGAGAGACAGAGAGCATGAGTGGGGGAGGCGCAGACAGAGAGAGAGAATCCGACGTAGGCTCTGCGCTGTCAGCCCCAGGAGAGGCAAACTCGGAACCCAGAGATCATGACCTCAACCCAAGTCAAGAGTCCGATGCTTAACCCTTCTGAGTCACCCAGGCGCCCCTAAACAGCTGGTTTCAAATAGTAAAATAGTATGGAGTTGTCTGAATCAGTTGGAATGATGAGGTTTTATGACCGGACACTAGCAGTCCGGGTGTGTGTGAATTGTTGCATTAGTAAGTAAAGACATTTAAAATCCACATTAAGGCTCTGGGCTTGCGAGCCCACTCGCCCATGGAGAGTCGTATTGGGGCCCACCTGCGCCACTCCCAGGAGGGCTAGCCTCTCCGTCCCTGTGACGCCGGGCGAACCACTTTCAGGCGACTATGAATCAGCGGATTTCCCTGGCTGATCTTCCCCCACCTCGATGGCCAACTCCCCACCCAATGGCCTGGGGACGCCAGCGGAGGCTGGGAGCCGGGCCAGGCGAACTTCGCCTGAAGCATACCCGGCTGTGGTCCGGGCTAGCAGGAGCCAGACCCCCTTCCGCCGGGCGCGCTGTGCTGTAGTCGGCGGAACTCTCCCTCCTCCTGCTAATTGTCACCCAAGCGGGGCCCGCAAAGTGGGTCCCTTGAGTCCTAGGGAGCCGGCACGCGGCCTGGGCGCAGACACGGACAGCGCGGGAGGGCGCGGTGCAGGTGTGGCCAGCACAAATGCCAGGGCAGGCCAGGCGCGCCAGGACCCGAGAGGTGAGGGCCGTCTTCCTGAGCTTAAGTGCCGGCTCCCCCCTCCCCGGAGGAGAGGAATCCGGCCTCGGTCCCCGCGTGGGCGCAGTGCACGTGCGTGCGCCCCGGCGGGGGCGACCTCGGGAGGGCTTTTCCCACGTGGCCGAGGGGGCAGAAGGGCCAGTTTATTGGCCGACACTTGGTCTCCAGGAGCTCGGGGAGCCAGAGGAAGCGGAGGTGAGAAAGCTCAGCCGCCGGCTAGTAGCGAGTAAAAGTCCCAGCGGTTTTGCAGTGATCGACTTTCTCCCGAGGCGGATTGAAGGCCGAGTAACTGTCTCCCGCCCTCCCTCCCTCCTGCCCTCTCTCCTCCCCCGAGTCCCGCCCCCCTGCACACGCTGACCCAGGGACACACCCTACTGCAGCGACGCAGACAGGGCGTTGTTCCCGTTAAAGGGGAACGCCGGGAGTCTCCCTCTGGCCCCTCGCTTCGCGCGCGCAGCCCCGCAGCGCAGCTGTCTTCGGGGACGCCAGCCGCCGAGCCAGCCGCGCCGAGTTTGTGCCGGAGGCCACTTGGAGGAACGGGGACAACTATCCCTTTGGGCTGTAAGTGCTTTGGTAGGGACAAGTGGAGGAGACGGAGGAGAAACGTGGGCATCTTCCGTCGATGGTGCCAGAAAGCGCGGAGCAGGCGCGGGCACTGGGCTGGCCAGGCCCGCGAGCTGTCTTTCCGAGCTCGGACAGGCGGACCACCGTCTGGCTCGTCTGGTTCTTGCGGGGCTTGTAGGGACACCGTGTGGCCTTGCCTTACGGTCCCTAAATCGTAAGGGGCGCGGGTGGCGGTGTGGGGATATGCGGCAAGGGCTGAGCCCTTTGGGTCTCGCTGGAGACGCGCCTACTTGGGGACTCATTGGCAAAGCAGTCCCTGCGGTGGACCCCGGAGATGGGGCTGCTGGCCCCCCGTGGTCCCCCCATTTCTAGCCCTATACCCGATTATCCTTCTCTTGTCCCTCCCGGCTCTAGGAGCCGTTGGATTTAATTTAAACCGTCTGGGAGACAATCCGAAAGCCGTGCTCATTTCTTCCCGTACATTCCAAGGGTTCCTTGGACTGTGTTGCTTAGGGAGAGCAGCGGAGGGGCCTGGTATTGGGGACTTTTAAAACGGAGCTATTGAAACGTGGTCTCCCCTGGCTCAAGACCCTGTGCTGAGACGGTGCCCCCTAATGCAGCTGGGCTTCCACAGCCATAGTACCCTCTAACGGGTCACCCCAGTCTCCATTTCCCCCCAAGAGCTGTAAAACGAGGGGCTAGGACCACATAGCTGCGTGGGGGAAGATGTCCTGCCGGCTCTGGCGGGTTGCGGTTCTCCTGGGACTCAGCCCTCCACCCTCCGCCTCTCCTTCCCACCCGACATCTGCCACCAACCCCACCCCCCCGCCACCCCCCTCCGTGCAGGCTCCTGGGCGCGCGTTCCGGCGCGCCGAGGCCGAACCGGGTCGTGTCTCGGCTCCGCGTGCCGGGGGCGCAGCCGGGACCGGGGAGAACCGGCGAGAGGCCAGCCCGGGAGCTCAGGGCCCGGCCCGCAGGGGCTGCGGCGGGAGGGGATTGGGCGGGGGCGGGGGCGGGGGGGGGTGTGAAGCGCGCGGTGGGCGGGAAGCGCAGGGGTCCCGCCACTCTCTGGGCCTTTCTTTCCTGCCCACACTCCCCCGGCTCTGCGCCTCCTCTCCGGAGCCGCCGGTGTGGACGCCAGGCTGAGCCGGGGCCAGGACGGCTCCCCGGCGCTGGCAGAACCCGGTGGAAACTTGGGAGACTAACGGAACGCGGAGCGCACCGGGCCTGGGAAACCAGGCTCCCCGCAGCGCGCTCTCCCCCGCAGCGTGCCGCTGGCGTCCCCGGGCCTCCGGCAGAAATCGGGGCGCCCACGCTCGGACCCCCAACCGCCACCCCGTAGGGAAAGGGGGCTCTCTCCTCCTCCTGCCTCCTTCCCCACGTGGGGCTGTGCTCCGGAGGCAACCCCGAGTGGGTGGAGGTGTGCCGTGGCCTCCGCTGGTCATTCTGGGAAGAGCTCTCCTCCCGGGGTGACTTAGACGTGCGTACCCCCGCGTCTCGTGCCCGAAGCAAGAGGTGTCGTGTGGCCGGCGGGCCCCCCGCGGGCTGCCGGGCGGGGATGCTGTGGCCGGCTGCTGCCCTCTCTCGGCCGGCCGCCGGGAGGCGTGCGGGCGCCGCGACCCGGGCCGGGCGCGCAGCCAGGCCCCTGCATTCCGCCGGCGCGGGGACCCTCCCTCCGCGCGCTCCTCCTCCCTCCCTCCCTCCCTCCCTCCCTCCCTCCCTCGCCCGGGCCAGTTGGTTGGGCCTCACGTCCAGCTTCGGCTCTCTTTCCCGGCAGGCAGGAACTCCGCTGAGCACAACCAGCCGCCAGAATGCTCCTCTTGTTGCTGGGCATCATCGTCCTCCACGTCGCAGTGCTCGTGCTGCTCTTCGTCTCCACGATCGTCAGCGTGAGTGCCCGGCGGGCAGCGGGGAGGTGGGCGCGGGCGGGGCACCCGGACCCCCCCCCCCCCCCCCCACCGCCCAGGGCTCCGGCCTCCCGGGCGGCGATTCTTCCAGGTCCGCGCCGCGTCGTGATTTGCAAACGACGTGAAAGTCTCGGGCGGCCCCCGGGGCGTTTTTGCAGTTTCTGGCAGGCTGCCCCCTTTCAGTTGTTTGGAGAAAACCCGAGCAGATTCAGGGGTAGGAGGGAGGCGATCGCCAGACTAGGTGAGCGGCGCAGGCCTCCATTTCAGCCAAATAATTTCAGTGCAGAGACCTCAGGGTTTCCCGACCTTCATTTGATAAAATTGCAAGGTTGTTTTTTTTTTGTTTGTTTGTTTTTTTTTTGTTTTTTTTTTTTTTTTGCACCGTAGGTTCCTTGAGGAAGGAAGTGGAGTATTTATGAAGGTTTGTTTTTCTCCACATGTCATGGAACACCCTTTAGGGCTGGAAATGGGAAGGTTAAAATAGGCTCTTCCGGAAAAGAGTTCACAGCCCCCGGTCTGCTTTGTGATGTGGGCATAGCACCTTCCACTCTAAAGCCTCCTCTGTATGAACACAGAGCGTGAGTGGGGAAGGGGCAGAGAGAGAGAGAGAGAGGGAGACACAGAATCCCAAGCAGGCCCCAGGCTCTGAGCTGTCAGCACAGACCCCGACTCGGGGCTGGAAGTCAGGAACCTTGAGATCACCACCTGAGCCAAAGTCAGACGCTTAACCAGCTGAGCCACCCAGGCGCCCCTACTGTGGTTTTAACTTCTTAACGTAAGGCGCGTATCCCAGACGTGATATTCTTGTCCGTTTCCAAGGTTGAGAAGTATGTCAGAGTGAGAGATTGTGATGTTGGGGATCTGTGGATTGTTTCATCGTTTGTAAGCGTTTTTACAACCTCTTAATCTTGTGGGATTGATAGGAATTAGGAGCCAGGAGACAGGCTCAGAGAGGCAGTAGCTTGGGGGAGCGACACCCAGGAGATCCGGGGTGAGGAGAGCCGGCTTGAATGCAGGTGTCCTGGCTTGAGTTCATGGCTCCTTCTACTATAGGACATACTTCTGCATGTACTACCTTGTGTGCGTGTGTGTGTGTGTGTGTGAGTGAGTGAACTTTTCTGTTCACAAAGTGCTTTTCATTTGTGAAACGCTGGCCCTCTGCCCAACACCATGTCTGAGCCAGACCCCCACCTCTCTCCTTTCCCCAGCGTGACTGTGGCCTCTGGCTGGGCCACCCTGGGCAGGGCAGGGGCAGGCCAGGTAGACAGGCGGATGAGGCCGCTCTTGCCTTCCCTTCCCCTTTCTCTCCCCTTCCCTTCGCCCCTCACCACCCTGTCTGATCGAAGATGTCTGGTTCTTTCTAGCAATGGATCGTGGGCAATGGACATGCAACCGACCTCTGGCAGAATTGTAGCACCTCTTCTTCTGGAAACGTCCACCACTGCTACTCATCGTCAGCAAATGGTGAGACTGGGTCTTTGCTCCATATTTCTCAGTCCAGACCTGGAAACCCTTGTTCTTGGAAGACGCAGCTCAAAAGTTGTTGCTGGGGTGGGGCAGAATGCAATTGGGGACTGGGAATCCGAGACAGGAGAAGGGCAGAAGTTTCCCTGGCTGACCTAAGACCCCGGCTCTCACTGCACATGATCTCTCCCCGGAAAGATGCCCTAGAAAGCACAGTGCTTCTTGTCAGCAAAGAAATGTGGGCACAGATAAGCCATAAATGTGGCACCATGGCAAGACCTTAGGCAGTTGGGTCTCCTGACCCAACTGGTATCCTTGCTTTGGTGGCTATCTCTATCCAGAAAGGTCCTGCCACTTCCTGTTTCAGTGACGGTCCCAGCGGGTAGTTGGGCCAGCTTTTGGTCCCCCGTTGGCAAGACCGCTTTTCGAGGTCGTGGGCCTCAGTGGTGATGTCATTTGGCATTCCAACCTTTGGGTGTTTCCTTGCGGCAAGATGGCGACTCGAAGCTATTTGCAAAATGCTAAACGCGAGCCTAGGAGTGCCCTTCGTGCGGAGAACTGTGTTTCTCCTTTGTCCTCGGCATCATTGCTTGTGAGATATTTGAAGCGGGTCTTACTTGGATTCCAGTTAAGGGATAATTGGCAGTGAGGGACCCGCTAGACACTTCCTGTACTCAGAGGAGTGCTCAGACGCAGGGGCCCCCCGCGTCTTTGGATATGGAGAGGCAGCGGTAAATGGGGTGCCTTCTCTGGGGTGGCTGGGTGCTGTTGAGTGTCACTGTGGACCCTGAAAGGGACCCTAGTGCTTGGTGTTGAGGACATCGTGGGCTGGGCTTGGCATGGGCCCGTGCTCCAAAGGATACGTCCCCAGCCTGGAGAGGGAAGTCGCTGTAGGATTTGACAAAGCTTCCCTGACATCCCGGGTTTTAAAAGACTGAGCAAGGACAGCCTCCGTTGTTGCTGAAGCTACTCATGATCTAGTATTTCCGTTGGAGATGTTACAACTGCTGACAGAGACCAGTTTGGGTCCAGCTCCATAAAGCAGGCAGGGAAGGGGCCCTCCGCTCTGGCTTTTGCACGGTGCACAAGCTTTGTGTCCCTGCGGGCTCCGCACCCAGTAACCCCCAAGCTGTCACTGAAGCATTGCAAACCCACATCTCGAACCTCTGTATGAAGAGAAACTTCTAGAACACTTACGGGGCAGTGTCTGTTGGGGAAGGATCGGGCGAGGAGTAGAAAATCCTGCTTTACGTTTAAGCTTTCCCGGGGGTGGGGGGTGGGGCGAAAACAGAGAGGCTTCTGTCCTCATGGACGTGAGCAGCCCGGAATCTTTTCTCGGAGTGCGTGAAGGATATTGGATGAAAAACATCCTAGACGGGGCGCAGCGCGTTTGCATGGTGAGTTGACAGCCGAGTAACTGAAATGAAATACTCGTGCATGCCTGAGAATGCGGTGATAGCCCTGTTTGCCCCCAAAGCCACAGCATCCGGTGCCCCCCCCCCCCCACCAGGATCTGGCTCAAGTGCTCTGAAGACTCCAGATGGGTGGCGCCCCCGCTCACTACTGACACCTGGTGGTCACCAGTGGTGATGCTGCCCCAGAGAGTGGTTTTTCCCCAGGCCTCCCCAGGCGTCAAATGCCACTCGGGGTTGGCGTGAAATCCTGGACTCTGAGGTCCGGACGGGGGCAGAGGCTCAGCTGTCTAGACTGCGCTCCGGCCGTGCATGGGAAGGAGGGCAGCCTTCACCTCGGGGCCGGTTACTGACCCCTGGTGCTGCACTTGACCTGGATGGGAATGGCTGTCATCTCCGGCCAGCAGCCCATCTCGTGTTATTTTCAGCAGGCCCCTTCTCGTCTCTCAATTGGCTCCTGATGTGCTAAGCTCGCCTCTTGGGTCCGTTGACGACAGCTTTGGGGTCTTTCGCGTGGGTTCCAAGTCCACGTGGTCGCTTTCCGAGGGCCACCCGGGAGCCTGCCTTCTCCCCTGAGCCTGCCTTCTCAGATGTTTTGAGGGATTTGGGCTTCTTCGAAGTTAGACGTTTCCATGGAAGCTTCCCCAGTAGTTGTTATCTCCGCTGACGGCTCCCCGGCCGGTCAGCCTGTGTTAGCACTTCAGCTCTGACCAGGGGCGGGGGATCCTCTGGGCCTCCTGTGCTTGGCTGATCGAGTCTAACAGTTTCTGAGGCAAACCACAGACGCAAAAATCTGCAGTTACAAACGTTAGACCGCCTTGACGAATGAACTGAGATGTGCATTTGTGCTCAGGCTGTTCCAAACATCCTCTGGGATGAGGTCCTCCAAAGTGATTTGTTACCGAGAGCGACGAATCGCTAAGTATGTTACAGGAGCGTTAGGTGAAAACCTGTCGGTTGACCTGACTGGCTGGCTTTTTTTTTTTTTTTTTTTTTTTAACGTTTTATTATTTATTTTTGAGACAGAGAGAGACAGAGCATGAATTGGGGAGGGGCAGAGAGAGAGGGAGACACAGAATCGGAAGCAGGCTCCAGGCTCTGAGCCATCAGCCCAGAGCCCGACGCGGGGCTCGAACTCACAGACTGTGAGATCGTGACCTGAGCCGAAGTCGGACGCTTAACCGACTGAGCCACCCAGGCGCCCCGTGACTGGCTGGCTTTTACCGAAGGGACTTGTGTTGGTCCGTGCGGGGCCCGGGGCATGACATCTGCCCCTCGTTTTCTGTGTGAACGGTGCCCCCTGCCGCGTGAACCTCATGGAGGTCAACCAGCTGGGTTGTATAGACTGAGGGAGAAGTCTTAGATCTTTCCCTCAAGCTACCTCTTGCTATGAGAAGTGGTTTTAGCTGTCTTACCTGCCTTCTCATTTTCTGAATTCGTTTCCATACCTTCTGGGTCCATCCTTAACTTGGCTGCAGGTGGGGGGCGGGAAGAACCTTAGGGGGGGACCTGTTCATCATGACCTTGTATTGACGGCCTCCCCGGGCCCAGGGAATATGAGCACTTGGAAATGGTGGACCTTGCCCTTGAGGGGCCTGAGCCTCTCTGAGGAGCCAGCAGATAAGTGTGGGGGGGCGAATCACTGGGAAGGCAGCGTAGGCCAGATGCCCAAGGAGTGGGGGCAGGCAGACAGCGCCAGAGTTCAAGGGAGGAAGTCTCGTGTGGGAGGTGGAATCTGATCCATCCTCCAGAGGATGGGCAGGATTTAAATAAATACAGGCAAGGAGGAGGATATCCCTACCAAGGCAATGACGTGACCCACAGCAAGGGGACAGCAGTGCAGGGGACGTGTTGGATCTGTCGGCTAGTATTCGGATGAGGATTAAAATTGACTGCAATGTAACAGCACCTCTTCAAGTGGCTGTGGCTTCCGTAAGACAGTTTCCTTTCTCTTGGGAGGTCGGCGGCCTGAGAAGAGAGAGCTACAGCGCTTTCGTGAAGTTGTCAGAGACCCAGGCACTTTCTAGCTCTTTCCTTTGCTCTCTCTTGAATGTGGTCCTCATCCTCATGGTCGCAAGGGCTGCTGATGCTCCAGCCATCTCATCCAGGCTTCAAGCGATAGGGCGGAGAAAGGAGGAGGAGAATGTGCGCCCTTCCCTTTTCGTGAAATGTCTCCAGAGAGACCTCACTCACACTGCTGTGTGTGTTCTTTTACAGGAACTTAGTCACACAGCCACACCTAGTTACCAAGGAGGCTGAGGATGTAGTCACTTGGCCTCGTGGGAAGCACGGCTTCTCGATTCCTAGAAATTTAACAGCAAGCACTCCCCGTAAGCCTGGCTTGAAACACTTCTCTCCGGGGCTTTGACCTTTCCCCCCTCTGTACCCCGTCATACTCTTTACCATAGCTCTGCTGGGTCCTAGGCAGTTTCTGGGCAGAACCCGGTTATTTTAGGATTATTCAAATATTTCCTCCTCCTTGTATCCTGGGCTCTAAGAGCCATACCGGCCGTTCTCACAGAGATCCATATTGGAAAGCGTGGGACCTTTGGACTTTCCTCTTGTTCTCCCCACCTCCAGTCCCTAAGTCTCCTCGTTTCATCGTGTCTCTCGGATCTGTGTTTCCTTCCAGCCTGGCCTCCTCTCCTGACCTTCCAGATCTGCATATGCAGCCACCTTCTAGACAGTTCCACTGGGATGTCTCAGGGGCATCCCCGAACCAGTCAGTCTCCATTCTCCTCCACCAAATCTACCTCTTGGACAATTCTTAGTATTTTAGAGAATGCTGCTAACATCTGCAGCCCGTGTGGATGTGTTTCCTTCTGATTCCTCGGCCTGGCCACCCCCCCCCCCCACCCCCCCAGGCGCTGGCTGTTTCCTTGCGGGTCGCCACGCCTGCAGGACTTATCAGAGCCACTGAGGCTGCCCCCTAACCCATCACCTTGCTTATTTCTTTATAACTCAGTTTTCACACCCAATCCAGGGTGATATTTTAAAAAAATACAAAGCCGGCCCTGTCACTCTCGATCTCAAGCCTTTCAGAGGGCCCGTCCTTGGCCTTAAACTTCAGATGGAAATCTTTACTAAATCCCATAGGAATCGACCTGAATGGACCCATTCCCTTGAAACCTCATCTCCTGGAATTTTCTGCCTTCTCTTAGTTCCTTGATCATGAACTTCCCACCTCTGGGGCCCGCCCCCTCTCTGCCTTTCTCCCTTCCCCTGTTTTTTCGTGTGCGGCTACTCCCTGGCTGCCTGCCATATACCAGATACTGTTGTAGACAGCAAGGATGTAAGAATGAACAAAAGCTTGCATTTTACTGGGCAAAACAGCCAATAAGCATGAATAAATTTGGGGGCAGGGATGGGAACTACAACGAGAACGAAAACAGGGTCATGTGTAACGAGGGAAGGGAGGCGTCGTGCGGGCGTGACCCCTTGGGGGTGACCGGGAGTCAGCCACAGGAGCATCTGGGGCCGATTCCAGGCAGAGGGGACCATCTCGTGTAGGAAAGGGGCCTGGCAGCATTGAGGGACAGAGGGCAGGCCTATCTGGTCCTTCTAGAGCCTAATAAACAGTTTGGCGCCTATAAATGCATTTCTAAATTTTTTTTTTTGATGTTTATTATTATTTTTTTTGAGAGAGAGAGAGAGAGAGAGAGACAGGCAGGGCATGAGCAGGGGAGGGGCAGAGGGAGAGAGAGGGAGACACAGAATCCGAAACAGGCTCCAGGCTCCGAGCTGTCAGCACAGAGCCCGACGCGGGGCTCGAACTCATGGGCCGTGAGAACATGACCTGAGCCGAAACCAAGAGTCGGACGCGTAACCGACTGAGCCACCCGGGTGCCCCGTGTGTGTTCAGTTTGAAAGAAGGGGCCCATGCTCGACACGAAAGCATGAAGGCAAAAAGTCAGGCCCTCCTGCAGTCTGTCCCCCGGAGCCTCCGTCGTCCCCTCCGGTGTATAAGGAAGGACGCCGCACACAGGTGCCCCCGTTTGCCAGTGACCCCGGGCTGGCCTCCTGTCCCAGAGTGTGGGCTGGGGCCAGGATCACAAGCTAAGAAAATGAGCCCTCGATGCTTTTCCTTTCCCTTCCAAGCAACGACGGCCACAATAAATTCGTGCCAGTCAAGCTCGTGGGCGGCATTCGATGGATGCTTTGCATTGAGAATTAGAACAATCTAAGCCTCGCCAGTCTCCGAGGCCCCCCCAGCCTGAGCCTCTCGGGGGCACTCGTTCTCTGGGTCTTTTCGACGATTCCAGACCTATCCATCTGGTGGCATCGTCATTCCGGCGAGGGCATCGGAGCATTTCCTCGTCTGCGGCTCGGTGCTTGGGCAGATTTTAGAGGACACCGGAGGCCCTCTGCCCTTACGGGGTCGTGTTTTGCAATTTGAAATCTTTGTGGCTCCGTGGACCAACCCACAAAATCTCTGCCCAAGTAATGGCTCTCGCTTTTACAGGCCCGTGTGGGTTGCCAAGGCCCTGGCGGGACAGGGAGCGGCCGGGGTGGGGGAGGTGGTGCTGTAATGCTGATGTTTCAGCCCCCGGAGCTCCCCGTCGGCCACCAGCATCCAGGAGTTAATTCCGAATGCGTGTGCAAACCCGCGCCTGAGCCACGTGGCCCTTGACGCTCACAGTCTTCGCTTCTGGAAAAAAAATTTAAGTTGCGTTCCCAGGATTTCCGCAGGGTCGAGAAGGCGTCTCTCTTGCGTCTGGGGAGCGGGGCCTGGCCGTACTGTGGCGCGAGGTTGTGGGCGTGGGTTTTCGGTGCCCGAGAGAAGGATGTCTGGCGAGAAGCCTCCGGAGCGTGTCATCTATCATGGGCACGCACGGGCACTCCCAGCGTTGGGCAGGACTTGGGAGATCACGTCCGCCCCTCTCCCGCCGCGCCTCACTTCAGGCCCCACTCCAGTACGCCCGCCACGCGCGCATCCTGCCCGTGATGGGGAACTCACTACCTTTCAAGAGAACCTCTTGCACTTTCCAAGCGCTGACAGCAGCATCCTTTCATTTAGTTTTTGAACGTACCGAGCGCATCCTGTGTACCAGGCGCTGTTCCACAAACCAGCCCCACAGACCGAGCCAGAAAGACCACGTCTCTGTTTTAGTGGGGCGCACGGGTCCTTGGGGGAGGCACAGAATAGACAATAAACGAGGGCGGGGGGTGGAAAGGACCCTGTAGGAGACGGGATGGTGGCCTCGAAAGTCACCCACGGTGGGGGAGGCTGGTTACGGAAAGGCCTCTTTCTTGCCCTCTCGACTTCAAGACCGGAGGGACCTGTCACGTGAAGGACCACAGGGAGAATATTCCAGGAGGTCATGGCAAGGGGGCCAGACCCTGAGGCGGGGAGGAGTCCGGCGTGACTGAGTGTGCTGGCTGGACGAAGGGGAGTGAGGTGATGGGGGGAGAGGGGCTTGGGGGGCCGTATTGCCAGGGCCCCAGCGGCCACAGACTGAGAAGGACAAGTGAGACACCATTGAAAGATCTTAAGCAGAAGAGGGGCGGGATTCGATTTGTGTTTCGAGGGCTCAGGCTGGCCGTTAGGTTGAGAGTAGGGATTGGCGGCCAGGCACTGGGATCGAGAAGTCTGTAGCTCGCGGCAGAGGGCCGGGCTGGAAGATTCGTCAGGTACCGCCTGTAGAGGGCAGGCACCCAGCCTCTCCTTGTCCCTCTGGAGCTGGGGCGGTGCGTGGGCTTGCCAGGTGGGCGGGCAGAGAATCGGGGAAGCTCACACCGTGCTCCCTCTTCCCTGTCCAGCTTCCGTGAATTTAAACCTACAGAAAGGCCGTAGGATCATTTAAATCGCGAGAGAGAGTTCAAACACGTCATTGACCCTCTCCACACCCCTCCCCGTGTGTGTCAAAGTTGAAAACCCAGTAGCCTGGGCATCTTGCCTTTTGTCTAACCAACTGGGAATCTGGGGCAGGTGCCCTGGGTGCCGAATAGAGTGAGCATGAAAAGGCAGCTACCACGTCGTGTCCCAGAGCGTCTTCTCATTCCGGGTGTAATTGTGACATGGTGGGGGAGTGTCCAGAGTGGAGGTGACCTTTGAGCTGGGCTTTGGACGTTGGGGAGAATTTCGGTAGGCGTGCAGGGGAGAGAAGGACGTTGTGCTAGGTGACGGAGGGCCATTACCGCAATTGATGGGGTAGGGGCTCTCTGTTCTAGCTCTTGACCGCCACGATGCTTGGCCTTTTCGAAAAGGCTTTAGGAATCAAAAGGAGAGGGGGCTTCTGGCTATTATTTTGCAGAGAAAGCCTCTCAGACCCAAAGATCCTGCAAACAACCCGGGCATCCCCCTCACCCCTTACACACTCCTGGCTAATCAGAGACTGCAGCTCACGCACAATGCCTTTCTGTCCCCCTGCTGCCATTTTCTCTGGCCAAACCCAACATTTCCAAGTGGTCCGCTCCAAAAAAAAAAAAAAAAAAAAATTTTTTTTTCTGATAAGTCCATTGGAAAAATCGGAGAACACTAAAAGCTAAGGGCTGCTTCTTTGATGGCAAGAATTCTCTTAGCCTTTAACGTTTCGTTGTAGGTTGTAATTAGCACCCGAGGGGGGAGCTTAACGTACTTGACCGTGGGACCAGTCCCTTGTTTTTGTTTTTTTAGTCAACCGGTGGGTAAGTGGTCCCACAACAATTCTCTTTTTTTTTTTCCTTTTAATATTTATTTATTTATTTTGAGAGAGGGGGAGAGGCACAAAGAGAGAGAGGGAGAGAGAGCACAATAATTCTTCGAGGGACACAGCCTAGCCTCACCTGATCCTGTAGTTTCTAGACTTTTCCAGCCGGAGCATTTTCCAAAGGAAACCTAAGCCGCCTTAAGTGTGTGCTGGTATCCTCTGTGCCATATTACATTCCCTTTTGGAGCCCAAGGTCTCGTTAGCAGAATGAAACTGTGGTCTCAAACTCCAGTTTGAGTGGTTCCTCTGTCCACCCCTGAGCCAGTTAATGAGGCTTAAGCAGGAACACCTTGACCCGAAGTTTCTTTCCACCTGCTTGACATGGGCGTGTTCGTTCGTTTGCTCTAATTAACAGGCCCCCACGATTCCGTATTGGGCGGTTCTGTATCCTCTTGTGTGGGTGTAGACCCCCCCCCCCGCCAGGGTATAGACCCACGCGGGGGGCCGTGCAGGTGCTCCAGCGGGTGGGTGAAGCCTTAAGGGCAAAGGCCACGTTGTTCAGGATAGAGGCCCCTCGGCGTGTCAGCTATTCCTGGAATGGCATTCATAGTGACAAATGAGGAAAATGGCAATTTGTGTGGTGGCCGTGGGCGGGGCGGTCTGAGGGCGCAGAGCCCGGCCTTGTTGGTCACGTGCTGTTGCAAACAGCCCAGCCTTCTGCCCAGGTGTGCACGTGCCTGTCGCATCTCTTGCATTTGGGATTTAGCCCCTCTGGTGGCTTCTTCCTTGGAGGCTTTGTTTCTTTCACGGCCTCCCCGGTGTGTGCTCTGACTTTCCCTCAGCTGTCTGTCCTCTCCCTTCCAAGAAAACCTGTTCTCTCGATGGAAACAGAAAGCATTTGTGCCTCGCTCAGAGAGGGACCCCGGGGGGGGGGGGGCAGGGGACGAGAGGGGCAGGGGACTGACTCTGTGCCGGTAATGAAAGCTGCAGAAGGGCCCAGATGATCTGGTGCTTTGAAAAGCGCCTCATCCTTTCTGAGCCCGTAACTCACTGGACTCCAGGCCCCGGCTAAGAATACAGCTGCGGGGGCAGATGTATTTCCTTCATTGCTTAGCTGCCCCGGCAGCAGGAATCTGACCTTGAAGCGAGCTTTGATCGCGGAGTAACTCAAGCTTGCCCTTCTCTGCCGGGGACGCTGGGTCGCCCTGCCTCCGCGGCCCACATCCGAAACCCGTCCAAAAGCTCTTGGATGCGGCACTCTCATTAGAACAAGGTCTCCAAAGAGTTTTTAGGGCTTTAAATCCCTGTGCTCTGCCCCAAACACTGTCGCCAGAGTTCTGCCAGGATTTACCGGGTATCCACTTGGGGGCCAGCCACCGAGTGAGGAAGACTGTGGGTGCCCAACGTGGGCTCAACTTGCAGTTTGAGAGACAGCGTGTCCCCGCGCTGGGGCCGGGATGGGGGTGCGGATCTGTCACTTGGCCTGTTGGCCTGATGTTAGGCGTGCTCCGTATAAATCAGGCTTTCTGTCTGACATCGATCCGTCATTGATAGCTCTGTGCCTTGTATCAGACGTCCCTCCACCCTAAGCATGATTTCCTGTACGTCTGATTGGCTTTGCGATAGCAGAGCTTGGCCACGTAGAGGCTGCGGGCCGGACCTGGCCCACCGCTCCCTGATTTTGTACGTAAGTCCTCATCGGATGAAACGTACACATTGGCCAAGACCGATTTGGTGCTAGATGGCAGAGCCCGATGGTTGCTGCCGAGACCGTACGTGTGACCTGCAAAGCCAACAATATGGACCATCTGACTCTTTACAAATAGTCTGCAGAACTCTGAGCTGAAAGTGAGATATTCTGGATTGATGTCAACGTTGTTCCAGGATACTTTGGAGTTCTGGTTGGTCCCCTAATAAAATGGCTGGTGTGAGCCCTGTGGTCCCTCCCCCCTTATCATGACTGGAGTCACCCGGATGGAGGTACCCCCAGAACTCTGGAACAGTCTGTAAATGCTTACTTACCCTGATCTTCAACATCAGCTTTTTTTTTTTTTTAAGTTTATATATTTATTTTGAGAGAGAGCGAGAGAGAGCATGAGTTGGGTAGGGGCCAGAGACAGCATGAGTAGGGTAGGGGCAGAGAGAGCATGAGTAGGGTAGGGGCAGAGAAAGCATGAGCAGAGTAGGGGGCAGTGAGAGCATGAGTAGGGTGGGGACAGAGAGAGCATGAGTAGGGGAGGGGCCAGAGACAGCATGAGTAGGGTAGGGGCAGAGAGAGTGTGAGTAGAGTAGGGGGCAGAAAGAGCATGAGTAGGGTAGGGGCAGAAACAGAGGGAGAGAGAATTCTAAGCAGGTTCTGTGCTGCCAGCACAAAGCCCGACATGGGGCTTGAACTCATAAACCGTGAGATCATGACCTGAGCGGAGATCAAGAGTCAGACGCTTAACTGACTGAGCCACTCAGGCTCCCCAACATCGGCTTTTTAAATCGGGTTATTTGTATCGTCTTTTGACAGATCTTTTATATCAGCTTGTTTGATCCTTGCGACCACTCTACGAGATTGTACGTCATGTTAGAGAAGAAAAATTCAGAGCCCCAAACATGGCAAGTGGTAGTGAAGGGGGCGGTCAGCAGAAGCGGGTGACAGAGCCGTCCCCTGGGCCTTTGTAACTGGACTGAATGACCACTGGGTGGTCAGGCTTCATATATCCTCATAGAGGATCGAACACCTGCCATGCCAGGAGCATAGATACCTGTTCTCCATTACTGTCTGCCGTGGGTCTAGTCCAGTCCAGATGAAGGATTCTGGCTCTGGACCAATGTCCTGTGAACTTCAGAATCCCCTCAGGACATCGTCGGCTTCCTTTGGAACAATACTGACCAGGCTCTCGAACCTTCAGCCGGCCTGTTTGGGGCTGGAACGCAAACTTCTCCCTCCTGGCTCAGCGCTGTTTTTTCCCTTCTGTCAACATGTGGCTTCTGATTTGATGGCATTTGAAGAAATGTGAAGTCCCTTTACTCTTTGCAGGTAGAAAACCGGTCCTGTCCAGATTCCAGCCATTCTTTGAGTTTCGGAATCCTCACTTATTGGGGCCTGCGAGGTTTTCTTTACCTTGTGATCTTTTAAATTAGTTTCAGTTTATTCAAAGATTACATGAGAGTATTCTCCGTATTAAAAACAAACCAACTGATAGAGATCATTTAAAAAATAGCTTTAATGGTTATTTATTTTTGAGAGAGAGAAAAAGAGAGACAGAGCAAGATATGAAGTGAGCTACCTGCTGACAGATTCTGAGCTAATTCTACAGCTCAGAGCCCAACACGGGGCTCGAACTCACGAACCGTGAGATCGTGACCTGAGCTGAAGTCGGATGCTTAACCGACTGAACCACCCAGGCACCCCCAAAACAGTATAGACCTTGACAGAAGACAAACTCTTCTCCATTCCAGCTCTAGTTCCTGGGGCAATCGTTGATATCAATCTGGCACGTCCTTGGCTCTTTTTTCAATGAACACACACACACACACACACACACACGTTCACACCTGTGCGTGCGCATTTGCGCATATATAGTGTTTTGGTGTGTATTTACACAATGACATCACGTCGTGTATACACCTGAGTCTTTTCGTTGTCTTGAGGGCTTTTCAGTGGTTATTCATTTTCTAACTCATGATTTTTTAACTGTTGCAAAACATTCCATTGCAAGGATTTACCTTAATTTATTTCCACTCCGAAGAGTGGTACCACAGCAAGCATCCTTATTCATTTCTCTTGGAGCCTATGTTTAAATGTTTATCCGGGATGTAGTGATTAAACTGTGGGGTCGTGGTATTGGCATTTAAAGTTTTATTTTTTTATTATTTTTTTAAATGTTTATTTATTTACTTAGAGAGAGAGAGAGAGAGAGAGAGAGAGAGGGCACGCGTCAGGGAGGGGCATACAGAGGGGGAGAGAGAAAATCCCAAGCAGGCTCGGTCCACATTATCAGCACAGAGCCCAATGCAGGGCTCAGTCCCACAAACAGTGAGATCATGACCTGAGCCAGAATCAAGAGTCGGACGCTCAACCGACTGAGCCACCCAGGCACCCTGACATTTAAAAATTCAAATGGATTCTGCCAAATTGCTGGGCACAGAACAATTATTATATTATCATCCCTCTGAACGGTATACAGACGTATCTCTCATACGTGCACTCTGTTGACATTATCAGTCGTCTTGATTTCAGCCAGTGTGATAGATAAACATTGGCATCACATCCCTTCTGGATTTCACTTGTGTTTTCCTGGTTGCTAATGAAGTTGAGCACCATCAAATATGTTTATTGGTTGTTCGTATTTCTCTTTTGTGAATCGCGTGTCTCCGTGGCTTTATAATTCTACACTGACCCTTTTGATGCCTCTGGAATTGAATTTTGTGGATGATGTGAGCTAGAGATCTACTTGGGTTTTTTGACAAATGGATGGCCAACACCGCTTGGTATCTGTTCTATCCTTTCCCTACTGAGTTGTATGTTGTGTTTATTATATACTAAATTCACAGGTGTACTCACAAAGTCTTAATTCTGTCCTGTTGTTTTATTTTTCTTTCATGGCTAATACCACATTGTTTGAGCTGCTAAAACTTTATAGTATAAGTATAATATAAGCTTGTAGCATAAGCTATATAGTGTAATCTAATATAAATATAGCAACATAAAAATATATATTATATAATTTATGGTTATAATTATACTATGTATACATATATAACAATACATGTATATATGTTGTATATACATATATACATATGTTTGATATCTGGTAGGTGATGTTCTGCCTCATTGTTTTTGTTTGTCTCTTTTTGTTTTTTCCTGTTGTTTTTGTGTTTGGTTCAACATGTTTTGGCTCTTGTTGCTTTATTGCCCTTTAGATAAGTTGTTAAAGCACATGTCACGTTCTGGCTGGGATATTATTTAGGATAATATTGAACTCGTAGATTGCTTTGGGGAAAAGCGGCATCTTTATGACTTTGAGTGTTTCTGTCTGGGGACATAATATGTTTCTGTGTCTTTAGCACGTCTTCTGTGTGATTTAGTAAAATTTGTCTGCCTTATTGATTCCAATAGAACATGGATTCCCCATGTTCTTTGGATTCCCCAAAGAACATGATTCTTTAATCAATTGTATTTTTGTCATTTTTAAATTCTATTAATCTCTGCCCTTCTCAGTAATGAGTCCATTGATTCCAGATTCATTATTCCTTTTCTAATTTCTTGAGTTGAAAGTTCATTCTTTGTCATTTCTTTTTATTGTTTAGTAATTGTTCTAAGGGTGTCCATTAAATGCTAAGTATTGCTTGGGCCACCCGCCTATAGATTTGTCACGTGGTACAGCGGCAATCCTTGCTGAAGAAAGTTTTGGTTTTTGTCTCGATTTCTCTGTCCGGATACCATTTTTTAAATTTCCAACGTTATCTTGGCCAGTTTGTTTTTAATTTCTACTTTGTGTTTGCCTCAAGTTGTGCCGGTATGATTTCTGCTTCCTTTGAAATTTATTGAGATTTTTTTGATGCCTGATACGGAGTGTGTAAGACTGTTCCTCGTGCGTTTGAAAATAATTCACGGTCTTTATTATCTGGATGCAAATTTGCTATATATCTACTAAGTTGAATTTGTTAGCCCTGTTATGAATAATCTCTCTGCTCCTGTGTTTTTGTTTTTGTTTTTTGCTAGTTGATTTATCTATTCTGAGAGAAGTGTGCCAGAGTCTTTCACCGTGATTGTGACTTTGTCAATATCTTCTCGTATTCCAATTATCTTTTGCTTTATACATTTTCCAGGATGTGTTATTATATGCATAAAGGTTTATGACTGCCATTTCCTTATGGTAAACTGGATCTTTCTTCACTAGGAAGTATCTCTCTTTGGCCCCTTTCATCTTTTTCAACTTACTTATTTATTAAAGTTTATTTATTTGAGAGAGAGAGAGAGAACGTGTGTGTGCCTGCGCAAGCGGGGAAGGGACAGAGAGAGTCGGGGAGAAAGAGAATCCCAAGCAGGTTCCGTACTGCCAGTGTGTGGAGCCCGATGTAGGGCTTGGACTCATGAACCGTGAGATCATGACCTGAGCAGAAATCAAGAGCCGGATGCTTCAACTGAGATACCCAGGCACCCCTCATCTTTTTCAATTTAAATTCTGCTTTATTTTTCTGCTGCTATGATTACTATAATTGCTTTCTTTTTGTTAATATTTGCCTGGAGCCTCTTTTAAAAATCTTTTGATGTTTCTACCATTGTTTGTTTGAGATGTATCTCTTGTCTCAGACTATAGACAGGAATTAATGTAATTCAAGGTGAAATTCTGTGTCAATGAGGGACTCGAACCCATTCACATGTATTGTGATCGGTGATTTGACTGGACTATCTTCATGTATGTGATTTATTTATTGTACTTATGATTGAAAAGCTTCTTCTTCAACTCTGTATCTCCCAGAGCCAACCTGAGAGCTGGGCTCGC
The DNA here is from genome assembly GCF_023721935.1 of Panthera uncia. Lineage (NCBI taxonomy): Eukaryota > Metazoa > Chordata > Mammalia > Carnivora > Felidae > Panthera > Panthera uncia. The sequence continues at coordinate 50,195,529 of NC_064814.1, forward strand.
AGCAATAGATGTTCAACAAATGCTCATCGAATAACACCTTCCTTGACCCCAGGATTCTGATCTGATTTGACCACGTACGGCAAAAGCCCCCCATTGTAATGGGGTTGGGACTAACGCTCAAATTATTGGTAAAAGAAGTTCTCGAGAAGGCTTTAAGTTCCCTTTTTAATTCTAAGGGATCTTTCCTCTTCGTGTAGATTTAATGTCAAAGATTTGAGGTCTTCTCGAAGTGTGAGGTCTGTTGTTAGGGGTTAGTGGGGGGTAAAGATTTCAGAACTGGGGGAGGAAATCCAGGGTACTGTCTGCATCAGCCATGCTCCCTGGGAGGGAAACTGAAGAACGTTTCCCAGCAAAACTGAATCACTGTTTTCAGTTCTGGATTTGGGTCTCACGTATCTTTGTGTTTCCAGACTCCCCTACCAGAGTCCCGGATAATTGGTTTATTCTCGAAAAGACAGTATTCCAGCAACATTAACTTCATGGCAGGCTCACCTAGAGGGACTAAATATGCTGGAGAAAGATGGCACCCAACCCGGGACATCTTTTTCCTACCTGAGTTGACACAGAGACTGAAAACACAAAAGAAGCGTATGTTCTGTCACGGTGAAAAGGATGCTAGACTGGAATCAAGGGCCTCTCAGGTTTGATCGTGCCCAGTTGGGCCCATCCAAACATCTCCGGAAATCTCTTTCCGTACGAAGGAGCTGGATTAGTTGATCCGGATCCGACACTTCTTCCAACCGTGTCTGGAAAAGTCTTATGCTGAAACTCCGGTGACAGTTAACCCAGCCAACACCCTTAAGATTCTGCCATGATCTCTTGGTAACTCAACCCAGGTTCATCTTATTCAGTGACTGACTATAAATCATGCAGCTTTCGTAGCGTTGAGTACCGCGTTAAGCAGCAGTGTGTGTTTTTCTAAGCCTTTACGAAGTAGCCAGTTACTGATCGGAGAAGATAAGGCCCTGTGGCTTCTCCAGTTGCTTTGCCTTGTGTAGAGGAGCACCCACCCCGGTGATTTCTTTGGCACTTGGAAGAAGGGACGCGGGTGACAGGCAGGCAGTGCCACATGCGGGTCTTCGAGTAGGACACCGTAGGCTCCCTCTGTAGGCTGAACCCAGGCTGTCTCCTCTCCCTTCCTTCCGGAAATGGCACTGTTTTACCATAGATGGTGAACTACAGAATTCTCTTTTCTGCCTGAAGTTTAGTCGGAAGCGTGGAGATTTGATCCGAGGCTTAGGGGAGGGGGGGCGGGTCAGGCATTCAACAAAGATGCGGAACTGTCGTCCAGCGTCCCACCCGGTGACCTGTCGGAGCACGGGCTGCTGTGCGCTGAGGTTCATGAGTAGGATCGAGATCGGCCAAGATCCAGCTCGGCTGAGCAAATGGGTTTTCGCTGCAGGGTCTTCTCCCTCAGCATTTTCTTCCAGTTTCCTGCAGAATTGGCTTTGGCTCTGACCAGCACTGTTTGTTCTTCCCAGCCAGCCCCACGATCTCCACCTCTCCTTGCGGGGGTGGGGGGTGCTGATATTTTGGACGGTGGTTTTGAACTGTGCTTGGAAGACAGGGGTTCCAATTGGCAAGCCCCTGAGGGCAAGAAGAGAGCTGACGGTGGGCGGGGCTCAGAGGCAGTGGGCGGGGCTCAGACCCTTGGCGAAAAGACTGGGAAGGCGTTCAATAGATTTTAACTGGAGTTTAGCTCCTCGTTCCGGGACGCTAGTATTTTCTTGCAGCCCTTTCTTAAAACGGCCACAAGCAAGCAGGTATCCCAAAAATGGATCGTCTGAGTTCAGGCTGACTTCTCCTAACCCCAGTGCCTCTCCCCTTCCAGAATGGCTGCAGTCTGTCCAGGCCACCATGATCCTGTCGATCATCTTCAGCGTTCTGTCCCTGTTCCTGTTCTTCTGCCAGCTCTTCACTCTCACCAAAGGGGGCCGGTTTTACATCACCGGAGTCTTCCAGATCCTTGCCGGTGAGTTGGGGATGACAAACTCCACGGGGGAAGCTGTTCCTGGGTCTCCAAGGCTGGGGAGTGACTGATGTTTGTGAGTCTGCACATTGGGTGGTTTTTATAAAGTACAGGTGTGTGTGTGTGTGTGTGTGTGTGTGTGTGTACCTACGCATGCACCTTAGAATTTGAGAACTCTCTCCCTCCCCAGGGAACAGGGTAGATGGGAAATAGGACTTAGGGACTCGAGAACGAAGGTCCATAACCCAGCCAGACCTAATACCGGGGACGGAGCCACGGTCTGGACACATCATCGGAGGTGAATGTTAATAAGGATAGGAGTAGAGCAAAGGCCACGCTTGAGGGTTGTATCCCTGCACGTTGTGCGAAGCCCCAAGGAACCATCCTTCCTTCAGCACGGAAAGTGGCCCCAGTGGGCGGCTGAGGTTGTTTTCAGATACGTGTCTCCCACCTCCAAGCAGTGGTGAAGCCATGGCACATTCTTATTCTCCTTTACCCCAGCTCCGGGGCTCCACTGGGCTTTGGCTTACTGTTGTCCTTCTTAGGTGTCTTCACTTTGGCACCCCCCACACGGCATCATTTCCTAACATGGGGCCGTGACAACACGCGAGAGGTCTCATTCCTCTCCTCCTTTTTTAAAAAAAATTTTCTAATGTTTATTTATTTTTGAGAGGGAGACAGAGCGCGAGTGGGGGAGGAGCAGAGAGAGAGGGAGACACAGAATCGGAAGCAGGCTCCAGGCTCTCAGCTGTCAGCACAGAGCCCGATGCGGGGTTCGAACTCACGAACCGTGAGATCGCGACCCGAGCTGACGTCGGACGCTTACCGACTGAGCCGCCCTATTCCTCTCCTCCTTAAACCACCTTCCAGTTCCCCCACCAGATAGGTTATCCATATGTACGATGTGCAGAGTCCGAGAAGCTTCTCTTATAGAGGGTGACAGCTTCCAACTTTGTCTCTAGATTCTGGCCAGTGTCTTCCTTCACTGACTCTTCTCTTCCTGTCTATTGACTGCCAGTTGACTGAGTCAGAAGGCGCTGGAGAGAATTAAGAGATGCGGTGGTGGATCCTATAATCCGTGTTAACAAGTCACACGCTCCCGGTGCACCAGAGAGCATCTCTGTACTGTGAGATGTTCTAGATGCCGGCTGGCTGAGTAGGCGGAGGGCTAGGCTGTCCTCTCTTCTTTTAGTTGGTTGTCAGAATGTCCGTGGTGCTGAATCACCACCCTGTGCTCAGCGGCAGTCATTGGAGGGTTGATAACAGCCCACACGTCTTTGGTGAGTGTAGATGTAACTGCTTACCCACGACCGTACGGTAAGACACGGGCTGAGGTTAGATGTTGATGATCTTTTCTAGAAGCCAGAGAGTACCCCCCCCCCCGCCCCCGCCACCTTCCCTGGAAAAAGGAGGGGAATTGGACAGCTACTTCTCATGAAATACTTAAATACGGCATTCCGGTACGTGCAGTTTTAGGATGTGAAAACCTAATAGGGCTTTGCTGCTTGCATAGGTTTAGTTCGACCAAGCAAGCCAAGCTCCTAGAGTGGTGCCGGTTTTATTAAGTTACTCATTATGCGGCACGGTGTCATTCCTAGGTGTGTTAGAAGAAGAGTTATCAATTAGTCATTCCCGTTTCTGAAAGTAATACACAAAACTGGAACGTGGTCTGGAGATTTCTTTTTTTTTGGCTTACCATTTACAGTTCAATGTCAAGTCGACTGATGATCATATCTGTTGCATCAGTGGATCTGTCCTCAAGAGAGAATAATACAGACTTAGGAACCAGAACTTTCATAAAATATATATATATATATACACACACACACACACACACACACACACACACATATGCATATACATATGTATATGCATATACATATGCATATATGTGTGTGTGTGTGTGTATGTGTGTGTATATATATATGAGACCTATACAAGGGTGTTATTTTACTGATAAACTGAGATCAGGAGAGGATAATGAATAGCCAAGGTCACCCAGCTCAAGCAGGAACAACCAGAAGCCCACACTTCCTCCGATACCACGTGGACTCGATATAGTTAGCAACCTCCTTATGGTTAGAGACAACGGAATCCGCCCGAATTGCTACAGAACGGAAAATGCAGGGCGGAAACTCTGCTTTTTCCAAAATATAGTTCCTGATGCACCCTCACTTCTCTGTTTTGAATCGCCTCTGAACTCGATACAAGCCTTTTAGACTGCTGCTATTTAAAAAAAAAAAAAAAAACCCTGGGGTGCCTGGGTGGCTTAATCAGTTAAGCATCCAACTTCGGCTCAGGTCATGATCTCATGGTTTGTGAGTTTGAGCCCCGCGTCGGGCTCTGTGCTGACAGCTCAGGGCCTGGAGCCTGCTTCAGATTCTGTGTCTCCCTCTCTCTCTCCCCCTCCCCCGCTGGCGCTCTCTCTCTGTCTCTCAAAAATAAATAAATGTAAAAAAGAAATTAAAAAAAACCCCTCTATGTCTAAAAGCACATGATTTGTTCTTCATTTCTCCCCTTCCAACGTAGCTTCTTATCTATCATGGGATCCAGTGTTCAGTTATCAGTTCATCAGCCTAGCGGCCCCGGTTTGAATAGAAAGTCATGTTGGATGAGAAAAGTCAAGCCACAGTAGCAGTTGTAATCTACCAGCCCTAAGGAATGTTCTGTTCTGAACTGTTCACCCCAGTTAGCGGGAGCTGAAAGCAGGTGGTCTGGGAGCCGCAGGTTCCCTGCCCCACCCCCCCCCGAACGTTGCATTCGAACTTGATCTACAGGGTCCTCCCACTCAGGTTGAAAACTTCAAGGAGAAGAGGCTTCACTTGAAGATTTCCGTGCTTCTGCAAAGCACTGAGCCGTTTTAAGCGGAAGCCCTTGGAATATTTTCTGAGTCTCCCAGTACTTTCTGCGCTGCCTCTGCCTCGCTTCCCTTGGAAGGATCCAGCTGTGGTCTTCGTAGGTCACACGCACGAGGGTGCAGGAAAGGCGGATGAAAGGTGTGGGGGGCTCTCGGGGCTGACTGTCCATGTAGGGAGCCGTCTCTGCCTTTCTCCAGATTACACGTCTGTGTGTGCTTATTGGTCTGCCTGATTCCCTTCTGCGTGTCGTAATTAGCAGGTCTTAACATTTACGAGCTGTCTTCCCTTGATTACATACTTCGCAGGTTGGCTGCTTTTGGGGGATATGGCAACAGGTGTCTTCATCTAGTTCATTGCTTTTTTTTTTATATTAAAAACATGTTTTTTGATGTTTATTTTTGAGAGAGAGAGACAGAGCACAAGCAGGGGAGGGGCAGAGGGAGAGGGAGACGCGGAATCTGAAGCAGGCTCCAGGCTCGGAGCTGTCAGCACAGGACCCGACGCGGGGCTCGAACTCGCAAACCATGAGATCATGACCTGAGCCGAAGTTGGATGCTTAACTGATTAAGCCACCCAGGCGACCCCGGGTTTTTTTTTTTTTTAATAACAGAGCCACCTAGGCACCCCATCTTTTTAAATTTTTTTAACGTTTATTTATTTTTGAGAGAGAAAGAGCACAATCGGGGGAGGGGCAGAGAGAGAGAGAGAGAGAGAGAGAGGGAGGGAGATGCAGAATCCGAAGCAGGCTCCAGGCTCCGAGCCGTCAGCCTGGAGCCCAGTGCGGGGCTTGAACTCATGAACTGTGTGAGATCATGACCTGAGCTGAAATCAAGAGTCAGGCACATAACCGACTGAGCCTCCCAGGTGCCCCGAATAAAGAAGGTGCTTTTAGAAAATTCCAGTGCTCAGCCTTTGTCCCTGGAGAGCTCTTGGGAGGGGCTGCTCCCTGGGTGACTCTTGATCAGGGCTTAGGAACCACTGGTGTGGCCATCGAGCTCTTTGTTATCCCTCGGTCTGGTCTTACTGGACTTTCTCTGCTGATGACTCTTCCCGCTCAGGAGCCATAGATTGTTCTGGACTTTCTCTGCTGATGACTCTTCCCACTCAGGAGCCATAGATTGTTCCAAACCCCGTTCTTAGAGAAGAACCATTCTGAATCAGTGTCTGGACTTCGAAGTCCTTTTTGTTTCCAGAACCTGCAGCCGTCTGTTCTCAGACAGCGCTTACCCTGGCCCTAGCTCTGTTGGGCTGGGTTGCCCTCGATGGGAGAACATCAGGAAATTCGCAGAAGTACAGACCCGAAAGACAGATCCACGTTTTGACTGATTTCGTTACTTGACGCCCCGCACCGAGCTCCGTGCATCGAAGGCTCCATAGAAGGCCCTGAATAACCCGCTTGTTGGATTACTGGATAATTGTGTTCCCTTGCCGCGAACTCGGGTCACGTGTGTATAGCTTACTATTTATTGTGCTTAAGAGGAACAGAAAACCCGGTCAAAGGGGACTCCCGAGGGAGGGTTTCCGTTTGTTCTGTTTGTTTCGTCAAACAGACTGATAGAGATCTAGGGCTTTAGAACGAAAGGATTTTGGGGATGCATAAAAGCACGATGCCCTCCCTGTTCCGAGGGGCTCAAAGGCAGCTGTGGTCAGACACCACATTTAGAAACCCCCCCTTTAGGAATGAACTAAACCAGGGGCGCCTGGGAGACTCAGTCGGTGAAGCGGCCGACTCTTGATTTCCGCTCGGGTCATGATCTCATGGTCCGTGGGATCGAGCCCCACGTTGGGCTCTGTGCAGACAGCTCAGAACCTGCTTGGAATTCTTTCTCTCTCCCTGTCCCTCCCCTGCTTGTGCTCTCTCTCTCTCTCTCCCCCCACCCCCAAAATAAATAAATTAAAAAAAAAAGAGGGATGAACTGTTTCAGATGCTACTCCAGCCGTGCCCAGGTCAGAAGCCAGTAATGCTGTGGGGGTGATTTTCTAAGCAGCATTTGGGGGCCGAAAGCGGAAACCGGCCCGGCAGTGCAGAGAAGGCTCTGTGTGGGTCCGACAGAGAGCCCAACGCTTTCAGAGGAATGGACCCTCTAGCCTCTTCCCACGACATTTTGTCACCCTCAGGATGGAGGTGGGGGGATGTGACTCACGGGTGTTCACTCATCCAACCATCGCCACAAGGCAACTCAACCCCCCCCCCCCCCCCCCCCCCCCCCCCCCCCCCCCCCCCC
>NC_064814.1:50202680-50322738 GCF_023721935.1 Panthera uncia
CCCCCCCCCCCCCCCCCCCCCCCCCCCCCCCCCCCCCGCTGCGTGCTTTCTAGCAACTTCTTTCAGGCTTCCGCTCCGGGCCCTCCAATGAACAGCTTCCGCAGAGGTCACTGATGTCCACACGCTCTCTCTCTCTCTTTTAAGTTAGTTTATTTATTTTGAGAGAGAGAGAGAGAGAGCAAGAGAGCACACGAGCAGGGGAGGGGCAGAGAGAGAGAGAGAATCCCGAGCAGGCTCTACGCTGTCAGCACAGAGCCCTCCACAGGGCTCGAACCCACAAAGCCACGAGATCGTGACCTGAGCCAAAACCCAGAGGCGGACACTTACTGACTGAGCCACCCAGGCGCCCCGTGACGGGGATAGACTCTTGAGTGGCCAGCTCTTCTGTGTTGTCTGGAGAGGGTCAGAGTCCCCCACTCACAGCTGCCTGCCCTCCCAGACTCGGGCCCCTCCCAGGGCATCCCTGTCACTGCCGGGGCACACGCCGCTCGTCCTTGGAGAAGGCAGGACACTGCTGGTGTGACCGAAACCTCCCTCACCTTCCCCACGAGGTGGGGGGTGGGGAGGACCTTCATCACCACGCCCCCACCTACAGGTCATTGAGAAAGCGACTTTATGGGGACCGCCCATTTATGGGAACACCTGTGTGACATTGGGAGGTCTGTCGTATGGCATTAACTCCCCGTGTTCCAGGGCACCGCTATGGCACTACACGCAGACCGCCTTGTCGTCGCGTATACCCTAAAGCATCAGTCTCCCGACGACCGTAATTACGAAGCGTATATCTGCTCTTTGGCTTTGCGAGCGTCTCAGCCGGTGGCTCGTGGCAGCGAAGCTCAAGGTCATTTAACCCCCGAGATACTCCTCGACGGATACCCTACAGACGAGGCCGTCTAGTGAGTCACCGCACTTGGGTGTCCCGCCTCCCCCTGTCCCCCGTGGTCGCCGACGGAACGTGTGCTCTCTGCTGGTGAAATCTGGGCACAGCTGGTCTGCACAGCCACCGCGGCTTTGTTCCTGCCCGTGCTGGGTAGACGCGGGCCCCATTCGGAAGCCTCGCCAGCATGACAAGCATGGGCCTGGCCTTTTGGCACTCTGTTCCCTGGGTCACACTTGTCTTCCTATAGCCCTGCCCCCAGGAGGTAGCCGGGTATCGGCCGAGAGACAACTTCGGTATTCTTGAAGTTCAAGTATTTCTTGAAGACAAGAATTTGCACCTTACGGAGGTCAGCCACGGAGCCGTTGGGGAAGATAATCGGGGATCTCTGACGCCAGGGCAAATAAAGCACATTCCCAGCAGAGCCCTCGAATGGCAGTTTGCCGGCCCTTGGTTTTCCCTCTACCCCGGGCATCCGCGCTGTCCCCCTAACTTTCTGTAGGTAGCGGGTCCTGGATCCGATCCCGCGGGAGCTGCGGGACTATTGTGTGGCCTTCTCAACAGGGGCCACTCAAGTGGGAGCTTTCTCCTCTGACTGGGAGAAGGACGGTCTTATCAGGGTGGCGAATGTAGTATATTCCCACTTACGTGCTTTGTTCAAACAAAGTTTACAGTGTCCAGTGAAATAGCAGGGAGGTTAGATGTAGGTGGTCTGGGACATTGGGAGCTTTGGAACCACAGGAATCCCACATAGCACGCTGGGTTTATAATAGAGTCACTCAGAACCTCTCAAAGACCCTGTTTTCAGGAGGGAACAGAGGGAACAGAGCGGGCTTTGTGGGGCGCCAGGCTGGGGTGCTGACATCGCGGGACCCCTCCCTGCAGGGGGATGCTGACTGTCACTGTGGGCGCGGACCATCGCTCTTGAACTTGCCTGCTTCAAGAGTCCCACACCAAAGGGCTGCAGAGGTGGGCAGGGGAAGGGCCACCTGATTTATCTCTCGACCCGATAATCTTGCACTCTTGGGGGTTCAGACCCGACCTTGAGGGCACCAGGAACTGTTAGAAGGGACCGAGTGCAATGGAGCTTGATAGATTCCTCTCTCAGCTTCCCACTCATATCCTATCCCCCCTCTTCTTTTTCCTCTCTCTGTATCCTCTGTCTGCCTAACGGTGCCCGTTGGCATTGCTTGCTTGGTCTCCTGAGTGGAAGTCCTGCCAAGGGGCTCTGGGGTCTGCCTGGACCCCAGTGCTCTTGCCCTGGCACAATTCAGATCGTGGCCAAGTGCCCCTTCGCTTTACCGGTTCAGATAACATCACCACCCATTTGAACAGTGCTTTACGGGTTTCCAGGCGCTCCCATGCCCAACCCTCCCTGGAGAGTGCTAGGTGGGTTTATCTTGTGAGTCGAATTCTTGCTGGCCACATCCTTCTGTCAACGAGGCGTTGGCGACAGTCCGAGGAAGAGAAATAGGGCAGAAAAGATGACAAGCGACCTTGGAGATGCTGGTCTGGGTCCCCTCGATCAGAAGCAGAGAGCAGATTCTTTCCCCTGTTTCTGTATCTTCGAGACCCTTCCCTGCTGCCAGATCCAGAATCAGAGCTGCTTTTCTTCTTCTCCTTCTCCTTCTTCTTTTAATTTTTTAAATCTTTGAGAGAGACAGAGTGTGAGTTTTGGGAGGGGTGGTGAGAGAGGGAGGTACAGAATCCGAAGCAGGCTCCAGGCTCTGAGCTGCCAGCACAAAGCCGGACACAGAGCTTGAACCCACGAACTGTGAGATCATGACCTGAGCTGGAGTCAGACGTCCAACAGACTGAGCCGCCCAAGTGCCCCTTTTCTTCTTCTTCTTTTTTTTTAAGTTTATTTACTTACTTATTTATTTATTTTGAGAAAGATACAGAGAGTGAGAGGGGGGAGGGGCAGAGAAAGAAGGAGACGGAATCCCAAGCAGGCTCCACGCTGTCAACACAGAGCCTGACTCGGGGCTTGAACCCCTGAACTGCGCAAGATTGTGACCTGAGCCGAAATCAAGAGTCGATCGATTGCTTAGCTGGCTGAGCCCCCCAGGCGCCCCTCAGACATGCTCTTTGAGCACAGCGTTATCTGCGGAAGATTGGGTGACCTTCTTCCTGGTGTGTGTGTGTGTGTGTGTGTGTGTGTGTGTCAAGAGAGAGGAAATGGTGTGGGCAGGTGTCCGGAGTCCTGTGGAATCTGCATCGGGGAGGTGGACAGGGGGGCCCCTCCCCGCCTCCCTCCCCCTACCTGTCCCTGTCTTTCCCCAGGTCTGTGTGTGATGAGTGCAGCGTCCATCTACACGGTGAGGCACCCAGAGTGGCATCTCAACTCTGACTACTCCTACGGCTTCGCCTACATCCTGGCCTGGGTGGCCTTCCCTCTGGCCCTTCTCAGCGGCGTCGTCTACGTGATCTTGCGGAAACGCGAATGAGGTGCCCAGACGGTTTGGTCTGAGGCACTGAGCGTACATCGGGGGAAGGGAGGAAGGAAACCAGAAAAAAAAAAAAAAAAAAAAAGAGAAAGAAAGAAAAAAACCCAACCCAAACCAACCATCCAAACAAAAGAGCTAGCCAAAAAAACCCAAACTCAAACCAAATCAAACAGAAAGCAGTTGAGGGGGGGGTTCGTGTTGACTCAAGATGTATATAATATCTATGGTTTATAAAACCTATTTATAACACTTTTTACATATATGTACATAGTATCGTTCGCTTTTTATGTTGACCATCAGCCTTGTGTTGAATCTTAAAGAAGTAGCTAAGGAACTTTTACCTCCTAACCGTATAACGGAGCTCTGTTCTTTTGTTCTGTTTTGTTGTTCTTTTTGTTTGGCCCGGACGTAAAATACTTCCCATCTTGCCCCTTCCCTTTTATCGGAAAGTAGATACCTCCCTTCACTCCACCTCATTCAGAAAACCAAAGCGTGGGTGGGAGCCCCGACTGGCCAGAAGCCCTTTTGCTTGGCGGGCGACCCGGTGCGTCGCGCAGAGACAGGTCCCGCCCACACCTCCATGTGAAGCCATGGACAGAACCCCCAAACTGGAGCCCTCGGCTTTGGAACACTTGCCCTTGGCCGTGAGTGTCTCAGCCGCACGTCTAGATGAGAAATCGGTGACAGCAAACCTATGAAATGGTGCTATGGATTTACCATTCCTTAATGTCACTAATCGTCTAAACTACTCACTGGAAATTCAATTAACGGTTTTACGACATAAAGTAGGATGGACACCTGAGTAATTCTGTGTCATATAAATGGTTTATAACTGCTTTTGTACCTAGCGAGGCTGCAGTTATGACAATAATAAATAATAAACACAGCGTTTACTGCTCCCACATTTTTCTTACGGTCGGAGCATCGGGACCAGCCTCTAGACCCCTCGGGACCGTGCATTCCCAGGACTCCTCTGGGTCTAGACTGTTCTCTGCCTCCAAGGACTGTCTGGCAATGACTTGTATTGGCCACCGACTGTACCTGTATATAAGGTGCCCTTCTGATGCTAAGACTCCAGACCTGTTTTTTTTTTTTTTTTTTTTTTTTTTTTTTCTTTTTTTTTTTTTTTTTTTTTGTTTGTTTTTTTTTTTTTTTTTCCAAATGTGGGGTTAGATGCATTTAAATAAAAAACAAAGTAACTCAACGATCTCTCTTGGGATTTTGTGGGGACCTCGGCGGGCGCGCGGCGGGGGGGGGCGGTGCACTTTAGAGCCGTAGCAGAGAGCAAGGCTGAGCTCGTGGTCTGGGCTCCCTAACCGGCCACAGGGAGCACCGTATGCCTTCCGTAAGCCTGTGCAGATGTCTCCTGACTGAGGGAGAACAGGAATTGCAGCCGAAACAGAAACTGGACATGGACCGGAAGGGGCTTGCGTGTTCATTTAGCTCAGCTCCCTCTCTCTGTCTCTCGCTGTCCTCTGGTGACCCGCACGGGGACCAGGGGGCGTGTCACGGCTGCGTCAACCAAACGTTCGGGGAACGTTGGCGTGAGCGACACAGACCGTAACGTGTACAAGGAGGGGAGATGTGTTGATAGTGGAAAGGCGACAAGTTGGTGACTTGAGGCTGGGCTTTCAGGTGAGATGTTAGCACCAACAGAGCTCCCGCTCTGCGTGTGGTCCTGAGGGAGGGAGAGGGCCGACCGTGCCGTCTAGCTCCAGGTTTTTGGGCTGCGTCTCGCTCATAGCCACGTTTACCCGTTGACGTGTTATTGCGCGTTCGAGATACATCGAGCTCCCGGTGCGTTCGGTATTTTCCCAGTTCTCATTGCGCATCTGTGTGAAACTGGGCACCAGGGATCAAGAAAGGATCGCATACTTCTTAATCGCAAAGGGTGATGGTTTCGCGAAGAGGCGTATGCAGACAGCCATACGGTAGCGAAGAGCACACAGATTAGGCACCTTAGGTTTGAACCTGCCCTTTGCCCCTTACCTGCTGTAGGAGGCTGGACAGGTTATTACGACTCTAGGATCCCACGTCCTCACCTGTAAGATGATGCCAAGGCCAAGTTTATGGGATGGTAGACAGGAAAAAGATGAAATGTGTAACGTGCTTAGCACAGTGATCGGTAATTCGAAAGCAAATCAGTGATTATCACAGATGTGACGATTGGGGTGTACCGAGAGGAGATCTCGATTCTTCTGAGGGATTGTCAATATCAGGCCCAACGCGAGAATCTCCCATGCGGGGGGCCGCCCCAGAGATTTGGATTCCTTCTGTCTGTGCTGGCCCCCACCTGCCTTGATGGATCTGAAAGCCTCTACGGGTCTTTTCAGACTTCAGTGTGCTGATGAATCACCTGGGAAGCTTATTAAATGCAGATCCTGGGTCCGGAGGTCTGGGGTGAGGACTTCCGTTCTGCATTTCCAGTTCCTGCCTAAGTGATGCTGATGTCCCGGGACCAGGTCCCCCGGACCATGCTTTAAGCAGCGAGGGCCACAATGAAGCCACCTTTAGGCACTTCGTACTCTTTTGTCTCTGAACCCCAGTGATAGGAGGGCTTCCCCCTTCCCAGGTTTTCAGTAGTGACCGGCTAACTCTGCTTGTGACTTGGGTAGAACGGGTCAGGTGGTACAGATGGCCATTCCTATGCCCGGGAGACGTAGGTGGTTGGGAACACTGGCAACCTCACCAACTTGTATTTGGAAAAGTCGGCTTTCATGTCACAAACTTGTTTTTATAATATTTACCTAAAAGTTGAACGTGCCTATATGTGAGGTCAAAGAAGAAAACCAAAAGTGGTCCAAATCTTCCCGCCCAGGTAACATTTTTGGCATTAAAAAAAAAAAAGTAATATACATATCAAGGAGCATAACATCCTAAAGACATCTGGAGGGAAAAGTAACATGTGAAAGCCTCTTTTTCACCTCCCCATAGTGTCTTGTCAAAGCTAACGTAAGACATAGCTTATGATGTCTTCCGGGAGAAGAAGCCAATGCCAACATAGACACATCCATCCATTTATTTAAAAAGAGCACATCAAGGGACGCCTGTGTGGCTCAGTCGGTTAGGCATCCGACTTCGACTTCGGCTCAGGTCATGATCTCACGGTCCGTGAGTTCGAGCCCCGCATCGGGCTCTGTGCGGACAGCTCGGAGCCCGGAGCCTGCTTCGGATTCTGTGTCTCCCCCTCTCTCTGCCCCTCCCCTGCTCGCGCTCTGTCTCTCTCTCTCTCTTTCTCAAAAATAAATAAACAGGAAAAAAACTTAAGAAATCAATAAAACGTGTACCTGAAAAGGGATCAGACTACCCACACTGTTTTGCACCAAGCTGTTCTTTTCATTTAATGATCCAAATTGGTGATCTTTCTACCTCAGCACAGACCTCATTCTTTTCAACGAGCTCCGGATTTCTCGCAAGCTTCTGCGTCGTGTTCGTCAAGCCTCCCTAAGCCCTGGCTCAGCGCTTTTTGCCTGGGTGGAGACGCATCCACAAAACGGGTAGCTGCTACTCTCTTTCCAAGGAACGGACCTCAGCTGCCCCGGAGAGTGAAGTTCAAGCCTCGGGGTGCTCCCAAGCATGGTGGCAGTGCTCGGAGAGGGCAGCTGGGAGGACGCTGAAGGCCCAGGCTGCATTATAGGCCACTGGTTTGCAAGACAGAACTGAAGGAACAGAAACTGTTCCTTCAAAGGAGTTAAAGTTTGACTGGATGAACTCGTAGACCAGTTGACGACCCAAGGCGTTGCTGAAAACAGCAGAGAAACCGGCAGTGAATGAATGACGTCTGACAACGGGATGTGGTCTGGGAAAGAGAGCAAGAGAGCCCTATGAATCCCCTGTCACGGTGAACATTCCAAAGCATCCCTAACCCCCCCCCCCCCCCCGAGGAACATCAGAGGCTGAACACTGTGCAGAGGAAAGAGACCTCACCAAAATAATCCAGTCGGTTACTAAATACAAGCATACCTCGTTTCATCGCACTTCGTAGATCTTGCATCGTTTACAAATTGCAGGTTTGTGGGGCCTGCGTTGAGCGAGTCTCCCCATGCTGCTTTCCCATCAGCATTTGGTCACTTTGTGCCTCTGTGTCACGTTTTGGGAGTTTTTGCGATATGTCAGTCTTCTTCAGTATTATATTTGTTACGGTGATCTGTAACCAGGGATTGTGCCTTGCTAAAATCTCAGACGATAGCATTTTTTTTTTTTTGGCAGTAAATTAGTTTTTTTTTTTTTTTTAATGTTTTACTTATTTTTGCGACAGAGAGAGACCGTGTGTGAGCAGGGGAGGGGCAGAGAGAGAGGAAGACACAGAATCCGAAGGAGGCTCCAGACTCCAGCTGTCAGCACAGAGCCCGAGGCAGGGCTCGAACTCGTGAACCGCGAGATCATGACCTGAGCCGAAGTCGGACACTCCACCGACTGAGCCACCCAGGCACCCCCCAACGCTCTTAAAAACATTTTTTTTAAATTTAAAAAAGAAAATTTTTTTAATGTTTATTTATTTTTGAGACAGAGAGAGACAGAGCATGAACAGGGGAGGGTCAGAGAGAGAGGGAGACACAGAATCTGAAGCAGCCTCTAGGCTCCGAGCTGTCAGCACAGAGCCCGACGCGGGGCTCGAACTCATGGACTGTGAGATCATGACCTGAGCCGAAGTTGGACGCTTAACTGACTGAGCCACCCAGGCGCCCCCCCAAAAAAATTTTTTTTATATTTATTTATTTTTGAGAGAGAGAGGGAGATAGAGCGTGAGCGGGTGAGGGGCAGAGAGAGAGGGAGACACAGAATCCGAAGCAGGCTCCGGGCTCCCAGCTGTCAGCACAGAACCTGACGCGGGGCTCAAACTCAGGAGCTGTGAGATCATGACCTGAGTCGAAGCTGGACGCTTCACCGACTGAGCCACCTGGGGGCCCTGACATTCTTTTATGATAAAAACACCCAACAAGCTAGGAATAAAAGAGAATATCCACAACCTAATGAAGTCCATCTATATAAAAAAAAACCCTCACCTCACATCATATGTATTGGTAAAATAGTGAGTGTGCTCCCTCTAAAATCGGGAAGAAGACAAGTGTGTCTGTCTCTATTTAACATTAACTTGGAGGTTCCAGCTAGGACAATTAGGCAAGTTAGATTAAACAAACAGAAGTCATCAAGATTAAAATGGAAGACTGAAACTATCTGTATTCACAGGTAAATGATCTCATATACAGAAAATCCTAAGTAATCCAATAAAAAAAAACCCTTAGAACTAATAAATGAATTCAGCAAAGAGGCAGGGCACAATATGAACATACAAAAATCAGTTGTATTTTTATATTTGCAATGAACAATTAAAAAATGAAACTGAGAAAGTAATCCCACTTAGAATAGCATCCAAAAAGGAAAAAAAAAACAACAACAACTTAGGAATAAATGTAACAAAAAAGTGAAAAACTTACCGTGTCAAAATTATGGAACATTGATGAAGACGTTAAAGAAAATCTAAGTAATTGGGAAGATAGTCTATGTTCATGGATTGGAAACTTTAACATTGTTAAGAAGGAAAATGTTCCTAAATTTTTCTACAGATTCAAGGCAATTTCCATCGGAATCCCAGCTGCCTTCTTTATTAGAAATTCACAAGCTGTTTCTAAAACTCAAATGGGATGGTAAGAGACCCAAAATAGCCAACACGATCTGGCAAAGGAATGAAGTAGAGGACCCTTATTTCTGGATTTCAAAACTTACTATGCAAAACAATGGTAATCAAGACACTGTGGTATTGGCCCAACAACAGGCATATAAATGAGTGGAATAGGGTTGAAAGTATAGAAGTAAACCCATATGTCTATGATCATATATCATAAGCCCACATATATTTGATTGAATTCTATGATCATAAAATACCATCAACTGGATCTTCACAGAGGTGCAAAGACCATCTAATGGGGAAAAATAGTCCTTTCAACAGATAGGGCTGGAATAGCCAAACATCCACATGCAACAAAAAAAGTAAATTGGACTTTTATTTAACAGTATATACAAAAATTAACTCAAAATGGATCAAGGACCCAAATTTAAGAGCTAAAAGTATAAAACTGTTGAAAGATGACTGCTTAGGCGTCATCTTTGTGACCTTGGGTTTGGCAAAGCATCTTAGCTATAACACCAAAAGCATCAGCAACAAAAGAAAAAAATCAATACATTGGACATCATCAAAATTAAAAGCTATTGTATTTCAAAGAACATCATCCAGAGAGTGAAAAGACAAACCACTGAATAGAAGAAAGTACTTGCCAATCACATATGTGATGCTGAACCTACATCTAGAATATATTTGTAAAGAACCCTTAGGGGCACCTGGGTGGCTCAGTTGGTTAAGTGTCCGACTCCGGCTCAGGTCATGATCTCACGGTTCATGGGTTCGAGCCCCGCATCGGGCTCTGTGCTGACAGCTCAGGGCCTGGAGCCTGCTTCGGATTCTGTGTCTCCCTCTCTCTGCTCCCCCCTCCCACTCACGCTCTGTCTCTCTCTGTCTCTCCTTCACAAATAAATAAACATTAAAATAAAATTAAAAAAAAAGAACACTTATATTCAATAATAAAAAAGATGAATGACCCAATTAAAGCAGGGGTGAAGGACTTCAGCAGACATTGGTCCAAGGAATAAATACAAATGGCAAGTAAACACCCCCCTCCCAGCCAAAAGGCTCAGCATTGGAAGTCATCAAGGAAATGAAAATGAAAACCAGAAGGAGATGTTAGCTCATACCCCACTAGGTTAGCTAGAATCAGAAAGTCGGACAATTGATTACACATGTTGGTGAGGGCGTAGACAATTTGTAGCCCCCATACACCGATGGCGGGAATGTAAACAGCACAACTCGTTTGGAAAACATTGTCGGTTCCTCAAAGGATTAAACATAGAGCTACCATATAACCTAGCAATTTCTGTCCTGGGAATATACCCGAGAGACACAAACACACAAAACACAGAAACTGGTACAGGGATGTTTATGGCCGTGTTAGTCATACCAGCCCAAAGGTGGAAACAACCCAAATGTCCATCGACTGAAGAACGCATAAATAAAACGTCATAGATCCAAATGCCGGGAGATGCGGTCAACGTGGGTGAAACTTGGAAACCTCATGCTAAATGAAAGAAGTCAGTTGCAAAAGGCTGCATATCGTGTCAGTCAATTTCCTTGGAAGTCCAGAGTGGGGAACTCTACAGCGACAGAAAGTAGATCAGTGACGACTTAAGGCTGGGAAGCGGGGCTGGGAACGCAGTGTTGTGATAGCTCACAGGTAACCATGTTTCCTTTGGAGGTGATAAAAATGTTCTAAAATTGACTGTCGTAATGGTTACATATCTTCTCCTGGAAGTGAATATACTAAAAGCCAGTGAATTTTACCCTTTAAATAGGTCAGTTGTGTACTAGGATAATTATATCTCAATAAAGCTGTTAATAAAAAGAAAGAAAAGAGACGGTTGTCTGTTCCTGCTGTTCCTTGTTCTCTCATTAAGTCTGTTCTTTCTGTTTGAAAAGTAATCCGCCTTTTATTTTCGTGGTTTGGGTTATTTTTTCTCCTAAAGGGACAAGATTCTTTTTTTGTTTTTAATTTTTAAAATTTTTATTTATCTTTGTGGGGGGGAAGGGGCAGAGAGAGAGGGAGACACAGAATCCGAAGCAGGCTCCAGGCTCCGAGCTGTCAGCCCTGATCGTGACCTGAGCCGAAGTCAGACGCTCAACCAACTGAGCCACCCAGGCGCTCCCCCCCACCTCCCCATCCAAAAGGGACAAGATTCTTATTTCTTCTAAGCAATAAAAAGCAAGGCAGGATATTGAAGATGAACAGCTTACATATTTCTTCACTAACAGAATCTTGGGTTTTCAGGGGCGCCTGGGTAGCTCAGTCGGTTGAGCGTCTGTCTGACTTTGGCTCAGGTCATGATCTCACAGTTTGTGGGTTCAAGCCCCGGGTCGGGCTCTGTGCTGACAGCTCGGAACCTGGAGTTCGTTTCCGATTCTGTGTCTCCCTCTCTCTCTCTGCCCCTCCCCCGCTCATGCTCTGTCTCTCTCTGTCTCAAAAATAAATAAAACATTAAAAAAAAATTTAAGAATCTTGGGTTTTCCCAGGGGACTGTTTTGATGACATTTATTTTCCATCCTGGAGCTCGTCTGAGAAATAGTTCAATGTCAGGAATTTATACAAATGGAGTTTTGATTAGAAACCGCCCTCTTAGCAGCCGCCTTCTGCCGGGCGTTCAGACTCGGGGAGTGTCCTGTTTACAAAATGGCAAATGGATGAAGCGAAGGAGCACCTCAGGGCGTCAGGCATGCTTTCTTCCAATTTCTTTTCTTTCCAGGATTTTGTACCCTCGTGTCTTAGTAAACCCTAAACTCCAACTTTGTCTGCAAGTCTTCAAGGGCCTGAAAACGGCTTAGTCTTCCTGACCTTAGCATCTGCTTCTAGACAGCTTTGCAAGCTCTTGGTTTGCTGCTTATTACTCTCAAAAAAAATTTTTTTTTCATCTTTATTTATTTTTGAGAGAGAGGGAGACAGAGCACCAGCAGGGGAGGGGCAGAGACAGAAGGAGACACAGGATGGGAAGCAGGCTCCAAGCTCTGAGCCATCAGCACAGAGCCAGAGGCAGGGCTCGAACTCACAAACCGTGAGATCGTGATCTGAGCCGAAGTTGGACGCTTAACCGACTGAGCCACCCAAGTGCCCTCCTTTGGTCTGCTGCTTTGGGGAAATTCGGAATTGGTGGTGGGCTCACCGCAATGGGTTTCCTTTTCTCTGATCTGCTGGCGCAAATCCTGGTGGTCTTAGTGTCAAAATGATGCTCTCAAACAGATTTTGAGACGTTTGATCCGATTGTTTTCACGGTTCTCAGCCAGGAGAATTTATCTGCTACAAGCTGCTGTACAAGAAGCCCCTTTTAATTTGAAAACAAAAATTCTTTATTTACTTTGAAAGGGTTTATGTTAACTTCATAGATTTTATTCGGAAAAAAACAACAAAACCGTATCTTCCCTTGTGGGTTGGAGGGGTCAAGCCCGGCCTGCCCCAAAATGTGCCACTTTGTCACGTTGATTATATTAAATGAAAGTTATTTAAGAGACAGCCTATGCAGGAAGGGCGTTCGGACCCTCTGCTTCCCCCTGAAAGCAGGACATAAATCTCCCACGTGGAAACATCCTCCCTATATTGCGAAGTAAAAAGAGCCTGGGGGGCTCAGTTGGTTAAGCATCTGATTCTTGGTTTCAGCTCAGGTGGTGATCTCGCCATTTGTGAGATCAAGCCCTTCACTGGTCTCCGCACTTATGCGGAGCCTGCTTGGGATTCTCTTTCTCCCTCTCTCTCTGCCCCTTCCCTGCTCGTTCTCTCTCTCTCAAAATAAATAAATACACTTTTTTTTTTTTTTTTAAAGACACCAGAGACAGGGACTTTAAAGCTGAGAAAGCTGTACAAACAAACCTTGTTACTTTTTTTTACTAACTTACTAACTCAGCCCAAGTTCTGCTTTAGAATTCCTTAGTCATTAAAACTCCCAAACACCCATTCTCCTTATCCTGTAAAGTTCTCACAAATTTAATGTCTCTTTGTCCAGAAGGTGTAAAACCTGCCCGCCTCTGTCATTTCTTTGGGTCTCCATTTTGTTATTGGGCCTCTATGCCTGTGTAATAAAACTTTGGGTTTTTCTTCTGTCGTTAACCTGTCTCGTCTGAATTTTTGTTTCATTTTTTTTTCAGTTTATTTGTTTATTTTGGGAGAGACAGAGACGGCATGAGTAGGGGAGGGGCAGAGAAAGAGAGAGGGAGAGAGAGAGAGCATGAGTGGGGGAGGGGCAGAGAGAGAGGGAGACACAAAATCTGAAGCAGGCTCCAGGCTCCCAGCTGTCAGCCCAGAGCCTGACGCGGGGCTCGAACCCACGAACTGTGAGATCATGACCCGAGCCAAAATCAAGAGTTGGTTGCTTAACCGACCGAGCCACCCAGGCACCCCAACAAGTATGTAGTTCTTGATTCTCGATAGGAATTTTGACCAAGAATGAATGAATTAATTAATTAATTAATTTCTGAGAAGTTATATTAAATGTGACCAGGTTTTTCCAGTCTTTAACAAGAACCCGTTTTTTTTTTTTTTTTTTTTTTCTATTTTCAATCAGCTCTGATGGGAAATCCTATCCACATTTTTCTTAGTATCGACTTATCCATTTTGCTAGCGAACTAAAAGCTACCTTTTCATGGGGCCATTATTCTTTTGACGAATTGTTGGGTTATTTTTAGTAGTTTATTGAGGCTTTTTTGGTGTTTATATTTATAAACTAGATTGATTTTGAAGTTTCTGGTGTGGTTTCTTAATACGTTTTAGTCTTAGGGTTCTATACAGGCTGTCACAGGAGTGGAGACAGCTCTGTTTGTTATGTTTCGTTACGGGACTTCTGTAAATACAAGTATTATGGGGTCAGCAATGGAAATTCTCTGGTTCTAGCAGAGTGATCCTATGAGCTTTGGAACAGCCCTGGTATCTTCCTCAGTTTTCTGTTTCACAATTTGTTTCCTATGGAAGTGTTTGGACTCTTAATTTACTTTGATGATTTATATATTTTTCTAGGACATCATCCACTTTCTTCAGATTTTCTAACGTACTTTTTAAAGTTATACAGGCGTTTCTAATTATAGTTTTAAACCCTCTGTATCAACTTTCTTGTTCTTAATTTTGCACATCTGTGCTTCCTTTTTCTTGATGAGCCATGGTGGTGGTTTCCCTCTCCTATTTTCTGAAAAAATATTATTTTTGTTAATTTTGCATATTTTTTCTTTTTCTTTTTTTTTGGAACCTTTATTTATTTTTGAGAGAGAGACAGAGCATGAGCAGGGGAGGGGCAGAGAGAGAGGGAGACTCAGAATCGGAAGCAGGCTCCAGGCTCCGAGCTGTCAGCACAGAGCCCGACGCGGGGCTCGAACCCACGAACCGTGAGAACATGACCTGAGCCAAAGTCAGATGTTTAACCGACTGAGCCGCCTAGGCGCCCCAAAGGATTCTTATTTTCAATGCTGCCTGTAAAACTGTCTTGCTAATAAATAAAAAATAACGAACATACCAGTGGAAAAATGGTTGAATGTTAAAAGCAGGAAATTTGTGATTATAAAAAATCATAAAAGGTGCTAAACATGAATCAAAAAATAAAGATTAAAGCAAGATCCTTTTTTGTGGTCTGCCGAATTGGAAAAAAAAAGTTAGTGTAGAATTATGAATTGGTATAACCTCTATGGAGGGGCAATTTGTTAACATACATCAAAATTATTACATGTGAAAATGTCCTTTGCCTTAGCAATTCTACATTTTGGGTTTTACTCTAAGAGAGTAATCAGAGCTGTGTGAAAAGATTTAGCCTCAAAGATATTAATGTCAGACTTGTTTATAATAGAAAACTTGGAAATAATAATAAACTGTTTCAATAAACTATGATACACGCATAAGAGGACTACCAGACAGCCATTAAAAATGAAATGTAGAAGAAGAATATTTATAAAAACGGACATGTAATCAGAATGCATTGTAAAATGAAGAAAGCCGGTTATAAAACACCATTTTAATGTAATTCTGCTCATTTCAATTTTACATATTTTTATTGATTATCTACTGTATATTTTTTAAATGCTTTATGTATTTTTGAGAGGGAGGGAGAGCACAAGGCGGGGAGGGGCAGAGAGAGAGGAAGACACAGAATCCGAAGCAGGCTTTAAGCTCTGATCTGTCAGAAGACAGCCTGCCGTGGGGCTCAAACCCATGAACCCGGAGATCATGACCTGAGCTGAAGTCAGACGCTTAACCGACTGGGCCACCCAGGCACCCCGATTATCTACTACATTATAATAGATTTACGGAAATAAGGCTATATTCTTTGTGAGGGAGAACACTTCTCTGCCACAAAACTGGTTCATAACAAAAATCTCAAAGTGTTCATAGAGTCATGAATCTCCACGTCAATGTGAAAATGAAGAAACTCCTTAACTCACACTCAAAAATGTTATTTACTTGTGGACACATCTCACCCTCTGTCCTTTTCATTGCCTTTTAGACATCGCTCCTGCTAACAAATTTCTCATGGAATTGACAGAAAGTTCTCAGTGAATGTTGTTGAATTGAATTGTGACCCTTTGCTTTCAACTGGTTAGATTACATGAGTATTATTGGTGTGTGTGTGTGTGTGTGTGTGTGTGTGTGTGTGAGTTGAGGATGGAAATGTGGTATAAACTCAGTCTGTATAGAGAGAATGTCAATTTGTTTTGTTGGCCACACAAATGGGAAGACTGGCTTTCTACACTTCTGTGCACCTGACTGCTGGGAATTGTAAGACAATTCACGGTTGATCGACCTATTGGTTTGACATAATTGATAATGTCTTTTAGACGTGATCATTCACAATCTAATCTGTGGATTCCAAAATGTCACTCTACCTGTTTAGCATTTCAAGTGGACATTGTTTGGAGTTTATATCAGTCTTTCTTTCTTTCTTTTTTTTTTTTAATTACAAATGGAGCCCGGAGGAAGGCAATATAAGATTTTAAAACGCCCAGCCTTTATCACTACATCGTAGATTTAGAATACAAAATCTTCAGTGTGCTGATCCAGGTTGGGCAGGCGTGTAGGTTTAAGAGTTGGAGAGGTAGGGTGACCACCTTGGGATGCCCACACATTTAGTCAAGGTCTAAATCTCTGAGAAAAAGTCAGTGAGCCCACATCTCAGATGGATGGCGGCCAAGCCATCAGGGTGTTGAGTGAAAACTCATGCCCTTCACTCTTTTTAACTACTTTGAGTTCCATAAAGTATTTCCCGGGATAATTTTATAGCTCTGCCAAATTAAGGATAGCAACAACAAAAAGGCATTCTTCGGGAGCATTTTCCCAAGACTTAGAGCGTCTTCCTATAGTCATTATGTTCATCCTAAATCAAATGAATATTCTTTACTTTACTAAATCAGTGCCTTAGCTTCAAAAGTATTTTTGAAAAGCTATCATTACCCAGGTAGACAGGTGACGTCAGTCTCAAAAGTTTAAATTATGGGTGCTTTTTCTACCGCGAAATAGGCATTTCACGGAATCAATTACAATTCACGGGTTTCAAAATAGATTTCCAGTAGAGGGAGCCCTTGCTCGGGTAATACAATGGGGGGACCATTTCTATCCTTGTCCCTGTCACCTTCATCAAAATTCACACAGTAAAGACTTAGGGTAGAATTCATTTTCATATTTTTCCACCCCTCGGGTCTATTTGTACGTTAACCGCAAGATTTGTTTTTTCTTTGAAAGGAACCAAATTACTGATTCTTTGTCTAGATCCCAGGGCAGGAATCCCCCAACCTGGGATTGGACCAATTCCAGACCCTGGCTTTGGTGCCTGGTGATTGACCACAAAGCATCGAATATTTGAGCGCCGTCCATCTGTCCTGGGGGCTTACTGTACTCATTTTGCAGTTGAAAGATACATACTAATTAGTAACCAGTTAAGAGGCTTTGAATGGGTGGTTGGCATGTACCTTGGAATCACATTCATCCAAACCTTCTTAATTACCATGCAGTTTTCAGATAAAGCCTCAGAGGAGTAAAGTCAAGGGCAGGATGGATCCCAGGTGTGGACCAGCAAGAAGGTGTGAGCCTGGGGCTCATCCATTGTCTCCGGGGTGGGAGCATTCTATGAGCGCTGTCTGGGGAATAAAATCAAAGTGGTTTCTTAGTGATTTCTCCGAGTTAGACAAAAAAAGCCGGACTCGTCATCGACTGAATCCCGTGGTTGTGTCCGTCATGCCCGACAACGGTGTTTGCTTGTTCTTTTCATTCTTGAAGTGGCTAGCTTTAGGAACCGATCCGACTTGCCATTAAAAGCCACGCAGACTCAGAGGCGGCCCAAATGAGGGGGAGGGTGGTCATTGTGTGTACAACGATGTAATCTTCTCAGGACCCACGTGATACAAACGAAAGACATTAGCCTAAGTCTCAACATCAAGGTTCAGATTTTAATTCATGCGCTCTGGGCCTCCTGGATTATTTTACACTATCTCTATTTACCGGATTTCTCCAGAGAGTCCCTCCCACTCATGATTCCACAAAAGAAGAGTTTGCTGTTGCAAAACCTCAGTTTTAAAAGCTGACTTTGCTCTCTGTCTCCCGTAACCTTTTATAGAATCTGCCCTTTGGGTGGAAGGAAAGTCCAGACATCTGGAGTGAAGAGACTGGAGTTCCGAGACAGGTTTTTCGCATACTTTCGCACCCCCTCTTAGAATGAGAGGTGGGAAGGCGGGGGTGAGGTTGGGGAACCTCGGAAGCCTCAGTCATTTGCTGTAGGTGGGTTGCGTGTACTTGAAGGATAGAGTTGAGCTTTGGTTTTTGCATAAATACTGAGCACTGAGAAACTTCAGAGTATTTGCGAGCGGCCTATGTCTGCACTCTCCTTATAGGAGCCACCAGCCACAGGTGGCGATTGAGCCCTTGACATGTGGCCAGTGTGACGAGGGAGTGAATTTTTAACTTTATTTAGTTATCATTAATTTACATCTTTCTCTCTCTCTCTCAAAATAAATAAATAAACTTAAAAGGGGGGTGAGTGGCGGTGCCTGGGTGGCTCAGGCGATTGAGCGTCTGACTTCGGCTCGGGACATGATCTCACGGTTCGTGAGTTCGAGCCCCGCGTCGGGCTCTGTGCTGACAGCTCAGAGCCTGGAGCCTGCTTCGGATTCTGTCTCTCCCCCTCCCTCTCTCTGCCCCTCCCCCGCTGGCGCTCTGTCTCTCTCTGTCTCTCAAAAATGAATACACATTAAAAATTTTTAAATAAAGAAGACAAAATTTAATTTACATTGACCTTAACCACAGTATTTATATATACTTATTCTACGTTGGAATGCAAATATTTTAGATATACTGGTTTAAAGAGAATATATTTTTGAAATTGATTTCATCTGTCTGATTGTGCACTTTGGAAAGTACTGTAAAATGTATTTGTTGAGTGTACAAATAGCCCATTCCTTTTTGCTGTGGACAAACGTTCCATTGACTAACACACCTTCTTTATCCATTTACTTGTTAGTGGACATTAAGGTTGTTTCCGTTTGGGGACAATTACAAATAAGGTTGTTATGGACCCGCGTGCACAAGTCTTTGAATGACCATATGTTTCCTTTCCTCCTGGGCAAATAACCTAGGACTGAAATGACTGAATCCTTCGCTCGGTGTGAGTTTAACTTTTTAGGAAACTTCCACCCTGTGTTGCAAAGTGACTGCATCATGTTCAGTCTCCACCAGCAGAGATATGAGAGCGCTGGTCCTTCCACATTTTTGCCATCGTGTGGTCAGTCGTCAATGTTAGCCGTTCTGTGAGGCCATTGAAAATATAGATGCGTCGCTGCCCCCCCCCCCCCCCCCCGGTTCCTGGCACACGGCTCCTAAAACCTTTGTAATTTCCTAAGTGATGAGAACACTTGGTGCTGATTTCCTGTCTGTGAAATGGTGTCCTATCCCCTTAGACCACAGGAGACACGCAGAGAGCAGCCGTGACTTTAGATTTCCGGGACAGTTAGCGCCTGCCGCACCAGCATATGAGACAAGATCGTATCTTGAAAACTCAGAGAGTTAAGGTGTTTTTATATCTTCTTTCTTTTGTTTTTCGTTTTTAATTCAAGGTTCATTAACGTACGGTGTTATATTAGCCCCAGGGGTCCAATACATACGTTCAACAATTCTATGCACTTCTCAGGGGAAATCAGATCAGAGAAGGTAAGTGACTTAAATGTGGAGTTGCCAGATTTGGCAAAATAGATTACAGAGAGCTTGGTTGCATGTAAATGTCAGATAAACAATGAATTACTTTTGGTACGTGTAGGTGCTGTGCAACAGTTGGATATATTTAGCACCAAGAAAAAATTTGTTTCTTTATCTGAAAATACAAATTTAACTGGGTGCCCTGCGTTTCCTGTCCTGGCAATCCTACTTCATAACTAGTCGGTGTCACTTCTAAACCCAAGATGTCCTAACTGCAAAGTTTTTTTACTCTACTGCACTGACTCGTCATGCAAGAATTAAATCTGGGTGAGATTATTTTATTATTATATCATTTATTGTGTTTTCTCATTTTATAGCATATATTCTTAAGCTCTTTTTTTTTAAATTAAATTCTTATTTTATTTTACTGTAGAGAGAGAGAGGGAGAGCGTGCACGAGTGGGAAAGTGGGCAGAGAGAGAGGGAGAGAGAATCCCAAGCAATCTCTGTGCTGTCCTTGTGGAGCCCGATGCGGGGCTTGAACTCACGAACTGTGATGTGACCTGAGCTGAAACCGAGTTGGATGCTTAGCCGACTGAGCCACCCGGGTGCCCCTGTTATTAAGCTCTTTTTAAATAAAACGCTTGCGTATTAAGAACAGAATTTTTATTTCTTATTGGTCTTGGACCTCTGTGCCTGGCACAGAGCTCCTGAAACCTTTGCCATTTCCTGGGGGTTTGGAGGGTCTTGTTTCTCATGGGCTCCCAGATGGCTCTTGGATGAAGCTGGTCACCAGGAAGATCGAGCCACATTAGAAGCTTGGAGTTTCTGCCCCAGCCCCCATTTTCTTGAGAAGAGAGGAGGTCTGGAGATGAAGTGTATGATTGATCATGCCTATGTGAGGAAGCCTCCATAAAATCCCCAAAGCATGAGGTTTGGAGAGCGAGCTTCGGGTCTGGTGAGCCCCGGGAGGTCTGGGAGAGTCGCATGCCCAGAGAGGGCATGGCAGCTCCACAGCCCTTCCCACACACTTTGTCCGATGCGTCTCTTGCCTGTGGCTGTTCATCTGTCTCCTCTGTTGTGCCCTTTTATAATAAGTAAACATAAACAACCTGTTTTCCTGACCTTGCAAGATGCTCTTGCAAGTTAAGCGAACCAGAAGAGGGGGTAGTTGGAACTGTCTGCAGACGGCAGGTCAGAAGCACAGGTGACTGACATTGGCCTCCGCTGTGTGTGTGTGTGTGTGTGTGTGTGTGTGTGTTGAGGGGGACAGTCTTGTGGGACCGAGCCCTTAGCTTGTGCGATCTGATGCTACCTCCAGGTAGGTAGTGTGAGCATTGAGTGAATGGTAGCACACCTAGTTGGTGTTGCAGTGAATTGCTTATGTGGCGTAAACCTCACATTTGGTGACCAGCAATGTCAGAAATGCAGTGTTCCTGTGTCAGCAGTTAAGGAGACTCACAGGAGAAATACACAGTAGGGAACACCTAGGTTCTCTCCCCCCTCCGCACGGGACGGGGAAGTTGAGCGGGGTTTTTCTTTAGACACATTCTAATACTTATGCACTCGCATTTCCTTTTTAATTTGCTTTTAATTCGCACCCTCGTCTGAAGGTTGTCCAGCATTTTTTGATGTGCTTGCTTTCAACCAGTGTCTCTCTCTCTCTCTTTTTTTTTTTTTTTTGGTAGTTTCAAGTTTTTGCTCAAATTCCAATTGGTTAACGTACGGTGTAGTATTCGTTTCAGGAGTAGAAATCAGTTTATTCATCACTTACTTACATATAACACCCGGTGCTCATCACAAGTGCCCTCTTGAGTACCCATCACCCATTTAACCCATCCCCCACCCACCTCCCCTCCAGCGACCCTCCGTTTGTTCTCTGTAGTTAAGAGTCTGCTTTATGGTTTGCCTCTCTCTTTTATTTTTTTCCCCTATGTTCATCTGTTTTGTTTCTTAAATTCCACATATGAGTGGAATCATATGGTATTTGTCTTTCTCTGACTTCTTTCGCTTACCATTATACCCTCTAGATCTATCCGTGTTGTTGCAAATGGCAAGATTTCATTCTTTTTCATGGCTGAGTAATATTCCACTGTATATGTGTATCACAACTTCTTTATCCAATCATCGGTCAATGGACATTTGTGCTGTCTCCATCATTTGGCTATTGTTGAAAGTGCTGCTATAAACATTGGGGTACAAGTGCCCCTATGCATCACCACTCCTGTATCCCTTGGGCGAATTCCTAGCAGTGCTATTGCTGGGTCATAGGGTAGATCTATTTTTAATTTTCTGAGGAAAGTCCACACTGTTTTCCAGAGCAGCTGGACCAGTTTGCATTCCCACCAACAGTGCAAGAGGGTTCCTGTTTCTCCACATCCTCTCCAGCATCTGTAGTCTCCTGATTTGCTCATTTTAGCCACTCTGACTGGCGTGAGGTGATATCTGAGTGTGGTTTTGATTACACACACACACACACACACACACGTATATGTGTGTATATATTATATATACATTGTATATATACATTGTATCTATCTATCTATTTATCTATTTATATAATGTTTGTTTATTTTTGAGAGAGAATGTGCACACAGGGGAGGGGTGGAGAGAGAGGGGCAGAGGATCCGAAGCAGGCTCTAAGTTGACAGCCCTGAGCCCCAATTTCTTAAAATAGGTATAAGGTTATTAAGATTTCTATTATTTCTTGAATGAGTATGGTAGGGTGGGTCTTTCAAGGAATTTTCTCATTTCACTGAAATTACATAATCCATAAAATTTATAAATTTGTTTACAAATTTCCTAATTTCCCTTTTATCGTCTGCGTGATATAATCCAGGCTGGCATGTTTCTCAGTCTTGATGTTGGTTACTTGTGTTCTGTCTCTTCCAGGTCAGTCTCTCTAGACTGGGATTGGCAAACGACAACCTGTGAGCCAGTCATGTATTTTAGGAATAAATTTTTATTGGAACACAACTTAATTTATTTGTTTATGCATTGTAGATGGCTGCCTTCTTACTACAATGTCAAAAGTGAGTAACTGATTCAGAAACTATATGTCCATGAGCCTAAAATATTCACCATCTGGTCATTTAGGAGAAAGTTTGATTTTGGGGGGATTAATAGAATATTTTTTAATGATTCCATTAGTATCACTCAGGGTTCAACCAGAGAAGCAGAATCGGTTGGAAGATACATATGCCTATGAATAGATGAGAGAGAGAGAGAGAGGGAGAGGGAGAGATAATAGATGGATGGATGATAGATACTTATTACAAGAAACTAGCTTAGATAATTATGGGGGCTGGCTAAGCAAGTCTGAAATCCATGAGACAGGCAGTCTAGAAGAGATCATAAGTAGCCTCGAACGCCATAGACATGGGCCAAAGCTGTTGTTTACAGGCAGTCAGGAAGGGAAAATCCAGCCAAAGGAGGGCAATTGTAGAGTCAACTGTTGTTTAGTAACTGGCTCAGGGACCGCCTAAGCCTTCTTTTAAGACGCTTCCACTGATTAAGCCAGGCCCACCAGGATAATCTCTTTATTAAAGCCAATGGATTAGAGACGGTAATTATATTCCTTCACTGCAAATCCCCATCAGCATTTGATTGAACACTGGGAGAGGTATGTGTGTGCCACAAAATGTTATTCTTCCTCCTGTTCTGGGAGTTTAGTTCAGCCAAGCTGACTCACCAAAAACCATCATAGGATTTTATTTCCTTTGTGGACTTACCTGGTATAGCTCTTTGTTTTGTATTTCAGTGCTTCAGGGTTTTAAGATACATCTTCGGGGTGCCTGGGTGGCTCAGTCAGTTGAGCGTCCAACTTTGGCTCAGGTCATGATCTCTCTGTGAGTTCAAGCTCTGCGTTGGGCTCTGTGCTGACAGCTCGGAGCCTGGAGCCTGCTTCCGATTCTGTGTCTTGCTCTCTCTCTGCCCCTCCCCCTGCTCGTGCTCTGTCTCCTCTCCCTCTCTCTCAAAAACGAGTAAACACTGAAAAACTTAAAAAAAAAAAACAATTAAAAAAAGAAATTAGATAGTACAAAACTTGTCATTTTCTCCGTAAATACTAATGTTTTGTAAAGAGCACGTGGTTGTGTCTACCTTTCAGTAGACATTTTTGCCGAAACGATTAGCTCTTCCGCATTAGCTGAACATTAAATCACCTCCCCTAAGCGTGGTTAAGAAGACAATTTGGTGTCTGTCCAGGAGTGAGAGTTTTAACTCAGGACAAAAGTGTTGTTACCTGCTCACACTTCACTGATTGCTGTGCAAGTTGGTGCAGGTTGTGGTCAATTTGGCAACTGAGTGTTTATTAAAATGAAAAATGCTATACTCTTGATCCTGCAATTCCCAGCTAGGTAAATTATTTGACACACACACACACACACACACATACATATACATATACATATACACACACATCTATGTATATATACATATATGTATATATGCATATATATGTATATATATGCATACATATTATATATGCATATATATGTATATGCATATATGTATATATACATATGTATGTATATACATATGTATGTATGCATGTACATACATATATGTATATGTATGTATATATACATATATACATATATATGTATATATATGCATATATGTATATATATTTGAGAGAGAGTGTGCAAGCAGGGAAGGAGTAGAGAGAGAGGGAGACAGAGAACCTGAAGCAGGCTCCAGGCTCTGTGCTGTCAGTGCAGATCCCGACGCGGGCTCAGACTCACAAACCACGAGATCCTGACCTGACCTGAAGTCGGACGCTTCACCAACTCAGCCACCCAAGCGCCGTAATTACTGGGAACGTGCTAGATGTAGTTGCCCACATGAGAAATGATGTGAAATTAAATATGGCAGCAAGATCTGTCAACAGTCAAGTTGTGAAAGCAATATACATGCCCGTCAATAGAGGACCGGTTAAGGAAGGTGTGATGCCTCCGCCTGATGGGACGTTATTCATCTCTGACAAAGAATGAGAAAGCTCTTTGGGTACCGATATGAAACAAGCGCTAAGATACATTCCTATGGAAAACACAATGCAGGAAACATTACATGGTTTGAAAAACCCAAGGTGGAAATCAGTTGAGTAGTCTATCATCGATACGTCAGTCTATCGTGTGTAGATGCACAGAATACTTCTGGAAAAAATACGTAGGGACGGGACCCAGATAACTGTGGAGAATGCAGGGATGATTACTTTTCACTTTAGCCCGTTCATACGTACCCTTTGAATATTGCACGGTGGCTGAATTGCCCATCCACACAAACATACGAGCCCCGAAGGATAAGCTATGGGACACTCCATGATTCACAAAGCAGGTAACAGCAGGCAATGCTATTCTTTCAAATCCTTCCCTCAAGGGGGAAAAAGGAGCTGAGTTTTTGACAGTCTCTGCCTGTAGGCTAAAGACGGTGAATCCCTTCCTTTGAGTGCGGGAACACGGGGTTTGAAGTCAGAAGCCCAGATGTAAGAGAACTTGATTAGTCCTCAGTAGCCAAGGCTTCCAATGCAGGCTCTGAACATGGCAGCTGGGTGTCGTTGGGAATGTAGAACCGTCCCCTCAGAGCCCGAATATTTTCCTCTGTGGAGGAGACTGCGTGGAACGGTGCATGTGTAAATGTCTGGCACCTGGCATATAGGTTGTGTTCTATCCATCCCGGAAAAAGTGCTGCATTGAAACCCGGAGAGATCTTAATTTTACGCCCTAGACATCCCGCCTCCCCATTCTGAGCACAGTCTTTGCTCATTTGTGGAGTGGAATGAATGATTTTCTGTTCCGGATTCCCCACCGGGTTCCCTTGAGAAAGGCAGTTGGAAAGGGGGGGAAGAGCTATCCTCCAGGGAATATTGAAGGAGGGAGGGTTGGGGTGTGGAACTTCTGGGTCCCTTTAGCCATTGCAGGCATTACACAGCCAGCAGGTGCGGGCAGAGTCCCTTCCGGGGGCAGGAGTGATGCCTTTTGGTAGGGAGGCAGTGCAGGGTGTTTCGGTGCAGAGCTGAGCCCGCAGATTCAGGGTGTCTGTGAGATTTGGGGGAAGGAAACGGCGAGAACCAGGAAGGGAAAGCCTGCAGTAAAGCAGGGGTGGAGTGTGAGACGATGGGAGAAGGGAGGGGTTTTAAGTAGTCTTTCAGGATACATGTAATCTCCCTTACAATTCTCCGAGTCAATAGCTGACGTTTTAATTACTATCGGTCGCTAGACATTCCCTTGAGCCTGGATCACATAAAATACTGGAATTTATTCAGGCTATAGCCGGGAAATGAGGGAGCTGGGTTGTTAGGGTCCCCCCTGACACTTGGGCAGCTTTAGATGCCTCGGTGGCTTTTTAGAGGCTCGTAAATGCTGTTGGGGGTTTCATAATCATCCAGCTGTAGTCTTTTCCTCCAGAGAAGGAGCCGAACAGAATATCATGATGTCTTCTCTTATAGGTCTTGGGACACGATACACACAAGGTTTGACATGATCTGGCCCCTCCATAACCTCTTAACCCTCACTTCCTCCCATTGTCTCCTTTACCCCTTCCGTCCCATCCATTAGGTCTCATTTTCCTGTTCCCCAGAGATGCCAGGCACACTTGGACCCCAGGGCCATTCTACTGGCTGCACCTTCTACACGACACCCCCATGGCATGCTTCAGTGTTCTTCGTGACTCCTGAGGTAGGTGTTCCATGACCAAGCCTCCTTAAAACAGCTTCTCCGCCTCTGTCTTCTGCTTCATTCTACTTAGGTGGCGTTTCTTACCGGTATTTTACTGAGCACTCTACTTACGTATTTATTTGGCTGTCCGCTTGACCGAAGCTTTACAAAGGCCTCACCGTGTCTCGCTTATGGCTACGTTCCCGGTGCACAAAGAGATGGCGAACAAGTGTTTGTTGAGCGAATGAGCAGATGCGCAAACGACGGGTCCTCTTCCTTAATCGCTTTGGCAACAGCCACTCCCGAAGTACAGAACTCAGTACAAGACAGCTAGAGGAGAAACAAAATAAAGGCGATGTGCCTAGCTCTTCAAGAGACCACAGACTGACGGGGTGGGGGTCGACAGGGGCCTGCTCGGAATCTCTGGCGTGCTTACAATGTGACCTGAGTCCAAGATGATGTGGGCGGATGGCGAAGGGAGACATCGTAGAGCCATCTGCCATTTAGCTATTCAGTGCTTTACTGGGTATGTATTGGAGTGTTTCCACGCAGTATCCCCGGGATAGCAAATGTGAAATTGATATGAAAATCTGAAATTAATCTGAAGATCTGGACTCACAACACAGATCAATTACAGGGCGTCTATTCGCGTTGCAAAAGAATTCTTCGTGGGGCAAAAGGATTCGTGCAGGGTTCCCTTAAATAACATCCCCCCCACCGCCTGGAGTCTCCAAGTGTTTATGTCCAGGTCACTAACGACGTGACCAGGATGGTGTAGGGCAGAGCAGCAGAAAAACAAACCAGTCAGGAGGCCCTAGCAGGGCAAGATCAGTTAAATCTGGAGGCCAATATCTTTGGAATGACACACGAAGTCAATGGGGAAAGGGGATCCCTTTGCCTGGATTTGTGGTATCTCAGTAGGGAGCACAGACACTGGGTGAATGGCACACCTATGTGTTCTCATTCGTGCCGCACTGGAGGCAGATGCATTTTGCCCTCGGTATGGCGAATGTCTGCTGTGTCCAGGGTCATAGCTAGGGGTGGCCCCCTTGTGGTTGGGCTTTAATTAAGAGGTAAAATTATTAACGTGGCAGATGTTGCTAGCCCGAGGACCTGGGCCCAGTTACATCAAGCAGATGGTCCCGAGCAAGAGACCATCCTTTAAGGAAGAAGCATTTGCAATTCATGGGCACTGGTGATGTTCGTTTCTCTCACTCTCCAATGTTCTGCTTGTCAAGGGTCGCATTGTGTGGTCAGGGAGCATGATGAATTAGGCAAACCCCTTCTGGTTGGGGACGTAGTCTTGCACTGATGAAAATTAAAAGCACCGTCTCCCAGAAGATCAAGAGATCCAGCTCTCCAGAGCGGAGACTTCTCCTGCCCTCCCTTTTTTTCTGCCTGGTGATCTGGCTGAACGTCATCATTTCTGTCCAGGACACGACTTGGCCTCAAGGACCCAGAGCTCTGAAAGAGCTGACTTGCTCCTGCACGAGACTCCTGACATTTTCACCTTGGGACGGGTCCTGATCAGACCTGGGGCTCGCTTGGATCCTTTGCCAGGAGGACCAGCAGACAGAGGCTCAGGAAAGACTACCGTTGGCAGGCCAAATATTCTGGCCGGATGCCAGAAAACATGGGTTCTGCCTTTCACGCCTGGTGCGATCTGGGGCCGAGCCCACACATGCCCACACGTGCACGCACATACTACCCCTGAACTGCGGTTTCTTCATTTTTTCGCTCTGCAGTAAATAGTTATGGAGGGTCTACTCTGGGCAAGTCAGCTGAAAAAGGAAAGTAATCAAATTGGCCCTCTAATCTCACAACGGAACAGGGGAGATCAGATGAGATCTGGGTGGGGCGTCAGCTGCTAGGCTCCCCTCCCGGCACGAGGGTCAGTCTTCCCTCAGTGGTGAAGCTCCTGGGGGAGCAGATTTATGAAGACTGAGTCCCTTTGGAGGATGTCTCCCTGAACAGATCAGGGAAGTTCAGAGAAAGCCTCTCCCTGCCTTTTCTGTTTTTCAAGTGCCTCTCAAGGGAGAGATAGAGTGCAAATGGGGGAGGGGCAGAGAGAGAGAGGGAGACGCAGAACTGGAAGCAAGCTCCAGGCTCTGAGCCATCAGCACAGAGCCCGACGCGGGGCTTGAACCCACAAACCGTGAGATCATGACCTGAGCTGAAGTCGGGTGCTTAACCAACTGAGCCACCCAGGCGCCCCAATATGCCCTTGATTCAATCAAAACGTCTCCAGAAAAAGCAAAGAAATCTGTTGCGGAAATGCGTGACCCGTCGTAGACGTGTCCCAATTCTTAAAGTTTTAAAATGCGACACTTGTTAACACGTCTATTTAAAATAAATGAAAGACGCTATGAAAAATCTGGGATTTTCGTGAAGCCTAAAGGTGGCAGCGTAATATTCTATGCCCTGTTGTGTTGATCTGACTTCATTTCTGTGACATAATTAAGTGATGGGGGTGGGAGGGAAGACGTGTGCTGGTGGCAGAAGGACTTTAGAGTTCAGTGTAGAGACCCTGGGGGTCTTTGTCTGTGAAGCAGATATCAACAGCCTGAAGAGGGATTGTAAGAATGAAATGTAGTGACAGAGGAGAATTGCAAAAATGAAACCAAGTGACTGATATAAAGGACCCAGCACAAGTCCTGACAGAAAATACGTGCCCGGTGAATATTTTATTCAGACTTCCACGTCTCATGATTTTGTTATCTACTCACAGTGAATGACTGACAGAATAGGAGATACGGAGGAGGCCGGATAGTTCATGTAAACCAGGTGGAATATGAAAAGGCCGTCTTCCTAAAATAATGAGCGATGATAAAGAGAAGTAGGGAGGGCCGATTCTATAATTGTCAGAACTGCTTTGGATGCAAGTGACAGAAATCTAGCTTAGCTTGCTCAAAGTAGCTCAGATAAGATGCGGGATTTATTAGCATTTGTAACTGGGAAATCCGAGAAGGCAAACCTGGCCTCAGACACTGTGAGATAATAGAAAATATGAATTGATCTCTGCTTCTGGTTCCTGGCAAAGAGCTTCTAAACGCTTGTAATTTCCCCGGGCGACGGGAGCGTCGTCTGTTTTCATGTGGTGACTCTGGGCCGGCCCCTGAATGGCTCCTGGGTGAGGGCTGGTCAGGAGGAAAACCAAGGATGATTGGAAGCTTAGAATTTTCAGCCCCATCCCTCCGTCTTCAGAGAGGGGAGAGGGGCTAGAAATGGGATTAATAACCGAATGCGGCTGTCTGAGGAAGCCTTCATAACAATCCAAAGAGGCTGGGTTTTGCAGAGCTTCCGGATTGGCGAACACATTCCCCACATGGGGAGGGTGGCGCACCCCAACTCCACGGGGACGGAAGCTCCCACACTGGGTACCATCCGAGACTCTTCCCGTATACCTCTTCATCTGGCTCTTCCTTTATCATGTCCTTTAATGAACTGGTAAGCATAATTAAGTGTTTCCCCGTGTTCTGTGAGCCATGCTGATAAATCAGTCCCACCCAAGATGGCGTCCCGGAACCTCCGGTTTGTAGCCAAGTTGGACAGAAGTTGTCCAACAAGTTGGACAGAAGACCTACTAGTTGTGATTAGCATCTGAAGCAGTGGGATTGAGCCCACTGGAGCCTGACGCTGTCTTCGGGGAGATAGTGTCATATGCAGTGAGATTGTAGGATACCCCGCTGGTATCTCAGGGAGTTGCTCGGTGGAGGACAAGCCCCACACATCTGGGGTCAGAAGGGTTGTGAGTGTGGTGCTTGTGTGAGAGTGGAGAAAACCAGACCGAAGTTTTTCCAACGCAGGCGCACAGGCTAACAGAGGTTTAAGAACACCATCGGGGTTCTGTCTCTTCCCTTCTCCTGACAATTGTTGCCTTGGCTTGGAAGCGTTCTGATAGGTGCCCTGCACACGGCTGCAAAAGGGCCTCATCAGCCATCGGCCCGTATGGTCCTCAGAGCCCCCACTTCAGGGAGAGGGGCGCATCTCTTCCAGTAGCTTCCGCAAAGCCAAGTTCCGAGGAGGACTCTGGCCAACCCTGGGTCGTGTATCCACTTCTGTAGTAGTGGGAATGGGGTTAACCCCCTAAACCAGGTGAACAGAAATTGAAGGAGTCGTTCCCTTAAACAAAGGGTGCTGTGAGACAAAACCCTATGTGCACTGTGGATTATAATTGAGTAAAGATAGTGACTTGGGCACACGTATTTCATTTCTTTTCAAAAATTTTTTAATGTTTATTGATTCTCGAGAGAGAGAGAGAGACAGAGAGAGCAGGGGAGGGGCAGAGAGAGGGGTGTGGACAGAGGGTCCAAAGTGGGCTTGTGCAGACAGCAGAGAAACCAACGTGGGGCTTGAACTCCCGAACTGTGAGATCATGAACTGAACCAAAGTCAGATGCTTAACCAACTGGGCCACCCAGGCACCCCTGCGCCTGTTTAACTCTTTATGCGCCTCCTTGGGTTTTGTTTTTTTTAATTATCAAATTTACTTAAAAATAAAGAAAGGTTTGCATCCATATAGCAAGCAACCACGTTCTAGAAACCGTGAAGCACATTTGCTTAATATCCGATGGATTCAAAGAATGTTCAACTAAAATGTGTTTTACACGTGGAAAGCAATGGCTCAGGGCATCGGGGTGGCTCCATCGGTTAAGCGTCCGACTTCGGCTCAGGTCATGATCTCACGGTTCGTGAGTTCGAGCCCCACGGCGGGCTCTGTGCTGACAGCTCGGAGCCTGGAGCCTGCTTTGGATTGTGTGTCTCTCTCCCTCTCTGCCCCTCCCCTGCTTGCACTCTGTCTCTCTCTCTCTCAAAAATGAACATT
The DNA here is from genome assembly GCF_023721935.1 of Panthera uncia. Taxonomy (NCBI): domain Eukaryota; kingdom Metazoa; phylum Chordata; class Mammalia; order Carnivora; family Felidae; genus Panthera; species Panthera uncia. Next base: position 50,233,233 of record NC_064814.1, read on the forward strand.
AAAAAATTAAAAAAAAAAAAAAAGGAAAGCAATGGTTCCTTTAAGAAGTTAGTGGAAACATCCTTTAAGACCTTCTAAGTTAGACCAGAGAGGTCAAGAGAGTGGGCGCTGGGGCCTGTGGAAAGATGGGTTAGAACGCAAATGTCACCTACACCTCCAGGAGATCACACCGCTGGACATACTCTTCGGTGCTCACTTCTAGCATGTACTTGGTGTGGCGGTCATGGCCGACATAAAGCAAATGGGTCCTAACCAAGGGAGATGTGTTAGCGAGAGTTTGGGATTGTGGACCAGGTTCATTCCAACTACCACAATAAATGTGAAAGAGAAATTATATGACGAAGGGATACAACTCCCTTCTTTCTTCGTGCTGCTGGGTCTCTGATCTGGCAAAGAGACACGGAAGTAAATTTAAATACTTGCTTTCTCCCAGAAGGGCAGAAAGTATTAAAAGAAGCAATTCCTGAAAATAATGCATCTCCACTCCAAATGCTAGATCAACACCCTTTGCAAAGCTGGAAAAAAACACGTTTAGCTGAGTCATTTGAAAATACATAGCTGTTCAAGGAAAGAAGCAATATGGTGGAAAGCAATTCTCTCCTTCAAAACAAAATTACCCCGTGGAATGGAGAGACTTTCAAAAAACGAAATCTCCCAGTTGGTGTTTTAATAAGATTCACGATGGCATCACCTCTCTAAAAAGTGAATTATGGAAACCATGTGAGATTGCATAAGGATGAAACCACCGTCAAAGTGAAAAAAATAAAGGCAGTAAACGCTTTGGTTTGTGCTGAAAGCCATCATCAGAATTAGATGACATGAATTAGAAGATACGATAATGATGAGGTGATGTATAAATGCCACATGTGACTGGTCTAGGAAGCATGCACATATATTTTCCCCCGATTAAGCCATCATCCATTTCGGAAGGCTCAGCGCAATACGAATTCTAAACGTGATCGTCTTGAGCAAAGTGGGCCTGGCTGATGCCGGAAAATGAAACCCTCAGTTCCAGGTCTGGTAGGCAGGGGAAGATCGAAGGATCCCAGTGGGTGATCCGGAAGACACTTTGAAGCGCTCTTGGGCCGGAAGTCCTAGGACGCTAGTTCAGTAGTTTTTAATCAGCTCTGGTTGCCCGACTGAATTCCAGGATGCGAGCGTGGGTATTACATATTTCGCAGGTCGAGTCACAACCTGTGTGTCTTGTTTCCTCAGGACACTACAATCGGAGGGTACTAAGCAGTCCCCCCACGGCTGACTCCTATCAAAGTTCTCACCAAGGCAGTTAACTCCTTTTGCCTCGCGTTGGTCTCCAGGGCTCTGAGCTCCATTGGAGCACAGGTATAAAGCTGCATCTATTCCTTCCTGATGCCTGTATCATCTGAACCATTTCTGCTGTCACTGGTTTTCTTCCCAGCCCACAGGTAGTTGGGACGTAAGAAGGTGTTGAGTTTTCCTTCCTCTCTGTTAACTCAGAATATTATAACTTAAGCAAAATGGTATTAAGAATTTTCGTTCACTGAAAAAAGACTATGTGGAAAAAAATTAAGTTAAGTTAAATTAAAAAAAAAAAAGATTATGGGGCGCCTGGGTGGCTCAGTCGGTTGAGCATCCAACTTCAGCTCAGGTCACGATCTCGCGGTCCGTGAGTTCGAGCCCCGCGTCGGGCTCTGGGCTGATGGCTCGGAGCCTGGAGCCTGCTTCCAATTCTGTGTCTCCCTCTCTCTCTGCCCCTCCCCCGTTCATGCTCTGTCTCTCTCTGTCTCAAAAATAAAAAAATAAAAAAATAAAACGTTAAAAAAAAAAGATTATGTGAAACTAGATTAAAATAAAAAGGAAGTATCAACACACACGATAATATAAACTGTGGATCTCAGATTCAAAGACGTGTATCGAGAAAACAATTGCTGATGATGTAGTACCATTAAATATCATTTTGTTTTGTTCTGTTTTGAAACATGCTATTGAAAAAAAATGTTTATTGGGGTGCGTTGGTGGCTGGGGCCGCCATGGGGCGTTGGACTTCCACTCAGGTCATGATCTCGCGGTCCGTGGGTCCGAGCCCCGCGTCGGGCTCTGTGCTGACAGCTCGGAGCCTGGAGTCTGGAGCCTGCTTCCAATTCTGGGTCTCCCTCTCTCTCCACCCCTCCCCCACTCATGTTCTGTCTCTTTCCATCTCTCAAAAGTAAATGAGCGTTAAAAGATTTTTAAAAAATAACGTTTATTTATTTTGAGAGAGAGAGAGGCAGAGCGAGAGCACAAGTGGGGGAGGGGCAGAGAGAGGGAGAGAGAATCCCAAGCAGGCTCTGAGCTGTCAGTGCACAGCTGGGCACAGGCCTCAATCCTGTGAATCACGAGATCATAACCTGAGCCAAAATCAAGAGTCAGATGCTCAATGAACTGAGCCACCCAGGCGCCCCAGCATTTTGCGTGGTAGTTTTATCGCATCAGTATTCTTCAAATACATCCTCCTCTTCTCCATTCCTCTCCCCTTTCAGATATGTCAAGGTAAGATTGCCAACTATACCTTTTTGGGGAAGGACGGGCACATATTCTGAAATTATACGCTTTTTACTTGTAAGTTTCTCTTTTCAAACGAAATGACAGTTCGCCTTTAGAGAAAGTTCTGTCTTGGCAAAATAAGGCAATTATTGCCAATGAATTCATCTTTTCTGCTCACCCTCTCATGATGTATCTGGCAGACTCTGAAGGGTCATGGGCCGAGGTGTTCTCTCCTAGGTTCTGGGTAACAGTCTAGACTGAAAGAGAACATTTGCCTCCTGGAGGCTGCTGCTCGCTTTCTTATTTTAATTCTTTTTTAACATTTATTCACTTTTGAGAGCCAGAGAGACAGAGGATGAGCAGGGGAGGGGCAGAGAGAGAGAGAGAGAGAGAGAGCGGGGAACACAGATTCCAAAGCAGGCTCCAGGCTCTGAGCTGTCAGCACAGAGCCCGACGCGGAGCTTGAAGTCACTAACGGCGAGATCATGACCTGAACCAAAGTCGGACACTTAACCGACAGAGCCACCCAGGCACCCCGGCACTTTCTTATTTTAGATTCCGATGGATGTCTCTGTATTTTATCTATGTATTTATATAATTATTTCAAACATTAATTTCTTTTAGGTCCAGAATTTCCATTGAGATATTTCATTGCCATTGTTTCTCTACTAAAAATTACTATCTCTTCATGCATTGTGAGCTTATTTTCATTTACTTCTTAGAGCATAGTCATAATAACGGTTTAAAACCCTAACTCGAACACCTGGGTCATCTTGGAGGAGTCCCTATTGATTGTTCTATCGCTCGAGAATAGGTGATGTTTGTTTGTTTTCATAGGTAATGTTATTTTGAAATGTATCCTGGACACTATAACTGCTATATCACAGAGACTCCGGAGTTTTTAAATACTCCTCTAAAGAGGATTGACTTCTGTTTATTTTAGCAGGCAATTCATTTGGTAGGAATAAAACTGCAGAATTGGGGACAGCAGCTCAAATTTCAGCTGTTATTTTATCCTTAGCTAAGCTGCTTGGAGCCTCTCCCATACGTGTGTGGTTTGGGAATTAGCCAGAAATGTGATCCAAGCGTACACACAGAACTTGGGGCACCCTTCTCTGGCTCTGTCCTATCTACGTTTCCTTCCTCACTTTCCAGTGCTTGTGTTTCCCTCAAACACTTTCTTTCAGTTTTTTGGGCCCAAACCCAGAAGATTTTCTATCAAAGTTTTTGCCATCCCCAAATGGCAAAGACAGGGGCCTGCTTTCAGGCTAGAAGTTGTGAAAAAGGGGAAACATTCAGGGCCGTTCCCCTCAAATCAAGGGCCGGGCATCTGCCAGAATATGCCTGCCTTTGGTCGCTTTCCAGTGTCTTCAGTTGGGGTTGTTACTTTTAATTTTTAATTTTGGTTTGCTTAATTTTGTCCAGAGTTTACGCTTGTAATCTGCAGGAAGACTGGTCCAACAGGAACTTCCTCAGCCATGTCAGAAGTGGAAAGCATTTTTATAATTACATGACACACAGGCTCAGTGTTCTTAGTTTCAAACGACCAGACCAATTTTGGTGAATTCAAGTAGGAAAAGAAGTATGTTGACCCATATCAATGTACTAGTTTGTTAAAGTTACCATATCAAAATATTACATACTGGGTGGATTAAACAACAGAAATTTATTTTCTCATGGTTTTGGAGTCTGAAAGTCTGAGACCGAGGTGCTGACAGGCTCAGTTTCCTCTTGGAGAGACCTCTTTCCTTGACTTGCAAATGGCCATTTTCTTGCCCTGTTTTCACATGGTCTTCTCTTTGCCTGTGCCTGTGTCCTAATCTCCTCTTCTTAGAAGGAAGCCAGTCAGATTGGATCAAGAGCCACTCTGATGACCTCATTTTAACTTAGCCACCTCTTTAAAGGCCTTACCTTTATTTTTTAAAAATTAAAAAAATTTAATGTTTATTTGTTTTTGAGCGAGCAAGAGAGAGAGAGAGAGACAGAAAGCAAGGGAGGAGCAAAGAGAGAGGGAGGGACGGAGAATCCGAAGCAGGCTCCAGGCTCCGAGCTGTCGGCACAGAGGTAAGTGAATTTCTGACCTCTACCCAAGGGAACACAAACTAAAAGGATACAGATGTGCCCAAACATGAAGAAGTAACAAACAGTTTCTGGCTGGCCAAGTTGAAAATATTGTGTCTCATGGAACTGTTGTATAAGAATGAAATGAATTTGACAAGGATTCCGTAATCCAGAGAGAACAATGATAACAATGATGACCAGGGAGGGTTCAAGATGGCAGCGTAGAAAGATCCTGAACTCACCTCCACCCATGGACACCACGGTCTACAACTCCCTGTGGAAAAATTCCCGCTGAAGGGGACCAAGAAATTGGATGAACAGAGCTTCTGTAACAAGGGACTGCACCAAGATGGGTAGAAGAGGAAGAGACATGATCTCACTAAGGAACAGAAACCACACCCAACATGCAGTGTTCCACAGTCAGGAAGAAACTCAAAGATATGGAGTTTTTCCTTGAGGAGTGAGAAATTCAAGTCCACATCAGCTGTCCCAATCCTTAGATCCTTCACAGGAAAGACAAGCCCCCAAAACACCCGACTTTGTGAAACAACAGAGAAAATGTCCAGGAAAACTAAAAAACCGTTGAGAACACTCACTCTTAAGGGGCTTGTGCACAGACTCACTTGATCTAGAAACTCGGTACAAAAACACCAGATCAGCAGCACACAGACCAAAGGTGAAGGAGACACCCTTACTAATCTCGGAGCGCCTACTGGAGAGACGGGGAGGCAGCTAGACTTCCTCCGGGATTTGAGACACTGCTGGCAGCCATTTTTGTTATCTTGTTCTGCCATGCTGGTATGGACGGCACCATTTTGGAATCCTCCCTCTAGACTGCTAATGCCAGGGGTCACATCCCACTGACAGCCCCACACAATCCTGTGCCTCTGCCAGGCCTTGTAGTCAACAGAACAAAAACCCTACCCACCAGCATGCCAACAGTAGTTATGGCTGCAGCACAACAAAAGGGTGCATGTGTCCACAAAGGGAGCACCCTTGGAGCACCTAGCTCTAGTAGGCAAGGGGGATCGTGCTTCTGGGATCCACAGGACCTCTACATAAGGCCACTCCTTCAAGGCTGGGAGATACAATTGAACTACCTAATACATAGAAACAGAGCTAGGCAACGTGAGGAGACAGAGAACTGTGCTCCAAATGAAAGAACAAAACAAAGCCTCAGAGAAAGAACTAAACAGAATGGAGATAAGCAATCTACCCAACAGAGAGTGCAAAGTCATGGTCATGAAGGTGGTTAGCAAACTTGGGAGAAGAATGGAGAACACATAGAATTTTAACAAACAGAAGATACACGAAAGTACCAATCAGAGCTGAAGAACACAAAAACTAAAGTGGATAGCACACTAGAGGGAATCAAAAGCAGATTACAGATGCAGAAGAACAGATCAAGGATCCGGGAGATAGGGTAGCGGAAATCACCCAAACTAAACATAGACAAAAATAATTTAAAAAACAAAGGTGGTTTAAGGGACTTTTGGGGCAACATCAAGTGTACTGCCATTCACATTATAGAGGTCCCGGAAGGAAAAGAGAGAGATAAAGTGGCGGGGGGGGGGGGAACTTATTTAAAGTGATAAGAGCTGAAAAATTTCCTACTCTGGAGGCAGAAACAGACACCCAGGTCTAGGAAGCACAGAAGGTCTTCAACAAGAAGAACTCAAAGATATCTACACCAAAACACATTATTATGAAACTATCAAAAAAGAAAGATAGAGAGCCTTAAAAGCAGAAAGAGTGAAGCAATTAGATATGTATAAGGAGATCCCCTAAGACTATTTATTCATCATTCTGATAAGCCTGTCACAAGAGACAAAGATTAAAAGCCCCTGTACTATGAGGTTGATGAAAGATAGCTTCCTGTATGTATTTGTAATAAGTTACTTCCTTCTGGTGTCCGTACAATTATGAAGTATCTTCTTTTCATGAACACCTCTGCGTTTATTAAAAGGAGAAAATTAATATATAATGTATTTCGAAAATCTCCGATGCGAGTTATAGATCTCCAAGCAAAGCCACAGGTGCAATAAAAATTCAACCATGTTTTGAAATTAAAAGAAAAAAAAAAAGGCCAGAACCGATTTTTCACCAGAAGGTTTGCAGTTCCAAGTGCTGAAAAGAAAACATAATTTACAACTGAGGAGATTGTACCCAGCAAGGTCATCATTCAGAATTGAAGGGAAGACGGAGTTTCCTGGAGAAGCAAGAAATACAGAACGGTATTGCATAATGATAAAGAGATCAGTTCAACAAGAAGATGTAACACATGTAAATATTTATGTATCCGACATTTGGGTATCTAAATATATAAAGCAAATACTAACAGATAAGATCTTGATTTTGGCTCAGGTCATGGTCCCGGGGTCGTGGGATCGCGCCCCGTGTTGGGCTTTGCACTGAGCATGGAGCCTGCTTGCGATTCTCGCTCGCTCTCTCCCTCTCTCCCCCACCCACACTCCTTCTCTCTAAGAAAAAGAAAAATAAAAAAACAAAAAATAAATTAAAAAAGGGAGCAACCGAAAGTGACACAGGAATAATAGGAGACTTTAACACCCCACTTATATCCATGAATGGGTCACCCAGACAGAAGAATATTGAAGAAACACCAGCCTTAAATAACACATTAGAACAGATGGACTTAATAGATACGTACAAAACATTCCTTCCAAACACAGAAGAACACACGTGCTTTTCAAGAGTACTTGGAACATTCTCCAAGGTAGATTTTGGTAGGCCACAAAAAGTTTCAAATTTAGGAAGATTGAAATCATCTGAAGCATGCTCTTGGACCACAATGCAGTGAAACTAGAAATCAATTATAAGAAGAAAACTGGAAAAAACCCCAAACGTGTGGACACTAGACAACATAGGTCAATAAAAAAAAAAAAAAAAAAAAAAAAACAGAAAAAATGAAAAAAATACCATGAGACAAATAAAAATGAAAGCACAACATTTGAAAATCTATGGAATGCAGCAAAAATGGTTTTAAGAGGGAAGTCTATAGTGATACAGGCCCACCTCAAGAAATAAGAAAAATCTCAAATAAACAATGTAACCTTACATGTAAGGAAACTATGAAAAAAGAACAGCAAAACAACAACAACAACAACAACAACAATGACAACAAACACCTAAAGTTAGCAGAAGGAAGGAAATAATAAATATCAGAGCAGAAATAAATGAAATAAAGACTAAGAAAATCAAAAGGAAAGACTGATAACACTAAGAACGGGTTCTCTGAAAAGATAAAATTGATAAACCTTTAGTCAGACTCATTAAAACAACAACAACAACAACAACAACAGTAACAAAACCCAAAACAAAAAGCAAAAGAGAAAGGCCCAAAGTAATAAAATTAGAAATAAAGAAGAAGTTACAACTAACACCACAGTAATACAAAGGATTATGAGACCTACCATGAAGCATTTTATGCCAATGAACTGGGACAACTATCAGACATGCATAAATTCCTAGAAACATACACTCTTCCAAGGCTGAATCAGAAAGAAATAGAAAATCTGAACAGACCACTTTCTGGTAATGAAACTGAATCCATAATAATAATTTTAAAAAGCACAGGGGCATCTGGGTGCCTCTGTCAGTTAAGCATCCAACTCTTGATTTCAGCTCAGGCCATGATTTCATTGATGGAGCCCCACATCAGGCTCTATGCTATCAGTGTAGAGCCTGCCTGGGATTCTCTCTCTCTTCTCTCTCTCTGTCCCTCCCCTGCTTATGCTCTCTGTCTCAAAATAAAGAAATGTTATTTTTTAAAAGCACAATAAACACAAGTTCAGGACCAGATGGCTTCACAGGTGAATTCTACCAAACACTTAAAGTAGAGTTAATACCTATCCTTCTCAAGCTACTCTTAAAAATTGAAGAAGGAACACTTCTAAATTCATTCTACAATACTAGCATTTCTCCTGTACCCAAACCAGACAAAGACACAATAAAGAAGAGAAAATTACAGGCCAATATCCCTGATGAACCTAGACACAAAAATGCTGAACAAAATATTAGCAAACTGAATCCAACAGTATATTAAAAGGATCACATACCATGGTTAAGTGGGATTTATTCCACAGATGCAAGGAAGGTTTGATATCTGCAAGTCAAAATGATATACCTAATTAACAAAATGAAGGATAAAAATCATGTGATAATTTCAACAGATGCCGAAAAAGTACTCAACAAAATTCAAAATTCATTTATGATAAATATTCTTTTTTTAGGTTTATTTATTTATTTTGAGAGACCGAGAGCATGGACAGGGGAGGGGCAGAGAGAGAGGAACGAGAGAGAATCCCAAGCAAGCTTCACACTGTCAGTGCAGAGACCCACACGGGACTTGAACTCATGAACCATGAGATCATGACGTGAGCCTGGATGTCAAGAGTTGGATGCTTAACTGACCGAGCCATAGAGGCACCCCTATGATAAATATTCATAACAAAGTGAATATAGAAGGAACATATCTCAACATAATAAAGGCCATACATGAAAATCCACAGTTAGCATCATAGGCAAGGGTGAAAAGCTGAAATTTCTTCCTATAAGATCAGGAATAAGACCAGGATGCCCACTGTCTCCACTTCTGTTTAACAAAAAATTGAAATTCTAATCACAACAGTTGGGCAAGCAAAAGAAAATCATCCAATTTGGAAAAGATGGAGTAAAATTATCATTTGCAGATGACACAATATTGTATATAGAAAACCCTGGTGTCCCCACTAAAAAGCAATTAGACCTAATAAATGTTCAGTGAACTCGTAGGATACAAAACTGATATACAGAAATCGGTTGCATTTCTATATACTAATAATGAAGTATCAGAAAAAGAAATTAAGTAAACAATCCCATTTACAATTTCATCAAAAAGAATAAAATTCCTAGGAATAAATTTAACCAAGGAACTGAAAGACCAGTATTCTAAAAACTATAAAACATTGACTGATATAAGAAATTACAAATAATACAAATAAATAGAAAGAAAGATACAAGGTGCTCATGGACTGAAAGAATTAATATTGTTAAAATGTTCATACACTCCAAGGCAATCTATGGATTCAGTGCAATCCCTATTAATATAACAATGGCATTTTTTTTTTTTTGCAGAACAAGAACAAATAATCCTAAAATTTGTATGGAACCACAAAAGACCCCAAATAGCCAAAGCAATCTTGAGAAAGAACTAACCCCGATTTCAAACTATACTACAAAGCTGTAGTAAGCAAAACAGTACGGTACTGGTACAAAAACAGATACATAGATCAATGTTATAGAATAGAGAGCTCAGAAACAAACCCATACTTATATGGTCAATTAATCTATGTGGAAAAAAAAGGAAGAATGTATTATGCAAAAAAGGCAATCTCTTCAATAAATGGGTTGGGAAACTGGACAGCTACATGCAAAAGAATGAAATCAGACCAGTTTCTTACATCAAAATAAACTAAAGATGGATTAAAGACTTAAATGTAAGAATCTGAAACATGAAATGCCTACAGGAAAACATAGGCAGTAAGCTCCCTGACATTGGTCTTGGATACTTTTTTTGATCGGTCTCCTAGGCGAGGATAACCAAAGCAAAAATAAGCCAACAGGACTACATCGAACCAAAAAGCTTTTCCCCAGTGAAGGAAATCATCAACAAAATGAGAATGCAAACTACTGAATGGGAGATGATATTCGTAAATGGTAAACCCAGTAAGGTGTTCACGTCCAAAATATACAAAACACTCACACAACTCAATATAAAAATATATGATTTTAAAAAAATAGGTAGAGAATCCGAACCGGCAGTTTTCCAAAGAGGACATACAGATGGCCAACAGACACACGAAGAGATGCTCAACATCACTCATCATCAAGGAAATGCAAATCAAAACCACAATGAAATACCACCTCACGCCCGCCAAAATGGCTATTATCAAAACTAACAATATATAACAAGTGTTGATAGAGATGTGGAGAAAAGGGAACCCTTGAACACTATTGATGGGAATGTAAATTGATGCAGCCACCATGAAAACAGCATACAGGTTTCTCAAAAAATTAAAAATCAAACTACCATAAGATCCAGCCAGTCGATTTGTAGGTATTTATCTGAAGAAAATGAAAACACTAATTAGAAAAGGCATGTGCATCCGCATGTTCATTGTAACATTATTTACAATAGCCAAGACATGGAAGAAACTTAAATGCCCATCGATAAATGAATGGATAAAGAAGATGTAGTATGTGTATATAATCCATATTTCTCAACCTTAGAGAATGAAATCTTGCCATTTGCAACAACATGGATGGACCTAGGGGGCATGAGCGAAATTAATTAGTCAAAGAAATAATTAATTAGTCAAAGAAATAATTAATTAGCATTAATTAATGCTGAGTGAAATTAATTAGTCAAAGAAAGACAAATACCACATGGTTTCATTTAAATGTGGAATCTGAGAAAACAAAACGAAATAGAAACAGATTCATAGATACAGAGAACAAAGTGATGGGTGTCAGAGTGGAGTGGGGTAGGGGGAATGGACAAAATAGGTTAGGTATAAAAGAAATGTCATGAGGATGTAATGTACAGACTAGTGAATGCAGTCAATAATATTGTAACAACTTTGTATGGTGACAGACGGTAACTAGACTTATTGAGGTCTTATCGATAGTTGTTTCCTAATGTATATAAATATCAAATCACTATGCTATATGCCTGAGACTAATATAGTATTTTATGTCAACTCTTCTTAAATTAAGAAATAGGTTCCTACACCATTGGCTGGGGTGGAAATTAAATATGAAAATATATGTAAAATGCTTGGCATGCCTGGCAGTTGGGTCTCAATAAATGGTAGCTAAACTTTCTATATTGTTTTATATAATAATAAACCAAACAGGTTAAAAGTTCCTCTGGGGGAAAAAAAAACCTCCAAAAGCCAAAACCAAACAAACCAAAAACAATGATGAACAACATTTAGTAAGCATTTAAAAAAATTTTTTTTAACGTTTTATTTATTTTTGAGACAGAGAGAGACAGAGCATGAACGGGGGAGGGTCAGAGAGAGGGAGACACAGAATCTGAAACAGGCTCCAGGCTCTGAGCTGTCAGCACAGAGCCCGATGCAGGGCTTGAACTCACGGACCGCGAGATCATGACCTGAGCCGAAGTCGGCCGCTTAACCGACTGAGCCACCCAGGCGCCCCAGCATTTTTTTTTTTTAAGTCAGGCATTCTGGTACACTTTTTACATGTGTGAGCTCCTTTAATTCTACTAACAACCCGTTAGGTATTATTATTGTCCTTATTTTGGGATGAGTAGACTAAGATTTAGATGTATTAATAAATTGGCCTAAGGTCAGAGGGCTAAAAAGTGGCCAGTCTCAGATTCCAATCCAGATTTTTCTGATTCCAGATCTGATGCTTATGACCACTATACTGCACTGTTTCTCTGTGTATATAAATAGAAAACCCACAGGGAAGGAACAGAGCAAATAAATGGCAAGCCATAATCCGAAAGTGATAGAAATTTATGAAATGAAGGAAGAAAGTGCAGGGTGTTCAGATGGGAAAGTGTTCACTGAATCGCAGACAGAATTATCAAAACAGAACACTCTCTAGACACATTCTGTTGAACTTCTGAATTTTCAAGTTGGAAAAATAGTCGTTAATTAAAGAAAAAAAAAATGTTCTTGTTCTCATGAGTGAAAAGAAAATGTGTTTGTCACAGCCTTGTCAGCAACACTATATGTCAGATGACTGCAGAAAATCATCTCGAAATTTTTAAGGGAAATGCTTGTGAACCAAAAAGTTCCAATTAATCTGAAGTCACAAGCTCATCAAAAATACTATTGCTACACATTTTCTGAAAAATATTGCCAAAGAAGTACTTAAAAAAATTTTTTTAAATGTTTATTTATTATTTTTGAGACAGCATGAGCGGGGGAGGGGCAGAGAGAGAGGGAGACACAGAATCCGAAGCAGGCTCCAGGCTCCCAGCTGTCAGCCCAGAGCCCGACGCGGGGCTCGAACCCACAAACCGTGAGATCATGCCCTGGGTCGAAGTCGGACGCTTAACCAGCTGAGCCACCCAGGCGCCCTTTTATTTTAAATTTTTAATGTTTATTTACAAAGTTTATTGTACATGTTAAAAGAACTATATGAATATCCCAAAATACACGAGTAGCATATTGAAGTTATGATGCAAAATAAAAAAAATAAAGACCGGTGAATTGCTTCATGAAGTAGAACATTAGCAACTTTCTTGAAGCTCCCTGTAATCTTCTCTGATCTCCCTCTTTTCCCCGAATTGCCCTTCAAATAACCATTTTCCTGAATTCTGCTTATTATTGTCTTGCTTATCTTGACAGTTTATCAGATATGTATACGTCCTTCCATAATGGTGAACTTGGAACCACACTGCAAGATGGCTTCTGCAATTGGCCCAATGTGCCCAACGTCATGCTTTGAGGCTTCATTGAGGTGATTTGAATAGCCGGGCCTCATTCACTGGCATTCCGAATAATACTCCATTGTGTGGATGTGTCACAGCTTATTAGCCGTTCTTTTGTCCGTGGCCAGTTTTGTTTCCAGCTATTGTTTCTTTTTCCAATTGTTACTAGTGCCTCCCTGAATGTCCTCTCTTACGCCAACTGGTACGCATATGCACAAGGGCCTCAGTAGTGGGTATTTTTTCAAATTTAGTGGTGGGTTATTGCAAGGTAATGGGATGCAGTAACTTTTTTAAAAACCAAGAAATTTTTTAGAAGAAAACTAACACACACGCACACACACACACACACACCCCAAGAGTAAACTTAACCGAAGCAAAACAAAAAAAAAAAAAAAGGGAAAATAATTATACAACATTAGAAGTGAACACGAAAGGTGACCATAGATTCTAAGGGGATTAAAACAGTAAAACAGGGTATTCTGAACAATACCATGCCAATACATCTAAAATTCTGAAGGAGACGGACGATTTTCTAGGAAATAGCAGTTACCAAGCTTGACGCAAGAAGAAAACTAAATAAAACAATAACCCTGAGAAAAATTTTAAACATTTGTCAAAGAACTATCCCATCCTTAAAATACCAGGCCAAGAGCCACTAAAGATAGGTTCTTTGACCTTCAAAGACTAGCAAATTCTTGCAATATTTAATGTGTTCTGGAGCATAGATAAAAATAGAAATCTTTCCAGTTCATTTTACTAACTTAGCCTACCCACATGTGTCAGTCAGCTTCCAGCAAAAAAAAAAAAAAAAAAAAAAAAAAAAACACAACAGATGTCACACTCGCATTAGATAATTTGAAGCGAGTTCATTAAAGGTGTGGAGAGAGTGTAGAAATGCCAGATGGGTATACAGTCTTGTTACCAACCCTCGGCTTGAAGGGGGGATGGGAGAGGTGATTATCAGAAACTAGTAGGAGGGCCTGACAGGAGCTGTGATCTCCAGGCATCTAAACAGCTTCCCTTGACCTTGAAAAGAAGGGGTTGGGAGAATGGACGCCCTCACCTCATTTCCCTTTTACCTTCCAATTTGCTTTCTGGGCTCCTCATTGGCCAAACCCAAATGGAAGCCATAGGTCAATGGAATCCATTGATGTGGTCCATGTGAGTCAGCCTCCTAGGGCAAAGAGCAGGTGTAGAAGGGTAGAGGTGGCCCGGAGGGGCAAATGGAAGCCATAATGCACACCGTGATGCCACAATGCCTTGAGTACAACCTAGCAAGAATTGCGCACAGAACACAAGTGGTGAGCGATCTAACCTAGGGATATAGGTACAAGAATTCTCAGGTAAAATCGTAGCAAATTGGTTTCAGAACTTGATTAGGATGCTGTTAGCAAATAATGTTTTGGTATTCAATGGGGTGTTTTTCTCATTCCATGTATATTTTTTAGGATTCTTGGCTTTGATTCTACGTGTTCAAAGGAAAATTCGCACTCTTTCTGTCCTCTCCTGTGCTCTCCTTCCCAAGGGAGGAGGACTGACCTAACTGATGAGTGTTGAAGAAGAACCCCAGGCCTGCTGGACCTCTTTTGGAACCAGCCTCTCCACAGACTGTAAGCCACTTCTGCTTCTCCATGGAGTAGCAAGGAAGGCCTCTGGGCTTCAAGCCGGGCAGTGACCAGGGGAGCAAGTTAGCAAATTCGGGGGCAAAGGGGTTCGCAAGCCCCCTGGGCTGTGTATCTAGCCCGTGTCATCCAGCCCAGTTTTTATCAGTAATCAAGCTAATATCGATCTCCATCTGATTTCTATGTCTTTTATTCATCCTGCACTTGGGAAGAGAGGAACGAACAGTGTCAATCTACTGGCCAATGCCAAGTATGTGTAGCAAAGGGAGCCCTTACCCACTGTTGGTGGGAGTGTAAGTGGTACAGCCACCATGGAACACAGGAAGGCAGTTTCTTTCAAAAACCTAAAAATCGAACGGCCACATGATTCAGCAACACCACCCGTGGGCATATATCTGGAGGAAATGAAATAGGTCTCTTGAGGAGATACGTGCACCCCCAAGTTCACTGTAGCATTAGTCACAATAGCCAAGATATGGAAACAACCTAAGGGTCCATCACCTGATATAGAAGATGTGATACACACACACACGCACACACACACACACACACGCACAGTAGAATATTATTCAGCCACGAGAAAGAAGAAAATCCTACCATTTGCAATAACATGGATGAACCTTGAGGCCATTATGCTAATTGAGATAAGTCAGACCGAGGAAGATAAATAATGTATGATATCACTTGTATGTGGAACTTAAACTGAAGTTGTACTAACAGAGTAGAATGAGTAGAACAGAGTAGTTACCAGGGACTGGGAGGTGGGGGAGGGGGGTTGGGGAGATGTTATTTAAAGGTACAAATTTGTAACCAGTGGACAGAGAAAGTACCAGAGCTTTAATGCTCAGCATGGGTGGCAGCGGGGGGCGGGGGGGGGGCACCTGGGTGGCTCAGTCGGTTCAGCGTCCGACTTCGGCTCAGGTCGTGATCTCACGCTTTGTGAGTTCAAGCCCCGCGTCCGGCTCTGTGCTGACGGCTCGGAGCCCGGAGCCTGCTGTGGATCCTGTGTCTCCCGCTCTCTCTGCCGTTTCCCCGCTCATGCTCTGTCTCTGTCTCTGTCTCTGTCTCTCTCTCTCTCTACGTCTCAGAAACACATACACATTTAAAAAAGTGCAGCATGGTGATTCTCGCCCACAGTGCTGTGTTACAAACTCCAAAGCCGCTAAGAGACTAGGTCTTCACTGTTCTCAACACAGACAAGAACTGATAATTATGTGTCGCGGTAAAGGTGCCAGCTAGAGCTATTGTCGTAATCATATTGCCATATAAAAATATATCAAACCAACACATGGAACACCTCAGATTTATGCCGTGTTATATGCCCATTCGTTCTCCAACCCCCCCCCCCCAAAAAAAAGCCTAAAAAATAGCTCTTTACCTCTAATCCTTCTTTCCGCAGACATTGCTACGATCCCCACCACCATAGAGCTAGTGGGACTCTAGAAATACTGCCCTCTGAGTAGGGAAGAACCAGACGGAACAAAGAATCCGTTCACTGGCTTTTGAGCTCGGAAGCAGACCTTTATAATTCTACAGCCAAATACAGAATTAAAAGCCATGACTCTTCTGCAAGAGAGAAACAAGGCTTTGGGTTTTTTTCAGAAACTTGGCTTTGAGTGGGGCAGTCAGGCATGAAGTTCTTACCATCGACCCCAACATGAGAAGAGCTGAAGATAAAGTGAAAAGCTTCCCTCTGCCCAGAACAAGGGAAGAGAGAAACCATAGGTGAGAAAGGGCGAATGAGAGACTCCTTGACGTGGGAGGTGAGGTTAGGAAATGGAAATTCTTGCGGAATCTTTGGAGGAGCCGAAGGAGGGGTCCAGAGAAGAAGAGGCCGTTTTCTGACTTCCCAAGGGAAAACGCCAGCCTTAGAAGAGGTCTATTAAAAATAAGACAATCGGGGGGAGGGCGGCGCCTGGGTGGCTCAGTCGGTTAAGCGTCCGACTTTGGCCCAGGTCATGATCTCGGGGTTCGCGAGTTCGAGCCCCGCGTCGGTCTCTGTGCTGAAAGCTCAGAGCCTGGAACCTGCTTCAGATTCTGTGACTCTCTCTCTGCCCCTCCCCTGCTCATACTCTGTCTCTCAAAAATAAAAAAACATTAAAAAATTAAAAAAAAAATAAGACAATGGGCCCAATATGAAGTCACTATGCTAAGTGCCACATCAGCAAACCAAGACTTAACTTAATTAGAGTTTCAGCTTTTTCCTGGAAATGGGAACTTAAACCGGTCAATCAGGGATCAATCACCTGGCCAGCACTGGTGAGGTCACCTGCCTGCTAGATCCCTGCCGTCCCCCAAAGGAAAACGACCTTGCAGTAACGAACCCGCTTTTTTTTTTTTGGTTTTGGCCAGTATAACTTCTTTGTTCCTGCTTCCTGCTACCTCTAAAAGTCTTTCATTTTGTACAGCTACCCGGAACTCCTTTCCACGTACCAATTGGAGCCGCCAGATTTATGAATTATCAAGTGAACCCAATAAGATCTTTCAGTTTTACTCAGTTGAATTTTGTTTCTTAACTAAGTCCAAACCAAGCACGTGGGTGTTGAGTCGCACGGGCTGAGGTCGGTGTGGGGCCATAGGGACAGGAAGGTGGCCTTGAGATTCCTGAACCTCTGGGCTGGGGGAAAACAGCCCAGAATCCCCTCCCCCTGCTTCCGTGGTAGAATACCAAACATAGGAAAGAATGAACGTTCTATGGAACACACTTTGGGATTTGCTGCTGTGCAGAATTCTTGGGTCCGACGCCAGGAGCTTGAATTCGGGCAAAAGGATACATCTGACTCTCACAATCATCAACGAATGCCCTTTGGGGACTATCGATCAACAGTCTACAGACCCTTTCAGCTTTCTCCACTTTGTCCTTCCTGGGGGGGTCGAGTGATTACATCCGCACCCGCCAAACCAAAGACAGGTTCTTGTGTTCCCCCATGACCTGGCAATATGTCTCAGAGTCCTTTCCCGTCTCTGGAAGCCCCACAGTGCTGTGATGCAAGACATAAGTGTCCTTGGCTGGTGTGACAGGGCCGGTGGCAACCGGATGAAGACAGGGATGGGGTGGAGGGTAAGAATGAGGACGTCCCAAACGAGGAAAGCTTTCAAAGTGCTTTCTCACGGCAGCACTGGGTTGGAGATGATTTGGAGGTGAGGAAAGGGGCGTCCCAAGAGATTAGAAAAGCTACCCAAGGAAACAAAGCAGCGGAGGGACAGAAGGGGGCATTCAAACCAGATTTTATGCTTCTGGTGGTCCGATCCTCCCTCCATGTCCCTGGGCTGCAGTGATGGCCCCAGTCATCATGAATGTCAATGAACTTTTAATGAGGTCTTAATCAAGGGCTTCATTACGGACTCTTGGGGAGCCAAGCAATGGCCCTAAGGAGACAAAAGCTGGTATTCAGGCCAAAAGGGCTTGGGGTTCTGGTCCCTTTCAAGGACACCGCAGCCCCTCTTACCCCCTTTACTCCCATTGCCCGGAAGACCTCCAAGCAGACAAAAGGAAACCCTCAGATCTACTTTGCATCAGCTCTGGGCTGCCCTTGGCCTCGGTGCTAATGAAGTGTCTTAACAAACTCCCCCTGAGAAGTTGCATTTCATTTGCATGCGTTTGCTCTTAGTTCCTGAGACTGTTGTGACTCTCCTAAAACCACAGGAAGCCACATTTTTCCTTCCCTTTCTTCCTCCCACTTCTCTCCTACCTCAGCTAGCCCTGTCTGGCTTGTGGAGGCCAACCTAACAACAAAGTTTAGCCCCTGGCAGGTTTTTCACACGACGGAAAGGCAAAAGATTCATACGCCTTCGTTTAGAGCTGCTAACTTAGCTAGAAAATCCCAGCTTGACCTCATTTCTTACTGCATTGTCTTCCATAAAGACCCGAATGTGATTTTTGCTCACAAACTGATACAGCTGCTGCGAGATGAAGGAACATTTCCCATAAGGTCTTGGTTTTCAATCGGTTTACCAAATAATCTGGATCTGTCCTAAGCATTGCGTCTGGGTGCCCGGATCATACGCGAGGGAAATTATCATTGAAGTTTGGGGTATTTTACAGTCATTCTGATCGGATGCCTTGATCACGGGGCCCGGAAAACAGCAACCTTTCAAAATTCAAATACTGATTCTGAGGGTACGATGCTCAAGCAGGATGTGCCAGGCACCCTGTCATTTGACTCGCTGAAGATTTTGTGAGATGTGATACGTTAAAAGCATGAATATGTCCAAGCAAATGGTCCCTGGAGGTAACAAGGTTGGGGCTAAGATTATTCACTTATGGGAAGGAAAGGTACTTCTAGAAGTTCCTAGTAAAAAAAGAAAATAATAATAACAAATAATAAATTATATTATTTATACAAAATAATAATCATAATAGCTTCAGTGCATTCCTTCTCCCATGTGATCTCTATTGACATTGGATGGCAGCTGAGCGCCCGCCAGAAAATGACAGAGAAATGATCACTTTCGAGCCCCCTCCATTTAGTTGATTTCTTCTAGATGTCTTCACCCCCTCCCCCATCTGGCTTCCCAACCACTTCAAACTCAGTAGGAAGTGACAGAAAGAAGAAGGAGGGGTTAGCATGCGGCCATAAGTGAATAAAGGCTGAGGTTTTGTTTCTGCCAGGCCGGCTTTTCTTCGGACTCCAAGCTGCCTGCACCAATCTCTCCATTCACACTGCTTTTTCTCCTTTTCTCTGCTCAGGGAGGAGTAGAGCGATTGTTCGTTCACTCCACGGTCACGACGTACAAAGCTGCGCTGGGTACCGCGGAGCATTCTGGAACGTCATGGTCAGTGCTGTTAAACCAGTGAATGGTAGTCCGAATTCTGGATCGAAAGGCATGTGCATTTAAAAGCCTGACTGATATGGTCACACTTACCTCCCCAAAGCTGCACAAATGTATATTCTCCCAGCTCCGTAGAAGAGTGTTTCCTGGCTCACAGTCTCTCCAGTACGGGATATTAGCAAATTTTCAAAGCTGTCGATCTGGACAGTGAAAATTGTATATAGCTCAATTTACGTTTCTCCAATCATGAGTGAGATAGATGCTTTATTTTTTAAAATTTTTTAAATGTTTTTAAATATTTTATTTTTGAGAGAGAGAGAGACAGACAGACAGATAGGCAGACAGAGGAGAAGTGGGGGAGGGGCAGAGAGAGAGAGAGAGAGGGAGACACAGAATCCGAAGAAGGTTCCGGGCTCTGAGCTGTCAGCTCAGAGCCCGATGCGGGGCTCGAACCCAGAACCATGGGATCATGACCTGAGCCGAAGTCGGGCGCTCAACCGACTGAGCCACCCAGGCGCCCCGAGATTGATGCTTTACGTATGATTATTGACCCCTGTATTTATTCTTTTCTATAGGCTGATGTGTCTCTTGTTCATGATGCAATTAGCTTGCTCAACTTTATTGATTGGTAGAAATGCTTAGCAAATGAAAGGAACAAGCCATCTGGCTCTCCCGTGTGCGGTCTCATTTTTGTTCAGTTGGTTTTTTGCCTCTGATTTAGTTTATGCTTTTATTTTTCTGGTAACACAGAGATTTTACAATGCCTGTGTTCAAATTAATCAATCGTCCTCTTTATGGGTCTGGAACTCATGATGTGTTTAGGAAGAACTTTAAAATTATAGATCAATTCTTTCCTGCTTTCTTACTAAAGAAAGATGACTTTATTACTTGACAGAAATATTTGAAATCTACAGGTTTTTGTTTTTTTTTTTATAATAATAAGCATCCATGGGGGTGCCTGGGTGGCTCAGTCGGTTAAGCATCTGACTGTTCATTTCAGCTCAGCTCATGATCTCACGGTCCATGAGTTCGAGCCCTGCATTGGACTCCACACGGACAGTACAGAGCCTGCTTGGGATTTTCTCTCTCTCCCTCTCTCTCTGCCCCACCCCTGCTTGTGCTCTCTCTCTCTCTCTCAAAAGAAGTAAATCCATAACATTAAAAGTAATAATAATAAGTATCCATTTCCACAGAAAGCTTGTAATAGATTAATTTATTTAATGAGCATTTATTGAAAGTCTCAGCTATAAGAGAGAGATGGAAAAAACATATCCTTTGCCTTCAAAGAGCTTCCATTCTTGTAGGAAGACACAAAGTTAATTATATTATATGATCGTATATCACACAATTGTTATTTTACTATATTACACAACTCATTTATCAAAAAACCCAGGGAGCCCTCCCAGAGGGGAAAATAGATGATCTCTGTCTTAAGAGGGGCGCCCTGTCTCAAGGGACGTTCCAAATAGTAGGGGACGAGCAGAACCGGCCACTCAGGCAGACGTCGGAGCGGCGGGGGCTGCGGTCCCGTGGGGACAGCGGGGAGCGGAGGGACAGGGGCTGAGCTGCCCCTTTGCGGATTCCCTGATCTAGCCCCGTTTCAAGTTCAGGTAACTTGGGACATCCCGCTTCTGCCTCCAGAAAGCGACGGGAGGATCCGCTCAGCTGGCATGGGGGACACCGACAAGCGTGGGGGCAGCGATTTCACGAGATTGTAAGGAAGTTGTCTGGGGTTAGCCCTAGCAGAGAACCAGCCGAGAGACTGCAGACCTAGGGGAAATCGCTGAAAAGGCTCAGAGCTGTAGACAGGAGCCAAAAAGAAAAAGAGGTATCTGGTCTTAGGAAGCGCAACACGTCTCAAAGCAGCAGCTGCAACATTCAAGAGCCCCACAACCTCCATACCTGTACGCCCTTCATTTGATGAGAACCCCATGTGCCAGTGAGGATAGGCTCGGACCTGGCACTCACCATCACAAGACGGATAGCCATAGCCTCATTTCATTTGCTTGTTTATTCGTTTAATTATTTTTGGGAGACAGAGGCGGAGCGTGAGGGAGGGGCAGAGAGAGGGAGGGAGACACAGAATCCGAAGCGGGCTCCGGGCTCCGAGCCGTCAGCCCAGAGCCCGACGCGGGGCTCGAACTCACCAGCCGTGAGATGGTGACCTGAGCCCAAGTCGGATTCTCAACTGACGGAGCCTCCCAGGCGCCCCCGATGGCTAAAGGTTTTTAACTTTCTGCTCCCCAAACCTCACTCTTAGATTTTCTGTCTTCTCCAGTCCAATTTCCCTCAGGCTACCCCCCTCCCCAATCTCGGGCTTTTCCCCACACCAGGTCCCCAAGGCCTCAGGCCTTTGGACCAGCCCGGCACCCCAGGGTCCAGCTTCTCTGGGAAGACATCTCACACAACCTCTTGCTTAGACTTGGGCATCTTTAAATCTTCTAGTTCTCTTTAAGTAACAGAAAGCTGTCACTCCGTCTGGACACTTCAGCAGGGGGAAAGGATGTGCTTTGGAGGTGCAAGTCGAGGGAAGATGTGTGTGGGGCCAAGGACCTTTTTCTTTACTTCTCTTGAAATTCTTCCTCTCCTGCCCCACAGCCGTCCTTAAGGCACCTCGTTTGCTCCTTGTATGGTATCTGTGTTTGAGGGGCCATCAGATGCACAGGACCGATGCCATCTCCAAGATCCCAGGGGACAGAGGGGCTGGCTGCTGGGACAGAAGACCAAGGGCAGACCCGATGTCTTCCGCTCCAGTCCCAGGATGTCGGGCCGTGCCCTCAGAGCACGGATCTACACCAGACTTGTCCCCGCTTCTCGCTCACCTCCTTTCCTTGCTGTCAAATCCCAGGGTCCGGACAGAATGAAAGCTGGCTTGACGGGAAGACAGGTGATTAGAAACGTTGTTCTTCCTACAGCTCCTTTCTCTGCTTAGCCCACAATTCTCTCTCATCTCCGGCCCCCCCACCCCAAGTTTGCCTGCTCTCCCGAGGGTCCCTCCAGCTTCCTGGTCTCATCTGCATTGCATGGGCTGGGTGACTGCTCAGAGCCACAGAGCTCACAGCCTCGCAGGGTGGGGACAGGAGAGGACTGAGTGCATGAGGTGGACGAGTGAAAACTGCAGTTAGGTTAGGTATGAAGTCTTGGCTTGCTGACTTGGGGCTTAGCGCAGGTGACTCCATTTTGAGCCTGTTGCTTCATTTTTCTTTTCTTCTCTTTTCTTTCCTTTCCTTTCCTATTATTTCCTTTCCTTTCCTATTCTTTCCTTTCTTTTGTTTTGTTTTCTTTCTTTTCTTTTCTTTTCTTTCTTTGCTCTCCTTTCTTTTCTTTTCTTCTTTCCCTTTCTTTTCCTTCTCTTTTCTTTTCCTTTTCTTTTCTTTTCTTTTCCTCCCCTCCCCTTCCCTCCCCTCCTTTCCCCTCCCTTCCCCCTCCCTCTTTCTTTCTTTCTTTCTTTCTTTCTTTCTTTCTTTCTTCTTTCTTCTTTTTTTTTTTTTTTAAATTTTTTTTTTAACGTTTATTTATTTTTGAGACAGAGAGAGACAAAGCATGAACGGGGGAGGGTCAGAGAGAGGGAGACACAGAATCTGAAACAGGCTCCAGGCTCTGAGCTGTCAGCACAGAGCCCGATGCGGGGCTGGAACTCACGGACCGCGAGATCATGACCTGAGCCGAAGTCGGCCGCTTAACCGACTGAGCCACCCAGGCGCCCCTCTTTCTTCTTTCTTCTACAGGGAAAGGGTTTATAGTGTGATGCAGATTACTGGGAATAAGAAGGGAGGAGCCCTATGCGGTTGGGCTGTGTAAAGGTAACGTTTATAGCACAATCAGTGGTCTACCAAATGGTCCTTTAACAGCTCATCCTCTCTACTCCTCCTGGTAGAACCCTCGCTCACCGTAGGGCTGGATGATACCCACTGAGTACGCTCCCAGCTTCCCTTGCAGCTAAGACAGGTCACGTGACCCAGTCCTGGCCAGTGGGACCCGAGGAGAAGCCTGCTGGAGGCGTTTGGGGGAGAGGTTGTCTTTTAGTCAAACAGACACGTGGGTGCAAACGCAGGATATTGTGTCCAAAGGGGACGTCTGGAGCAGTGGCCATCTCGTGACCGGGAGGGGCAACAAGCTCATACCCTGAGGACGGACGCTGGGGTAGAAAAAGAACGAGAGCTTCGATCTTTGAGGAAGCAAACCCACGTCTCCTCCTGTGAGTCTCCTTTACCCTCACGTGGCTCTCACATTCACACTTCTGACACCAGCTGTGCGTGTGTGTGTGGCTTCCACACCCCGCAATTTACTGCGACACCTGCTGGGTGTCCTACAACTCAACTCCTTTCTGAGGCCGTCTACCTGGGGCCAGCGTTGGATCCCATAGCTAAGGGTTCAGTCCCATGAGCTCAGGGAAGTGATTGGGTTACCAGTTTATTCTATAATAAGAAATATCACAAAGGATGCAAAGGAACAGTCAGATGAAGAGATACAAGGGTGAGGGCGAGGAGGATTCCAAAGGTATCTTCTGTCCCTGTGGAGTTGGGATGTGACACCCTCCTGGTACGTGGCTGTGGTCACCAGCCTGGACATCCCCTGAACTTTGTACTTTGGGGACTTTTATGGAGGCCTCGGCACATTGGCACGATCAACTATCAACTCCGTGTTCAGTCCCTCTCCCCTCTCCAGAGAATGTGGGGGTGGGGCTGAAAATCCCAAGCTTCTAATCATGGTTTGATCTTTCTGGTGACCAGCCTCCAACCAGGAAACCTACCGAGAGTCACCTCATTGGTACAAAAGACGCCCTTATCACCCAGGAGATCCCAAGGATTGAGGAACTCTGCGTCGGGACCCAGGGTCAAAGACCAAATATTAGAACAAAAGATGCTCCTAGTATCCTTATCGCTCAGGAAATTACAAGAGTTTTAGGAGCTCTGTGCCAGGAACTGGAGGCAGAGACCAAAATTAGAATTTTATTATAATTTATATATTATATATTTAATTATATATATTTAATATATAATTCTATTATATATATTTAATATGTAATTTTATTTTATATATTTATATAATTTTATTATATATATCTATATATATATATCTATGTATATATATCTTTTTTTTCTATTATCTCAGAGTCTTTGATGACCATGGTGAGCCAGTTTTTAAAAAGTCCTGCCTCTGGACTTCTCATTATTTGAAGTAACAGTTGGTCTTATTTTTTTCAGCCGCTTTCCATACTTTTGGAAGAAAGCATCCTCGCCGCTGATCGACTGTAGCCATTTATGGGAACAAACGGCCATTTCCTATCAGCCCGAGAAAAATTGTGTCCATCAGTAAATACAGACTAATTGGTAGGATTCGGGGAAGGCTCCTAAATGTATTCATAAATGTTACGTCTCCGACTTGCTGTTCATAATCATTAGTTCACATTTTGAAAGCAGTTTGAGGGCATTTATGGTGTATTTTCATAACCTCTGCAAGTTGAATTTCTCGGTTATCTAGAAGATTCTAGAGCCGCTGTAGACCATTATGCAGACCTGTGCATCTCACTGTGTACTTCTGGGATTCTAGGAGTCAGTGAGGGGCTTTAAAAAAAGTTTTTTTGAAGTTTATTTATTTATTTTGAGAGAGAGAGAGAGAGAGAGGAGCAGGGGAGGGGCAGAGGGCAAAGGAGGGACAGAATCCCAAGCGGGCTCCACGCTGACAGCAAGAGAGAGGGGCTGGATCTCACAAACTGAACCCTGAGAACATGACCTGAGCTGAAATCAAGAGTCTGAAGCTTAACTGACTGAGCCACCCAGGAGCCCCAGTGAGGGGCTTTTAAAAACCGTTTTGCTCTGCGGATCCACCTGAGAATCAGGGATGCTGGTTGTAGTATGAAAATCTGGCTGGGGAAATGGTCAAACCAGCACGAAGGCCAGGGAATCCGGGGAGACGTTCTAAATGCGGAGCTTGGAGACAGGTGGGGGCCGGGGAGGTGTAAGTCATTCCAAAGTAGGTTCCAAATAGCATTAGTGAAGAAGGAACAAGTTCTTAGGACGGTTCTCATCTGCTTTTTCTAAAGAACCGCCCCCGCCCCCAACAGTTTTAGGGGAAGCGAGCAGTCATGAACTTTAGCGGGATTTCCCCTGTTTCCTCTGAAATTCCCTCACCTCCCAGTGGCAATACTGCTCAAGTCAAGCTGATACGCTCAGCTCGCAGACACAGAAAAGAACGTGGGTCAAAATTCATTTGTGAAAATATCCTTAAGCAAATGGCAGCCAGATGTTTGCTGCAGTTCTCCCCGCCTTCCCTCCTTTGCTTGCAGTACCACGCGGTGTCCACAGGGTGGTGCGAGTGGCCACTAAATGCGACCGACCCGCCTGGCCCGCCCCAGACTGAGTGGAAACAGATTTATAGGAAACGCGCAGCTCCCAGTCAATCTGATGCTTTAAAAATGTGCAATTTCCTAGATTCTTGAACGAGCCTAGTTCTGCTTATTAGCAGGCTGTAAAACGGCCCAAGAAGGAAGGGGGCTGAAGGCAGCTCGGGGAGGTCCCAAGAGAGGGGGCAGGGAGGCCAGGGGCCTGGGTCCTCCTGGTGGCCCTGGCAGGACCTCAGCCCGGTTACAGCTCTAGGCCTCGGTGCCTTCTCAGATGAAGTGAGGGCAGCGGGTTGCGGTATCGATCGGATTTCAGATCCCGCCCCCCCAACCCCCATCGGAAATCTTCTGATTTACGGTAAGGACGTTATTTACAGAGCCTGCATGTGAGGCGTTGCTCTGAACCAGCGTCGTGGCCGTGCGAAAGGAAAAGAAAATTGGTAACGATTATTGCTTTAGGATCCTTGAGGATAAATCCGTGTCATGTTTCTTTCCTTTTTTTAAAAAAAAGTCAAATCAAGCCAGACCTACAGGAGGCAAGGAAGGCCCTGGGGTTCTGCTCCCTCATCCAGGGGGGGCTTTGCCTCGCTTTGCAGTTAAATGTGTCGGGCGTGTGTTCAGTGAATATATCTTGAATATCTTCTATGACCTCGACAGGCTGCTGGGTCTCAAGATGAGTAAGACCGTGTGTTGGCCCCGCTCAGCATCCAGTTGTAGGGAGGGCTTAAGCTCTGTAGTTGGCCCACTGCTTGCCACCCACTAGCTAGCGACCGGCAGGCAAATTAGCTTCTTTAAATCTCAGTTTTTGCATCTAGGGGCACCTGGGTGGCTCAGTCGTTAAGCGTCTGACTTCAGCTCAGGTGGTCATCTCATGGTCCGCGGGTTCGAGCCCCACGTCGGGCTCTGTGCTGACAGCTCAGAGCCTGGAACCTGTTTCGGATTCTGTGTCTCCCTCTCTCTCTGCCCCTCCCCTGCTCATGTGTGCGTGCACGCTCTCTCTCTCTCCAAAATAAACATTAAAAAAAAATTTTTTTTAAATCTCAGTGTATGCATCTGTATAATGGGAAAAGTAATAGACTCTACCTATGAACGATTGTAAGAAATTATATAAATATTAAGTATAACGCATGCATATATCAAAGCATGCATATTATATAAATATAAATCATCTACATATTATAATAAGTGTAATAAATATTAAGTGCTTAGCACAGGGATTAGTGCCAGAGAAATCACTAAATGTTGTCAATTGTTGTAATTGTCTTTCAGGAGCTGTCCAGCTACAGGGAGGGCAGACTGAGAACTGCCTACTAGTAGAAACTGCTGGAGAGATGGGAGCCAAAGGATCAAACAGCTGGGCTAGAATTCAATGTACAGTCTAGGAATTTGTTAGGTGCCTCTTTCTGCCAAGAAGGAAAAGAAAAGGAAAAGGGAGGGGAGGAAAGGGAAGGAAGAAGGAAAGGAAAAAAAAGAGAAAAGGAAAGAAAAGGGGAGGGAGGGAAGAAGGAAGGAAAAGAAAAGAGAAAAGAAAAGGGGAGGGGAGAAAGAAGGAAGGAAAAGAGAAAAGAAAGGGAGGGGAGGAAGAAGGAAGGAAAAGAAAAGGGAAAAGAAAAGGAAAGGGGAGGGGAGGAAAGGGAAGGAAGAGGGAAGGGAAAAAAAGAGAAAAGAAAAGAAAAGGGGGGGAGGGAGGGAAGAAGGAAGGAAAAGAAAAAAAGAAAGGAAAAGAAAATGGAAAGGAAGGAAGAAGGAAGGAAAAGAAAAGAAAAGAGAAGAGAAAAGAAAAGGGGAGGGAGGGGGAAGGAAGAGAAAAGAAAAGAGAAAAAGGGAGGGAGAAAGGAAAGAGGGAAAATGAAGTAAAGAAGATGGGGGGGGTGTGTGTGGGAGGGGAGGGATGTGTCCTTCCTGGTGGAGGAGACTTGAATGGCAAAGCCAAGGTTACTAGGGGAAGACCCTCGGGTTTCCCTGCACACGCAGGCTTGCGGGGAGCTCAGCACCAGGGCACCGCACCGGGTCCAGCCTTTCCAGGCACCTGCGGGCAGAGGCGGGCCGAGCTGGAGGGTGCCAGGCATGGATGAGCGCCACCCGCTCTGGCTCTCAGGAGGGTGAGTTGACTTCTGTGGGAACGTGAAGGCATGCAGCTGGTTTTCCTGAATTTTTCGCCGGGTTAATGATGTCTGGATATCCCAGAGAAACAACCTGTAAGAGATGGATGGGCCGTTTCTCTCTTCCGCGTTATCTCGGGAGCCCCGGGGCCACCGCCTCGAGGCTGCAGCGACACCTGGGATGGAAAAGAGGACGAAGTCGAGACGGACGAGGTCCTCGGTTGGGGCTGGGAAGCTCCCCACGTTGTGGTGTGGAGAGCGACGCTGGGGGGACTCATTGGCTACCCTGTAACTAAAGCCGAGAGGCCTGAGGATGCCTGGGCCAGATCAAACCACGAAGTGAGGAAATCTGCTGTCAAGGTTGCTTTGAAAAAGTGCATTTTGCTTCTGCATGGAGTGACTGCCACCACACGATCGGCATCGTGGTACCGTAGGGCTTGGCCGCTAAATTGCTGGCTTTTTCTTTGCAACGTCTGCAAAATGAGTCAGTGGTCCTGGAATGGGTGAGGGTGGTCACTGCCCTCACTGTGCCCAGGGAGATGCTTCTCCTCCCCAAACTGCCTGTGGTTTTTGGGGTACGTT
Organism: Panthera uncia; assembly: GCF_023721935.1. Classification (NCBI taxonomy): domain Eukaryota; kingdom Metazoa; phylum Chordata; class Mammalia; order Carnivora; family Felidae; genus Panthera; species Panthera uncia. Next base: position 50,261,685 of record NC_064814.1, read on the forward strand.
CAGTCCTTGCACCCTCCCCTGTCAATTTCCTGTCAGATACCGTTGATGCTCCAGACGAAAGGCGTGGTTGAACCTCTCTGGGCAAACCTTCGTTATCCCACCTTAGAGGGTGGTTTCTGAGACAATGAACACAAATCGGTGTCCTCGTTAATGTGCTGCTCTGCACAAGAGTTTTTTTTATAACATTTCTTTAATGTTTATTATTTATTTTGGGGAGAGAGAGACAGAGCATGAGCAGGGGAGGGGCAGAGAGAGAGGGAGACACAGAATCTGAAGCAGGCTCCAGGCTCTGAGCCATCAGCACAGAGCCCGACGCGGGGCTCGAACCCACGGACCGGGAGATCGTGACCTGAGCTGAAACCAAGAGTCGGATGCTTAATCAACTGAGCCACCCAGGCGCCCCCACAAAAGTATTTGTAAGTATCACTGATGTTCGTGAGCTTCAGCTCTCACTTCCAGGACATCAGCATCTTTAACAAATCATTAATTAATTGATTTCTAATTGCAAACAGGTTCCAGGCTGGTGGTGGAAAGAGTAGAGTAATGCAGGAAAAGTCGGAAGAGAAAATAAATCTCACCGGCCATTCTGTCATTCAGAAATAACTTCTGTTAACCTTTTGGGGTATTTCTTTCCAGCTCATTTCACTGACGTGTTTATAGTTATCTGGGAGTATTCCACACAGATGATTTCGCAAACTCAGTTTTCATTTAATTTGTCATTACATTTCATCTTGTCTAGGCATTCTTCAGCATAGTTTGGATAATCAAGTATGCATCCCGTCAGATTATAAAAATAATCAACAGTATTCATTTAGAATGTTTGGTTAAGACAGAGGCAAGGGTCTAACAGCCCTTTTAGAAACAGTCTCTAGACCACATGCACTTATAAGCCTAGAAAATAATGGAAAACTTTTCATTTCATTCTATGAAGTTACCGGAGCTTAGCTAAAAAGCTGGACAAAGGTAGCACATAAAAACAGAAAGTTACACGCAAATGTCATTTATAAACAAACATGAAAGCAAAATCCTAAGAAAAATATCATTAGGAGAATCAGTATGATAAAAGGATACTGATATAGGATGTTTTTTTCCTCCAGAAACCCAAAGATGGTTCAGCCTTAGCAACAGATGAACAATAACCACCCTATTGGGGCACCTGGGTGTCTCAGTCGGTTGAGGGTCGGTCCGACTCTCGATTCCGGCTCAGGTCACCATCCCAGGGTCGAGGGATCAAGCCTCGAGTCGGGTTCTGCACTGTGCGTGGAGTCTGCTTGGGATTCTCTCTCTCTCCCTCTGCCCCTCTCCCTTGCTCTCTCTCTCTCTCTTTCTTTCTAAAATAGAATAATAATAATGATAATAATAATAATAATAACCTTTATGAATAGTTTGGAGGAAAAGACCACAAGAAAAGCTTCCCATTTACTAAAATATTTTTGCAAGATTCCTAACAACGACAACAAAAAGGTCACGGTGCATTAACAACCACGAGATACTTCCTGACCAAGACCCAGAACCTAATGGTGAAATAAACCACAAACACCATTGTCGAGGGCAGGACGCGGAAGACACGGGCACCCGTGCTAATCACACCACCAAGATGTTCGTTTTCTTCCGGACGGCAGCCCACAGACAGACGTGAGTTCAGCCTCCCTCCTGTACACCAGCCAACGGCTGGTTGGAGGTAAACGTGGAAAAACAGGAGGTAATTACCCATAGCAACAAAACGCGCGAAACATCTAGGAGGGCGGGAAGAAACCTACATCCCTGACCCGGGATGTCCGAAGCAGGGCGTCACATACGTGGCGTTAACTCGCACCTGTCATCCTCCGCAGAAGGGCCTCGGTATCGTCAGGATGGCGGCGGGCCCCTCGACTGATCTATAAAGTCACGCAGACGTTTTCTTTGGCGTGAAAGTAGTTTCTTTTCGGTTCCCAAAGAGCGTGTTTATTGGTCCGAGCTGCAAATCATCCGGAGCACGGATCTGAAGAGAGCGCAATTCGGAGAGATGAGGTCCCCAGCAACCGCAGAGTGTTTCTGAAAATATGTGTTGGAAAAGGCTTTTGAAATTTACGCATACGTAATTGAGCAGGATAGGCCAGCTAATCTGCATGCCTTCTTGGTCTGAGGCCTTTCCTTCGCTCTGAGAACTGGAAGGTGCTTTGAAGCCTTGACTAAACCCCCAGGCAGCTGAGGGTTCTTGCAGGGGTTTTTTGTTTTCCCAAGGAAGGACTCTGGGAGGGGTGGGGGAACCCTGCAGGGCCCAGGGAGCCTCCCACTCAGCGTAGGAGAGGGAAGTCCTTGCTGATCGCCCTTAAGGAATTGGCCATCTCCCTACAATTCACTGGAGGGGCTCTCTCTCTCCCCTTCTGGTCGTCTGGGGTTGTTCAAATATTCATAGGCATTAGCTGTTCCTTCAGGTTATAATGAACCGAGCTGTAAAATCCCCTGAAACTGATGCCTTCCTTTTTCCATAGTGGCTCTGTGATTACCTCTGTGGTGGTCTGTGCTTGAGAATGGGTCACCTTTAGGGGGTTTCCTGATTGCAAATGGCATGTGATTCTTTGATCCTGACAGGCATTCAGAGGCTGGCCTGCCCATGGACGGACCTACCTCGCCAAAGGGATTTTCCCAGGACATCTGCCATTGCACCTGTCCTCATTTGTCTGTGGTCTTTATGGATAGGGGTTTTTCTTTTTTCTTTCTTTCTTTTTCTATTGTCAAACAAAACATTAAAAATGTTATGTAGCCAAAGCATCTTTATGGATTCTGGATTTCTGTAGCTATCCTTGGAAAGCTCTCTAGAGCTATATTCTCCTGGCTTTTCCACCAAGGATTTTTATTTTTGCACTTAAGTCTTTAATTCATGTGCAGTAAATGACTGCTCATGGAATGAGTCTGGCTTTGTTTTTGTCTAGACAGAGAACTGACTGTGTTAGCACCATTTATCAAACAGTATAATGCCTGAAGAACTAAAAGTACAAAAGGAGATTTATAAAAAAAAAATGCAGTTATAATGGGACATTTTAAAAATCGGCAAATCGAACAATGAGATAGAAGCAGATGTACATTGTGTTTGAACAACACAAGCTATCAAGTAATGCATGATCAAAACGTATACATTCTTTGGTACACACACACACACACCTACACTGATACGGGGAGGATGGGACATTTTTTGAGGAGAAAACGTGATTCTTCTTCTCACATCTGTGGAAAACGTATGAAAGCTCAATGAGGTACCTGACCAGAAGAAAACTTTAGTAAGTCACCAAGAGTAGAGAAAGTAGGCCACATTCTTTGATCATCATCCAATGAAACTAATATAAACTCCGAGGTCACGAAAAGAAAAACAGAATAAACCAAATGAAAGCAAGAGGTGGGTATTGGTAACGATAAAAGCTTATACCGATTGACTAGAAAACAAAGGACGAGATGAAACAAAAGGAAAAGTTGGTCTGAAACGACTCATGGGATAGATATTTCCCTGCTGATTCTGGTTACATGAAAAGAAAGAGAGCAACATCCTGCCACGACAGCAACAGGAACAGAGATACCAATATGGAAGAGATTAAAGAAAATACTAGAGATTATTATGTACAACGATATGGCGATGCATTTTAAAATCTAGAGAACGCGGAACATCTCTTATTGAAATATACACTTCTGAAATGGACCCAAGACAAGCTATAAAACTCGAACAAACACAGGAGAGACAGAAAAGATAACTACGGTGCCACTATCAAAGAAAAGAAACCAAGCTCAGGTGGTCTTACAGCTGAGATCGATAGAACAGGACACATGACGCCTATATTTATTGGAATGCTTCCAGGCTGCAGAAAAGATAGAAATGCCCTCCTTTATGTGTATGTATTGGTTAATGTTTACTTGCATATATAATATTGAGTCTGATTGGAATGACGTAATTTGCTTGGATTCCTTAATTTGCTTTGCTTCTTTATCTTGTACCCTTGCTGGCTTCTTTTCACTCTTAAAAAAATTTTTTTTTAATGTTTATTTATTTTTGAGAGAGAGAGAGAGAGATTGGGGAGGGGCAGAGAGAGACAGAGACACAGAATCCGAAGCAGGCTCCAGGCTCCGAGTTGTCAACACAGAGCCCAACGTGGGGCTCGAACCCATGCACCCATGAACCCATGAACCGTGACGTCGTGACCTGAGCTCAGGTTGGACGCTTAACCGACTGAGCCACCCGGGCGCCCCATTCTTTCCACTCTTAGAATACACTATTTTATCCTGCCTCGGGGCCTTTCTGAAAACTCCTCATGGACTAGAACATTCTTCTTTGTAGCTTGCTTCGCGACAACTTGTTCTCAATATTCAGGTCTCCCTGTTGCATTTAATTCCGTTTATCTCCTTCTGTAGTCTTCATAGCCAAGAATCAGTCTCTGGTCTTCCTTGCTGTCTTACCCATTGGGAAGGCCATATTTCTAAGAATGACTCTCAGTGACTCACCTTTGTGTGATGGGCTCCTCTTTTGATAGTGGGGCAGGCTGGGAATATGAAGAGATACATTTCTGTGACTGCATCATGTCATAGAGCAGAAGGGAGATTATCCAAGTTGGCCTACTCTAATCACATGTGCCCTTTAAAAGCCAAGAGTGTCCTCTGGCTGGTGGCAGAAGGAAGTCACGGCACGAGCAGGACTGGGTGTGCCATTGCTGCCTTGAAGACGGAGGGGACCTTTTGTGAAGAGACGGGAGAACCCTTCAGGAACTGATAGAGGTCAGACAACCAACAGGGGACTCGGGACCTCAGTCCTACAAGTCTGTGGGGCCAAATTCTGCCAATGGCTTGAAGGAACTTGGAAGTAAATTCTTTCTCCAGATAAGAGCACAGATCGCTGACCCCTTGATTTTGTCCTTATCAGGGACTCCAGCTGTTTCTATCCAGACTTCTGGTCTCAAGACATGTATTCTCCAAATGAGTGTTTACACCTCTAGGTTTGTGGTAATTTATTGCACAGTGACAGAAAACCCACACACCATGCGGGATGTACGGTTTGTGAGGCCAGGGATCTTGGGCTCCTCAGTCACCGCTGTATCACCAGCTCCAAGGACAGCTATCAGACGACAGGCACCCAAAACATGTTGAGGGGCACCCGGGTGGCTCAGTCGGTTAAAGGATCCGACTTCAGCTCAGGTCATGATCTCGAGGTTCGTGAGTTTGATCCCTGCAGCAGGCTCTCTGCTGTCAGTGCAGGGCCTGGAGCCTGCTTCGTATCCTCTGTCCCCTTCTCTCTCTGTCTCTCCCCCACTCACACAGTCTCTCTCTCTCTCGAAAATAAACACTAAAAAACAACAACAACAACATGTTGATAGGTTGGCACCATAAGTGATTGACAGACACACGGCAAATATGAGCTGGAAGGCCAAGTAATGAAAAGGGGGTCCTTCCATGCTGGGTCATTGGCCGCTTTCTGGGTTATGACAGCTCACTCATTACATGACTGCATTAACCTTTAGGCAACGTCATCCATTCCCCAGCCTTAATGGCCATAATTATTAAGGATCATTTTTCTTAGGGATGTAGCTGCTGTAATAGAGAGGCAGGATATTCAAAGTCTTTGCTTCACTTTGCTTTTCTGTTCCTTAGTTGGGTTACCTTGGTCAAGTTGTGTGCGTCCTCAGAGTCCCCGTTTTCCCTCTGAAAATTGGAGATTATGAGGGACCATAAGAGGAATATCACGATAATTTAAAAAATGCACTGTAACTCTCGTGGTTTCTTCTCAAATACTCATTATTCTTCAGACTATCATCTGGTGAGTTCCATATAGAAATCATGTGGAAATAAAATATGCCATTTTACCACAAGAGGGTGTATTTGACCTTTGTAGGCAATGGAGCCTAATTATTTAAACCCTCTCTTCATGGACGTGGACTTTTCAGAGGGTTTAATATGTATGAGATCAATTCCAAATGTCATCATCAAATTATTTAAGAAAGTTATTCGTGTGTGTGTGTGTGTGTGTGCATTCAGGAAGTCTATATATCTCTCCCATGTGTTTTCTGATGAGTATGGAATGGGAACCATACTTTGACAACATTTCCTCCATCAAACAGCAAAGCTTTGGCATTCAAACAAGAGATTGTCCCACGAAGAAGACAGGATTCTCATTTGGAATCCATTAAAAAAAAAAAAAAAAGACATCCAGCCCAAAAGTCCTGCTGTGAAATATGTCTTACCTTTTGGAACAAGTTGAATGGCTCCTTGATGGGCAGTCCTAGACCCCGAGCATGAAGTCTAAGGGCACCTTGTTTCCTAAATTTCCCCGTTTGAGAATTCAGATTTTCTTGTTTCTGTTCCTCAAATAAGCCTCCTTCTACTGTCCTTTTCTCCACACCAGGGAAATTCCAATTTAGACTCTCCATTCCCGTCCCATGCCATTAGTTTGTGATGACATCGTACCTCAGGCTGGCCTCCGCTTTCTCTGCATTTCTCCAAAGCTACTAGTACGGAAAAGAGAGAGAGCACGTAGGCTTGAGGTGGGTCAGATTTTGAATTTGAATCTTTTCTTGGCCACCAACCACTTGGTTACACGGGGACAAGTTATTTAAGGCTACTTAGTTTTTGAGTTTTCATCTGAAAATTGGAGGCTACAGTCGTTGAGCCACAAGGTTGCCGTGAGTTTCCATGAAATGATACTGTCGTAACAGCACGCTTTTTAAGAAATACAGGTGGTTTTTGTTTCCCTCCTGTTTTTCCCTCCCGTACATCCATTCCACCAAAGGAAACAACTTTTCTCTGCTTCTTTGCTTTGGAAAAGGATCTCAACTGTAGCAGAAGTTGCCTGTAAACCGCTTTCCTTTCCAGCTACTGTTTTGCAAAATCCTGAGTTTATTGATGAAATTCCACTTAAGGAATCCTCTTTGGGGCGCCTGGGTGGCTCAGTCAGGTTAAGCGTCTGACTTCAGCTCAGGTCACGATCTCGCGGTCTGTGAGTTCGAGCCCCGCGTCGGGCTCTGGGCTGATGGCCCGGAGCCTGGAGCCTGCTTCCTGTTCTGTGTCTCCCTCTCTCTCTCTGCCCCTCCCCCGTTCATGCTCTGTCTCTCTCTGTCTCAAAAATAAATAAACGTTAAAAAAAAAAATTTTAAGGAATCCCCAAGCACTGATCCCTAAACTTCATCCAGAGGTGGCATGGAAGCTGAAAGCTTCCAAATTTCAACAAATCCGTGTAGACTCAGACAGCGAGTCTGAGACAGAGACTCGGACAGTAGGATTGTAATGAACTGGGGACTCGAAGCCCTTTTGATCAATGCAATATTGCACAAACCTTCCCCATTCTGTCGCAATTCTTGGAAGAGGAATTCTGAAATGACTGAATTTTCCACCTGTCTAGTGGTAAGAGGACTCAAAGTTGGATTTTACTGAACTTCAGCAAAATACAGAAAGGAGGATCTCCTGCATGTCAGCGTTGGAACACAGAGAGTCACTCCTGCTACATTTTTTTAATTAAAAAGATTTTTTTAAGTTTATTTATTTTTGAGAGAGAGAGAGACAGACAGAGCATGAGCAGGGGAGGGGCAAAAAGGGAGAGAGACAGAGAATCTGAAGCAGGCTCCAGGCTCTGAGCTGTCAGCACAGAACCCCACACGGGGCTCGAACCCACGAACCGTGAGATCATGACCCGAGCTGAAGTCGGACGCTTAACTGATGAAGCCACCCAGGCGCCCCGCAATGGTCTCTCTTTGAAGGGTGATTGGTATTGGGAGGGATTGGGCCAGAGGATGAACACAGGCAACTGGACTAGAAGAAAGAGGTGAGGTGGGGGTTGGGGGATGAGGTCTTTTCAGAGAGAATGAACATTCCGTAACAGGCACGTGACTTATGAAAAGCTTGTCATCCCTGGCGCGTCACCTGATGTCGTGTCAAAAGTATCACTTACTTCTGATTGTTCTATGACATCGGGGCTAATCAGAAATGATGAGAAACAGCGAGATCGAAATTTGAGGGTAGGGCAGTCAGAAATCGAAGTCGAGCTCTCAAGTGAGCCGGGTGATTTCCCGAATCAGAGTCGGGAACACAGGAAAGGATATGGGTTTCTAGGCTGAGATCAAGTCCTGATAGGGTGAGGAAGGTTTTCACCATAACTGAGACTTTCCAGCTGGAACAGGGGACTGAAGGGGATTTTAATGGAGAGGGCCATTAACCCACAACACTTCTGACACCGAATGCGTGTGGGATTTTTCCACACCGGCAATCAGTTCCTCAGCTCTTTGAACACCAATTGGGTGTCTGGCAATCCAGTCCCATCTGGACACTAGCTACCCTAGTTAGTGCCAAACTGCATAGGTGTAAAGGCTCTGCCCCACAAGACTGCCCTCACTTCTGAAGCCAGTTGCAAGTCCCAGGTCACCACCTGTACTTTGGGCCAACGGACTATAAATCCGGGGTTCCCACAACCCCTTCCTCAGGTTTCATAATCTGGAGACTGGCTCACAGAGCTCAGGAAAATGCTTTACTTTCTGCTACTGGTTGATTAAAAAGGATGCAACTCAAGAACAGCCATGGCAGAAGGGACACAGAGCTTCCATGCCCCCTCCGGGTGCACCACCCTCCCAGCATCTCTCTGTGTTCACCGACTCAGAATCGCACTGAATCACATTGCTTAGGGATTTTTGCGGAGGTTTAGTTACATAGGCGTGGTTGCCTAAATCATTGGCTGTTGGTGATTAACCCAATCTTCAGCCATTCTCCCCTCCCCAGAGAAGTCACTGGAGAGAGTGTGGACCTCGGCAGGAACAGGCTGGCTTCCCTGGCTCTGTTCACTGACTCTCCACTGGGTCAGGGGACATGTGTCGCTTGTTTTTGCTGACTGACCAATGTGGTTGCTCTCACTGCCGTCTCTGCACCTATGAGTCTCAATCCCTAATGGTCCTGGCAGAGCTCAGGTGGGACACGATGTCCCCCTCTGCAATTCCCAGCCTAAGAGACTTGCCTGGCTGGAGAGGAAGCCTGAGTTCCCAGTGCCTGACTGTCCCAGCTCCCCAGCAGTGACTTCTCCCCTGACACATGATCCCAAGCGAAAGCTGGAGCAAACATCTAGGTGTGAAAAGAGATTCTCCGCAGAAACCAGTGGCCAAAAATCAGTTGTGTGAGGACAATCCACAAAGGCAAAGCCTTCTTCCAAAGGCTGTAGCCAAAGAGCCAATTTTCACGTCTCGTCAAGACTGGAAACTAGGAGTCTCAACACTAGGTCAGAAGAGTGTTCTCTTTCCCGCAGGGGATCATGGGCAGAATGGGAGGTTGTAGGGCACCATCATGATGGGCCAGTTCCACTAGAAAGTACAGCCCTTTTGTTGCAAGTTCTTGTGAAAAAGTCTTTAGAAACTAGCTGGTTTTTTTTTTAAGTTTACTTATTTATTTTGAGAGAGAGAGAGAGACAGAGACAGAGAGAGAGAGACAGACAGAGAGAGAGAGAGAGAATGAGAGCAAAGGCAGGGGAGGGGCAGGGAGAGAGAATCCCAAGCAGGCTCCGAACGGTCAGTACAGAGCCCGACCCGGGGCTCCAACTCATGAACCACAAGATCATGAGTTGAGCCGAAACCAAGAGTTGGACCCTTAACTGACTGAGCCACCCAGGCACCCCTCTTGTTTTTGGGTCATAGCCATTGTGGAAAAGAATCAGACCACACGTGTACCCACATATGTGCTAATCTAGAACATTACGCATCCATTCTGTTCGATTCAATAAGTGTTATAGAAGGACTGCTGTGTGCAGGGCATCGTTACAGGCTTCTGGGAGGTATTTTGAAGTTCGTGCAGGAGAAAAAGCATTGTCAGAAAAACAAAAGAGGGCTTTCAAATGAAGCAAAACTCCAGTAACTCAGAGAAAGACAAATTTACATCTGTGCTCTGTGTTTTACCCCCGACCTTTGCTGCTGCCTTGACCTTGTTTTCATTTTGCTTTGTTACTATATATTTCAACTATAAATCCTTGAGAATGGTAATTTTGGCTCCCAGCTGCCTCTTTGCAACACAATTCCTCAACACCTCTGGCAAGCCTCTGATGGAGGGTGAACTCTAATCATGGGTTCCTTATCCATTACTCGGTTATTTATTGGGCCTAGTTTGCATCCTGCAGAGAAAATTATACTCTATGAGCAACATATTAAACCATAAAGTGTGAATGTGACATTTTACTTTTTTCCTTTCAGTCGCCACAGCCCAGAAAGAGAGAGGTGACAGAGGGGTATCTTGCTTTCTCCCGCCTTTGAGGTTGAAAAGAGTGGGGGGGAGAGGGGGTGGGGTGCTGTGAACGTTTCAAATATGGGTAATGTGCCCAGGAAATGTTAATTACTGAGATGGAGGGGTTGGTTGAGGAAAGAGGAATAATGGGGCCTAGGCCAAATCTGCTTCACTGTTTGCATATTCTAATTTTAGGTAGCCTACATTGGATATTTATGCATGTATTGACAGACTGGAAGAAATGTTTTTCTTTCTGGCTGTGGAATTTATACCTTGTTGGGAAAATGTATACAGATCCCCCCCCCCGCCCCCCACGGGTGAGCGAAATCCCAAGAGGGAACTACTTCTCTTATTTATGACTGGAGAGATAAATGAGATCGGTTATAAAATGTTCAGGGATCTGGGAGAGGAGACTTGCTATCAACCCTTTGGAATGTCTCTGTTGACTTGAGCAAGCTGGCTTTGGTGATGAGAGCTGAGAAATTGACAACGTTAACGGGAACTATATGCTCCATGACTTTCTTTTGCAGTGGAAATGGCTTAAAATGGCGGCCGACTAGCAGATCTCCATGGATCTCTTTCAGCTCGCCACTAAACTATTTCTGAAGGCAGAGTGAGATTAAAACTAAGCCCCGTGTACAACCTAAAGCCCGAACGTGGAGCAAGGTGGATGGGGCCTGAGGGAGAAAAACCAACCGGGTTTTCCCTCCTGGCTAGTTCAGACCTTACCTCGTCATGAGTAATATTCCCACTGAAACAGAGGCGGGGAGATATTTCATATCTCACTACATACTCCGAGCCTGGGGAGGCATCTGTTGACTCTACAGGTTCAGCCTTTTGCAGTTCTTAAGGACATAACTTCCAGAAAAAAAGGAAAGTATCAGGAAGGGAAAAAGGAAAGAAGAAAGCAGGTGGGAGGGTCTGCCTGTGGTGGGTGACGAGATTCCGAGTGCAACGAGGAGGGGCCCTGGAAGGTACATGCTGAATTGGGGGGGGGGTCTAAGCACTTGTTACCTTGAAGTCTCAGAGTATCAGGCAGGAGGGGTGGGAGATAACTCCACTTCAGTCACCGGACTGTGCTACCTACCTTGCACTTCTGGGTAGGTTGGGGCAGGAGATATATGTGTAAGCCCACTCTCCAGCTGAGGATGTGAGAAGTTCAACAGACTACAGTAGGCAGTGAGTGGGACCAAGACCCATGAAAAATTCTCCTCCCTTATAGACCAAGAGTCTTGGAAAAAAAACAAGCCCCATATTCCCATTCAAATATGTATGCAAAGAAAATAAGAATCCCATGTAGGGAGCTATAAAAAACTGTTGGAGTCAACGAAGGCTCATGGCTTTAGATCCCATCTAGATGTTGATGACTCCCAAACTGGTATGTCTTAGCCAAGTGTTTCTCCCAAACTCCAGGCTTCTGTATCCAACGGCCCATTCAGCGTCTCCACGTAAATATCTAATGGACGTGCTGGGCTCCTCATGTCTAAAACCAAGCTCCACATGTCTCCCTTTCAGAAAACCTACTCTCCATACAGCCTTCTTCACTGCTGTTGACGAGAGGTCCATTCTTTGGGTTGTTCAGGTCCCAGATCTCAGAGCTACAGTCTTCTCCTCTCTCACATGTGCCATGAGATCCCTTAGGAAATGCAGTTGCCTCTACCCTTGAAGCAGATCCAGAAACTCTACTGTGGCCACCCTGGGGCCAGCGTCTTTGTCTCTTGCCCCGATTATAACAGGATTATTATGGTGCCTCCCACCCATTTTAATCCCACTGGCCAGAATGATCCTTTAAAAACTGAAGCTGGGGTTGGGGGGGCACCTGGGTGGCTCAGTGGGTTCAGCTACCAACTTCAGCTGAGGTCGTGTTTTTCCGGTTCACGAGTGTCCCTCCCCTGCTTGCGTTCTGTCTCTCTCAAAAATAAAATAAAATAAAATAAAATAAAATAAAATAAACAAAAAAAGTTTTAAAAATAAATAAATAAATAAATAATAAAATAAATAAAAGTTGGGGCACTTGGATGGCTCAGTCCATTAAGCAGCCAACTCTTGGTTTCAGCTCAGATTGTAATCTCACACAGTATATGGGTTCAAGTCCAAGGTTAGGCTCTGTGCTGCCAGTGCAGAGCCTGCTTGGGAATCTCCCTCCCTCTCTCTCTGCCCCTCCCTTGCTTGTGCTCTCTCTCTCTCTCTCTCTCTCTCAAAATAAATAAATAAAACTTAAAAAAATAAAATCTTTAAAAAATTAAAAAACAAAACCCAAACTGAAATGATAGCATTCCGTTTTTCAGCTCAAAACCCTTCGATGACCCCTCTGGGTATTTACAGAAAAAGCCCAAATCTTTTCAAAGGCTTATGAGGACCTTACATGATCAGGACCCTTCCCTTCTCCTGCGTTTTCTCTCGGACCTTATCTTATACTTTTTCCTTTCTTCTAGTGATTTCAGAATTTTCTTCTTTTTTAATATGAAGGCAACATGAAGACATTCTCTGCAAGAGAAACGGTCAGTAATATTTGCCCATGCATCTTTTTTTTTATTAAAAAATCTTTTTAATATTTATTTTCGAGAGACAGACACAGAGAGGGAGACACAGAATCCGAAGCAGGGTCCAGGCTCTGAGCTGTCAGCACAGAGCCTGATGCGGGGCTTGAAGTCACAAACCTCCAGATTGTGACCTGAGCTGAAGGCAGATGTTCAACTGACTGAGCCACCCAGGCGCCCCTGCTCATGTATCTTTCTTTAAAAAGGTTATTTAAAATGTACTGCAACCATCTCTGAGAAGATAGGAAAAGAAACCTTGAGATTGTATAAAATCTTGATAGAAATTAGGAGTGGAGGTAATAAGCATATACGTCACATAAACATGAATTCCAGTTCGAATAAATTGTTTAATCTGGCTTCCAAACTAAATAAAAATGTCAAAAATTATTCTTAATGGAGAAGTATTTACTATAAAAGCAATATTTAATTATAATGATATGGGACTGAAATTCTACACTTTACTGACTAAATACAGCAAGTTAAAAGAGGGAGTAGGTAATAGGTAGGTGTGAAATTAAAAATTTTTTTTAGCGTTTATTTATTTTTGAGAGACAGAGAGAGAGACAGACCGTTAGCAGCGGAGGGGCAGAGAGAGAGGGAGACACAGAATCCGAAGCAGGCTCCAGGCTCCGAGCTGTCAGCACAGAGCCCGATGTGGGGCTCGAACTCACAAACCGAGAGATCATGACCTGAGCTGAAGTCAGACGCTTAACCGACTGAGCCACCCAGGCGCCCCCTTTTTCTTTTTAATGTTTATTTATTTTTGAGACAGAGCATGAGTAGGGGAAAGGCAGAGAGAGAGGGAGACACAGAATCCAAAGCAGGCTCCAGGCTCTGAGCTGTCGGCACAGAGCCCGACGCGGGGCCTGAACTCACGGACTGCGGGATCATGACCCAAGCCGAAGCCGGACGCTCAGCCGACTGAGCCACCCAGGTGCCGCTGAAAATTTTTAAAAAGTGCTTGTCTGAAATAGGGAAGACTCAAAAATACCACTCCGTTCTTGACTCCGTAGTTAAAGAAAAAGAGATTAAACATAACTTTGCCAAGTATATAGCTAACTATACATAGTATGAAAAACAGTATATGATGAAAATATGTGGCCAAAGACAGAAGACAAAGAAAACAAAACCAATGAAGAAGTTTATGACCAGAAATCACGTAATAATAGCAATGGTAATAAGTAATAATAATAGCTATCATATATGGTAATTTATGATGTGTCAGGGACCCAGGCTTGGAAGTTTACCAGAATTATCTCTCAACTTTATATTGTATTCTTCTTATTATTATTACTATTTTGTTAATGAGGAATTTGAGGCTTCAAGAGATGCTAGTAAGGGCACCTGGGTGGCTCAGTCGGTTGAGTGTCCGACTTCGGCTCGGGTCACGATCTCGCAGTTGGTGAGTTCGACTCCCGCATCGGGCTCTGTGCTGACAGCTCGGAGCCTGGAGCCTGCTTCCGATTCTGTGTCTCCCTCTCTCTCTGCCCCTCCCCCCTCACACTGTGTCTCTCTCTGTCTCTTGAAAATAAATAAATGTTAAAAAAAAATTAAAAAGAAAAGAAATGCTAGCATAGCTAAGAATTTAATATACGGTAAAGGCGACACTTGGAAACATTAAGCAAAGTATGAATCACTGAATAAAAGTTCAAGGGAAAATTCATTAATCATGTATGAACAAACTTCAGAACAGAAAACAAAATGAATCTTCAGTGGATTTGGGTTAAGCAGAATGCACACACACACAAACTAGACGATTTGAGTGACACCATCAGTTAGGTTGCAAGTTTTTTTTTTGCAAGTCACAAGTCACAAGTCAGGGTTGCTTACGACAAGAAGGTGCTCGCTTGGGTCATATTGCGAGAATTCTGCAGGCAGGGGCTTGCAGGTTGACTCTGGGGACCAACAACACCGTCAGGCTTTTTCCAACCTTTGACTCTGCGGTCCCCACTGGGTTGATGTTTTGACTTTAGCCGTATCCTATCGTGGAAGCAACACAGCTGCCACAGCTCCAAGCATTGCATTTATGCAGAATTGCTTCCAAAACCGAGAAAGAGTGAGGCAGCATGGATGACGGGAAGGAACTCCTTGGTATAGTTTTTTTCCTCTCTCTTTATAAGAAAGTCTTTCCCAGAAGCCCCCACGACACTCTGTATCTTCTCAAGGGCAGCTGGGAACGTGAGGGGTTAACTCTAGGGTGGCAGTGACTGAGAATTGACTCTTTCGCTACCGACGTGGTGAATTTTAAAAATCCGCTCTTGCCTTTTTAAAAATAGGGAAAACACACCTCTGAAGAGGACAGTAAGAAACTTAACAACAACAAAATAGACCTGATGCCAAAGATATTAAACACTTTACCCTTTTAAAGAAAACAATGAAAAAGGAAAGCTTGGGTCATAAAAAGAAACCAAAATTTGCCATTACGCACAGAGACTAGATGGTGAATGGGTAAAGCGTATTTGAGACACGTGATGGCAAACGAGTCTGTTTCGCAATACTCTTGAGATTTTAGTCTTTTTGCGTTGCTTTGCCTCGTTTTCCCGTGGGTGAGCTGCCCTTCAATCAGTGGGGCACATCAATATCACCTTGAACACAGATGCAGTTGTAAAAGGAAAGGAAGACCAAAAAAAAGTTTTTGACTCACACGTTGAGAAACAAAAGACAAGCCCGGAGGAAACCAGAGAGTGAAGTTGAAGCTTGAACAACAGACGAGAAAAATACAGTCAAACCTTGGATCGAGCGTAACTTGTTCTGCGAGTGTTCTGCAAGGCGAGCAGACATTTCTAATAAGGTTTTAACCTGATAGACGCCTCGCAAGGCGATGCCTCTCAAGGCGAGTGTGACGCTGAACGTCACGTGATCACAACTGAGCCAGTGGTCCTTGAAATTCGCCTTGATGTACGAGTGCGTTGCATTACAAGCCTGTTTTGGCCACAAGTTACCCTCGCAAACCGAGGTTGTCCGTTACTCTGGGAGGAGTCAGGCTGCCTGGGGACGCTAGAAGGTGGTCCTGTGTAGGACAGAGCAGGGTGAGGGATACAGGGCTTGGCCCTCAAGGAAATTGGGGAAGCTTGGACCAGAGTGCCTGGCTCGGGCTGTCGCGGCTGGAGGGTCAGGGTCCGTATCTACACGGCGGCCCAGCATCTGTGAGCGCTGCCCAAAGCACGGAGGAGGGGAACCATGTGAGTAGGGCACCGTGTGACGGTCCTATTAGAGAGCCAACATGCTGTTTGTGTTGGTGCCCTGTGGTGAGATCCTCCCTTCTACATCTGCCTGAGTATCTACACTGCATCGTCTAGTGGAGGATGCCAGCCTGGGCCTCCAGGCTTCGTCAAGCCCATTCACATTGCCCCACGTGGCCAACTTCCTTCCGGCTGTGCCTTTTAACGGCCCAGGATACCGGTCATATCTCCTGCAACAGGGAGGACGCGTCCTGAGCGCCGAGCTGAACAGCGATGGAGGTTTAGAAGGCAGAACCCGGCACCTGAACTGGCGTGGGAATGGATAGGGGTGGAGGCGGTGAGACATTCCTCAGACAGCTGGAACATTCTGTGAAGCCTTGTCAGAGATTTGAGACATATTCCCGTTTATGTCACGAAAAAAGTCAATTTCCTTAACGTGTTTACTTAGCCATGTCAGATGATGGAGTTATTTCTCAACCATGTGAATCTCCTGTCCCCGTTTGACAGATGTATGATTTTGGCCAACCGCACTTCCCAGAGTCTGACAAATCCTTGCATCTTAAAATCAGTCAGAGGCAGATGAATGTCTTCATGGTTCTACCGAAGGATAATATTCGGTTGAATTTCACTTTCTGCAGCTTGTAAGACAAAGTCAATATGCATTTTCAGCTATAAATCATTTTCAAATGATAAGTAATTTGAAAAGTAAATCTACCTCTGCTCAAAAGTGAAGCCACCCAGGGGTGCCTGGGGGACTCTGTCGGTTGAGTGTCTGACCTCGGCTCAGGTCTTGATTTCATAGTTTGTGGGTTCGAGCCCCGCGTCGGGCTCTGTGCTGACAGCTCGGAGCCTGGAGCCTGCTCCAGATTCTGTGTCTCTCTTTCTCTCTGCCCTTCCCTTACTCATGCTCTGTCTCAAAAATAAATAAACATTAAAAAAAAAAAAGTGAATCGACCTGAATGTGTATGCATGAACATCCACGCATGTGCACAGTCATCCATTCGAGATAGAAGCTGAGACATTGTTCTTTTAATATCGTGTTACATATAATTGTTAATGGCTACCACATGGCATTTTATGAGGGACCACCAATAGGACAAGACTGAGTGGCCAGTTGCTTGTGACTTCAATTCTTTTTTATTTTTTTTTAATGTTTATTTTTGAGACAGAGAGAGACAGAGCGTGAGTGGCCAAGGGGCAGAGAGACAGGGCGACACAGAATCCAAAGCAGGCTCCAGGCTCCGAGCCATCAGCACAGAGCCCGATGCAGGAGTCGAACTCACCCACTGCGAGATCATGACCCGAGCTGAAGTCGGACGCTCAACTGACTGAGCCACCCAGGCGCCCCCTTATGACTTCAATTCTTAAAACTGAGCCCTGGATAAGGAAGGGTCTTAGTTTGAATGAGAAAGTGAAGTCCTGCTGTTTGGAAGCCCATTGGCTGTCATTGACAAGGGTCTCCGTGGTTCAAGTGTAACCCCGTATAACTCCTGAAGGCAATGGGTGGAAAGGCTGGTGCCCTGACCTGTAGTGGGCGGTGTAAGACTCACGTCACTGGGGTAGGTCAGGCCAGGAGGCTAGGGGAAGCAGACATATCATCCAGTGTCCCGCCAGTGTCCTCTCATCCTACTGATGGAGCAGGATTTCTCCTTCTCCCGTAATGCGGGGTAATAAGAATGCTCACTCAGTAGAGTGAGCTGAGTGTGTTCCTTGCTTAGAACAAAGCCCTGGGTGGAATAAAGTACCCTTAGTATGGTCCAGTGGAGGACGTAAGGTAAAATCCACATCCCTCCACATGGTTGTTCTCTGCTGCCTCAGTGGGAATGTCTCAAAGGCGAGAGAAGTCTATGCCAGCTGTAGCGTTACAGCGGAAAGAAGCATGGAGGCCATATCCCCTGAACCCATCGTGTTGGCTCTGTAGATGATGAAACCAAGGCCCGGAGACTTTATGTGCCCAAGGTCACGAAGCGAGTGCAGAGGGAGACCTCAAGGCCACCGCTCTTCTCTGTGGAAGCCAGTCCATAAGATAGCTTACCCAGGCTGTCGGATGGGGCAGGGGTCGTGGGAGAGATTTCTCCCCCTCAATTCTGGGCAAGGGGATTCTTCGGAGGTGCCTGGCTTCTCTTGATCCTTGACTCCTTTGCCTTTGGAGAGATGAAGCGACTGTACGTGATTACTAAATCTGAAATCGGTAACAACCATCAGAACACCTGCAGAGGGCTGGGGTTCTTCGGGGCTCAGTCTTATCCGAGCATGTGCCATTCCCAACGCGCAGGGTGGGGAGCGAGGAGGCCGGCCCCGTCCACCACGGCAGGGGCCAGCCCGCCTCGTCGCAGGCTTTCAGAAGGAGGCCAGGCTTTCGCACCAAGAGATGTGCTCCAGTCTGGTCCCTGCCAGTCCTAACGGTGATATTTCGGTTCTCACATTCACCCCCTGAGTCCCGAGGTGGGCAGAGGGGATTCGTATATTGGGGATCCCTTTAAGAACCCCCAAAGCAGGACAACCCACCCTTCCATGGCACTGTTTTGATCGTAAGCCGAATTCCAATCATGGCACGTATTCTCATTCTGATTTTTTTTTTTTTTTTTTTTGTACTGAAAAGTGGTGTGGCCTATTCTCCTGTGACCCAGGTCCTATCAGGTCCTCGGAGCCAGCTGGGGAGGCCGAGCTCAGGTGGGTGTATGGGTGCAGGGCGAGGGCCTCGGGCAGCCGCGTGTCAATGACCCTTTGTTCGTTCATTCCTTCATTCCGCAAATGCTTATGAAGGACCAGAGCTGTCTCCGCAGGTCCATGGGCAGGGGACAGACAGACAAGGTCCAAACGCCCATAGCATTTAGTGTGTTGGTGGGGGGCAGTCAGAGGCGGCAAGAAACATATGAGCAAATGAGGTCATTACAAGATCAGAGGGCGATTTTTAACACCAGCACCGCTAGGGGGCGCTTAACCTATTTGGGGACGAAAAATTCCCTCTGGCACAGAAAGTGGGGCGTCAGCGCCCCAAATCTGGCCTAAGTATGTAGATAGGACTTCTCCTGCACCCAGAGGCTTGGGGGGCCCCGTGTGCATTGCACGCAGGCATTTCTTAGTTCTGATGAATCATTTCGTGGAAGTCCTTTCATTTATTATTATTTTTTAACCTCTTGCGTTTGGCTTTTATTTTTGTCCTGTTTCCTTTTGCTTTGCCTACCCCCCCCCCCCCCCCCCATGCCACCCTCGCCCAATTTATACTTTCTGGGGGTCAGTTCGCACTTAGGTCTTTGGGAGATTGCGGCTGGGTCTCAGTTCTTACGTCGGGTGGTAAGAGGTGAGTCTGGTGTCTCTTTCTGCTCTGGTCACTCTGGGGCCAGTCTGCCTGGTTGGGTCGTTGGCACATGTTGGCACATGGCCCCTGCTGGTTGCAGCCACACGCCGGCTCTGGTCCATTTCCTCCTCCTGTGGGTCCGGGTGGCTCGTCCGCTCGTCTCACACGGGCATGGGGAGATGTGTCCCAAGTCCCGCGGCGCAGGGCCACGGCTCAGAGCGGGAAGCGAACCTTCTGACTTTCTCTCCCTGTTTTGTTCCGTGAATCTGTGCCGCTCGCACAGAGAGTGGGGACGACCGTCAGGGCCCGTGGGAAGGGCCCCGGTGGCCTGATCATCTCCACCCTGCTGCTAACACAACGGGTGGCCTTGGTCAGGGTTTTCTTTAGAAGATTCTCCTCCTCCGCTGGCCAGGTGACCTGCTTCCACTGCCCCCTTCCCGTGACAGCTGACACCACTGGGAGACCTCAGTCAGCAGCGAGATCTGAAGTAAATCCATCACGCTGTGGCTACAGGTGGAGAAGTGGACCCCGAGAATTTACATCTCAGAGTCCCAGAGCCCGTAAGGAACAGAAGACGTGCGTTTGAAATCCGAGAAACAAGACAGAGGAGGAGCCTTCTGTGTGGTAGACGTTCCGCCCTTGGCCTTGGCCTCAGACCACGGTGTCTGTTGGGAAAGGGGGAAAGCATGGGGTTCCCGGGACTTGGTGGCTCTCAAAACAAGGGACTCGGGAGGTCACGCAAATAGGGGCGCCTGGGTGGCTCAGTCGGTTGAGCGTCCTACCTCGGCTCAGGTCATGATCTCGAGCTTTCTGAGTTCGAGCCCCGCGTCGGGCTCTGTGCTGACGGCTCGGAGCCCGGAGCCCGCTTCGGATTCTGCGTCTCCCTCTCTCTCTGCCCCTGCCCCGCTCACACTCTGTCTCTCTTAAAAATAAATAAACGTTAAAAAAAAAATTAGAAAGAAACAAAAAAGTCACACAAATACACCGCTGTAATTCATCCACATGACTTGGTTGCTGTTTTGGGGGAAAGAGAGGCATTAGCGGGGAGAAGGTGCTGAGCCCCCCACAATTGCTCATAAATTGTGTGTTTTATTGTCCCCTCGTGCGGGATCAGGTTATTCCCAAATGGTTGCTGTGAGGTGAAGTCTGATTCCTCCTTCCCCTGTCGTGGGAGACAAGAAAGGAGAGACCCTCTAGGGGCCGGGGGTCAGACCCTCCACCGTGGCCCCGACACCCCACCTCTCAGGTTCCGTGTGTTTAACCCGCAAGGTCACAGTGTCTCCTCCAGAGGACGTGGGCGTGAGGTCCTTTGCAGTCCTGTAACTTCTAGGTGATGTTATTGCTTTTTGCCAACTAAATGCAAGAGACTGGAGATCGCTCGTCAGAAATGAGACCTCGGGGCGCCCGCGGGGCTCAGTCGGTTGAGCGTCTGACTGCGGCTCAGGTCATGATCTCGCCGTTCGTGAGTTCGAGCCCCCTATCAGGCTCGCTGCTCTCAGTGCAGAGCCCGCTTCGGATCCTCTGTCTCCCTCTCCCATCCCCCACTCACTCTTTCTCTCCCAGAAATAAACAAACATTAAGCAAAATTAAAAAAAAAAAAAAAAAAAAAAAGAAATGAGACCTCAAGTCCCTGTTTTTCCTAGCAGGAGAAGCTGAAATTTTCATGCTAAGGTGACAAAGTCCAGTTTGGTGTCCTTACAAATGGCCTCGCAACACCGGGTCCCGGGGCTGCGACAACAGTCTGGGGCCCTGTTTCCTTCTCCACAAAGTGACTCTTTAACGAGGCACAGGCCTGAGCAGAGGAAGGCAGAGCCCAAATTTGGCTCCATTTCTTTGGCAGAGTTAGGTGGTAAACAGCCCCCTAATTTATCGCAGCCCATTACTCAACACCTTGGACTCATTGTAACAAACTGCCCTGATAGAAACACAACGCGGGCCCCTTCCCGCCTCACCCCCACCGGCTTCCCACATCTGCTTATAATAGTCACTTCTGAGCACATAAAACCCATTAATGTCTCTAGGAGTTGGCTTGTTTTTTAATCAAGATAAATATAGACAACTTCAAGACAATTAAAAAGGTACCGGGTAAAAATGGCTTCAACATATTAAATTTATTAATAGCGGAGCGTCAGCCGATCTATATTACTATCATATTCTTCAATGACCCACTCTATAAATGCTTGCTTTAGTGTTTTTCTAATGTTGTTAATTTATCTATGGCTGTCACTCCGGGGCTGTTAACTTTGAACAAATGACTGGTATTAATCACAAAGGGCCATTAGATGCCAAGGCCCGGTGTTAAATCAGCCCCGGAGTGGCACGTGTAAGCATCCTCCAAGTAAATTTTAAGAACTGCTTCAGCCCTTGGCGTATGTCACTACCACTGAGACTTGACCCTTCGGGTGTTGGAAACATGGCGGAACCTGGGACAGGCTAGTGGGGGTCAGGCAAAGCTTTGGAAAGGGGCAGCACTGGGGAAAATGTCTCAGCCCGGTACTTGCTGACCCACTGGCTTTGACGGGGCAGTGAGAAGGGCGAATTCTACAGCGAGAAGTTTCCTGAAGAAAGGGGGAAACGCAGAGGCCAGGTCGCCTGTCTGAAAGGCACAGCAAACCCGCGGAAAACAGCAGGTCATTGCCACAAGGGAGTGTGTGTGAGCTCAGCGGTCCAAGCAGGAACTTGGAACCTGCATTTTTTATAAGCCACCTCTCGACGTTGAACATGCTGGTTGGTTTCAACCCAAGGTCTGGTAGACGTGAAAAAAACCTGTTGGGGGACAATTGGCTTGACTTGCGACCTCTGACGTCGCTTGCGTCGAGTTCCGGAGGAATAGCTTTTGACTCAGAGGAAAGTTCTTTCGAACTTCTCTTTAGGGATGAGATCAAGAGGTGACTAAAGCCAGTGTGGGCTGTCGTAGGTAGGGACCTGGGCTGGTAGCACGGTTCTAAGGGTCTGTTCAGATGAATGAATGAGGGCAGGCTTGACTGCTCTGATTTTCAGGCTCAGAAAACAGATCGGTTTATTCAGGAGCTCGGGTAATGCAACTCCACACGTACAGGTGCTCCCACCTCTTACGCACACGCATTCGCACACACTAATATGACATATGATTGAAGTTTGTGCAGCTAGGGCTGTGTGCATGTTGGTGCCTGGGTTAACTGAATTTGTGTGAGAGCAAACGTAAACACATTCTTCAGGTGATCATAAAAAAATAAACCCCACGGGGCGCCTGGGGGGGGCTCAGTCGGGTTAAGCGTCCGACTTCTGCTCGGGTCATGATCTCACGGTTCGTGGGTTCGAGCCCCGCGTCGGGCTCTGTGCAGACAGCTCGGAGCCTGGAGCCTGCTTCGGATTCTTATCTTCCTTAGGATTTTCTTAACAGCCTTTTTTCTCTAGCTTACTTTCTGGTAACAATGCAGTATATAATACACATAACGTACGAAATATGTGTTTATCGGTAAAGCTTCTGATCCACTGTAGGCTACTAGCAGTTAATTGGGGGAAGGGAAAGTCAAAAGTCATATGTGGATTTTTGACTGTGCGGGTAGTGGGGTCAGCACTGCTGACCCTCATGCTCAAGGGTCAACTATCCCGTATACTAGATACCTATATGTATATTTAGAGCCTTGCATTGTCCCCTTGGAAGTGATTTATGTAAATATGAACAGATTGCATATATAGGTAGTTACATACATAAGGTAATAATATTACATATCTAATGATATGTAACACACATTGTAATATATATGTGTTATATATCTGCGTATATATTTATAGCCTTCTATTATTTATATAAATATGAATGTATTGCAGGCACCTATATTTGCCTATAAAGAGTCTGCAGAAAGAAATCCTGGGAGGGGGAGCCTGGGTGGTTCAGTCCGTTGAGCGTCCCACTCTTGATTTTGGCTCAGGTCATAATCGCAGGGTCCTGGGATCGAGCCCCGTGTTGGGCTCCATGCCAAATGTGGAGACTGCGTGAGATTCTCTCTTTCCCTCTGCCCCCCAACCCCACGAGTGCTCTCTCACTCTCTCTCTGTCTCTAAAAAAAAAAATTACGGGAGGAAATACCAGTATAAGTGTGTGTAGGGGTGTGTGGGCAGACAGGGTAAACAGATGGGATCAAGACTTCTCACTATATATATACATTTTTAAATTTTTTAAATGTCTATTTATTTTTGAGAAAGAGGGAGACAGAGTACGATCAGGGGAGGGGCAGAGAGAGAGGGAGACACAGAATCCGAAGCGGGCTCCAGGCTCCGAGCCGTCCGCGCAGAGCCCGACGCGGGGCTCGAACTCACGAACCGCGAGATCGTGACCTGGGCTGAAGTCGGACGCTCAACGGACGGAGCCACCCAGGCGCCCCTCACTATGTATTTTGAACGTTGTTTTGATTTATGAAACTTGTAATTATATTACCGATTCAAAAAGAATGACATTTTCATCTGAAATAAAGTAGAGCACTTAACCAAACTCATGACTTACTGTGAATCAGATTCCAGCCGTGTTTGGCCTGCACGCTGGGATCACCCCGGGGAGTTTTTAAAACTTCCGATGCCAGAGCCACATCCCTAACGAACGGAATCAGAATCTCTGGGGAAGGACCAGCCATCGGTATTTTTCAAAGCTCCTCAAACGATTCCAACAGGCGCTCAAAGCTGGGAACCGCTGAATTAGGCCAAATGTTAAAAAAAAAAAAAAAAAAAAAAAAAACACGAATGTTGCTTTAAAAGGAAAAGATCTCGGGGCGCCTGGGTGGCTCAGCCGGTTGAACGTCGGACTCTCGATTTCGGCTCAGGTCTTACTCTCACGGGTTCGTGGGTTCCGGGCCCGTGTCCGGTTCTGTGCTGACAGTGCTGAGCCTGCTTGGGATTCTCTGTCTCCCTCTCTCTCTCTGCCCCTCCCTCCTCTAAATTAATAAATAGACTCAAAAAAAAAAAATAAGATAAAAAGATTTTACCAATAATACTTGAATCGAACCCTGGCTTTTCTCGGTCATCAAAGAGCTGTGCTTTACCATTTACTAGTGTGCTCAGCTTTCAGGGAACATAAAGATAATCAAAGGAACTTACCGTGCATGCACATTCCCTATCGAACCTTCAGGATTCTGATTCAATAGTTCTGGCTTGGGGTACAGGAATATGAATTTTTTTTAGAGAGAGAGAGAGAACATGCATAAGCAGGGGAGGGTCAGAGGGGGAGAGAGAGAAACTTTTTTAAAAAATATTTATTTATGTATTAATTTGGAAAGACACAGAGAGAGAGAGAGAGAGTGGGAGCAAGGGAAGAGCAGAGAGAGAGAGAGAGAGAGAATCCCAAGCAGGTTCTGCGATGTCAGCACAGAGCCCGGTGTGGGACTCGAGCTCATGAACCGGGATATCATGACCTGAGCGGAAATCAAGAGTCGGATGCTTAATGGACTGAGCCACCCAGGCGCCCCAGGAATATGGATTTTTAATCCTTTTCGGCAGGTGAGTCTGAGCTGTCCTGTACTGGCTTTTGAGAGTCGATTGTTAACACATTCGGGAATTTTGCAAACCGGTTGTTAGCCTACTGGTATCTTGAAATGAGCTACCCATCAATTAGTGAGAGTATCTGCACCACGGACATTAACAAACACTAAGAATGAGCGTGTTTTTGTTTCCGTTTTTCTTTTCAAGAGCTGGTTTACCAACAGATCAGTGGCCTGAAATCACATTTTCTTGGTTTCTGGCCTACTTGCTGTTTGATTTCACTTTTACTTATTTATTTTTTTATCTTTTTATTTTGAAAGACCTGAAGATTCACAGGAAGTTGCAAACATCTTACAAAGAGGCCCAGGAAGCCATCACCCAGCTTCTCTCACTGGTGACATCTTTTATAAGCGTGATACCGTCAAAGCCAGGAGATTCACACCGGCACGATAATGTTACCTAAACTAACAACCTTTCCACCAGTCCTTACACAGGCTGTGTGTGTGTGTGTGTGTGTGTGTGTGTGTGTGTGTTTCCCTTGGAAACCACAAATCCGTTCTTCCTCTTTATAGTTTTGTCCTTCTGAGCACTTTCTATAAATGGAATCATACAGTACGTAACCTTTTGAGATTCGCTTTTGTTGCTAAACATGACCTTGAGACTCTTCTTAGCTGTGGCATGCGTCAATCGCGCCTTCCTTTTTTACAGCCGAGTAGCATTATTTCTTACCAAGTACCAAGTACCCAAGTTGACGTCTCCATTCATCCGGCGAAAGACATTTGCGTTGTTTCCTCGTTGGGGCTGTGGGTAAAGCTGCTGGGAACATTCCTGTACAAGGTCCTGCGTGAACGGGAGTTTTCGTCTCTCTGGGATAAATGTCCAGGAGTGCGATGGCTGGGTTGTAGGGCTTTACTTTGGCAAGACTCTGCAAAAAACATTTTCTAAGAGGCTGTACCATTTTACGTTCCCACCGGCAGCGTGCGAGAGAGCCCGTTTCTCTGCGTCCTCGCGAGCATTTGGTATTTTTTTTAAATGTTTTTATTTATTTTTGAGACAGAGAGAGACAGAGCATGAGCAGGGGAGGGGCAGAGAGAGAGGGAGACACAGAATCCGAAGCAGGCTCCGAGCTGTCAGCACAGAGCCCGACGCGGGGCTCGAACTCACGGACCGTGAGATCATGACCTGAGCCGAAGTCAGACGCTTAACCGACTGAACCACTCTCTTTTTCTTTTTTAAAGTTCATTGATTTATTTTGAGAGAGAGGGAGGATGGGTGCGTGCGTGCATGTGAGCGAGCGGGGGGAGGGGCAGAGAGAGGGAGAGAGAGAGAATTCCCAAGCAGGTTCCAGGCTATCAGCGCAGAGCCTGAGGTGGGGCTCGAACTCATTTTGACCGGAGTTGAAAATCGAGTCAGACGCTTAATTAACCGACTGAGCCACCCGGGCACCCCAGGCAGGGTCTTTTTCAGGGCAGAGGTTTTAAATTTTGACCAAGTCCAATTTCCCAAATGTTTCTTTTGGAAATTGTGCTTTTGGTGTCCTAAGAGCCCTTTGCCTTAGGCTTAGCTCGGCTGTATCCTTTGGCCTTTCAAGGGTTGCCATAAGGCACAGACATTCAGTTACTTGATACTTCTGCTGGAAAAATCCGGTGGGTGGATGGCCCGTTTCCTCAGTCGGGATCCCGCCTGTGAAATTCCAGCAGAAGAATGGCTTCCGGAACAGCGTTCCTCAAACTTTATCATGCATGTGAGTCACCTGGGATCTTCTTCCCATGCAGATTCTGATCGGGTAGGTCTGGGATCAGTTTGAGGTTGTTCATTGCTAACCAGCTTGCCTTTGGAGCTGATGCTTTCAGTAATATAATCATAGGAATCAGTGTCCTCCTGATGCCTGATCCCAGGAACTACAGAACAAACCACGCCTTTCTTTTCGCCAGGAAACGAAAGACATAGATTTGAAGGATACGGAACGGACAGGGCGACCTACGTTGGGCATTTGTGTTCTCACTTCCTACTTTGATTTCAGCAAACTGATTCTTCTGTGCATTACCAAGACCTTTCCAGAAACAAGATGAGCTGTAAACAAAAAAAAAAAACGAGGAAGTTTGAAAGGGAGGCTTTCTTTGCCCTTTACGCAGTGCACATCCTGGGTCTATGTTTCTGTTCAGGAAGTGGGTTTTCCTTTCTTTTCTTTTTTTTTTCCACGTCTGCTTTTGATTACATCTCTCTGTAAATGTGTTTTTAAGTCATTTTGTGCCTATGTGAATGTTCTGCTTCTCCCAGCTAGATGATAAGCTTTTGTTAGGATGAGGGTTGTGTCTTTTTCATTTTTTTTTTAACACTCTCCCACTAATCCGAGAATGCTTGTCTATGCAGGGGTGGTGCTGGTGGTGATGTGGGGGGCAGGGAGCGGGGTTCGATGTGGCCGTCTTGGAAACACCACGGCCTCTGGCTGATGAGCAACACATGTCTCCACTAGCTGATAGGACTTCACCGTGATCAGCTGTTCTGCAGTTTGTGGACCCCAAAGCTCCTTGCTTGGGGTGGTTAGGATTGCGGGCCCGAGAGACCAGTCCTCAGGGCCTCTGTGGACACAGGGGCAAAGAGATTCAGTTCGAAGCCCTTTGAGGGGAGATCTCCAACATCGGGGAGGTTCTGGGGAACGTGAAATTTGCTTCTTTGAGTCTCTTCCACCAGCGGAAGCAAGAGCTGTGGGGGTTAACATCACGATCTGAAAGGTTCGTGGAGGTTTTCTTGGATTGACAGGGAACTTGACCCCGTGGCCGGCACTGTGGCCCGATGCCCCAAGGAGACAGGGCTATGGCATCCCATAGACGTGAACCTCTGCAGGATGGGGCCCATCTGAGTGACAGCTGCTCTCCCTGGGGCCGGCACCCCCCGCCCCTGGGGGGTTCCCATCTGCACCAAGCCCACTCTCTGGAAGTAAGAGCTTGGGTTACTTGGCCCACCGAGGGGATGCCCCATCCCTAAACTTTCTGCGGAACTTCTTAGGGAGTCACACTCCTTAGCCCTTCCTCCCCTCTCTCCCTACCCACCACCTTGGCTTCGGGACGGTTGCAATGGCTCTCTTACTGTTCTCCTTCTCGACGCTCTCACCGCCTTCCAGTACATCCTCCAAAGGGCTGGGGGAGGGATGCGTCCGAGGAGTGAAGCTGGCCGTGTCAAATGTTCTCAGTCCTTCAGCGACCCCACGATGGGATCCAAACTCCCCGTCTTGACTTGCAAGGCGCTGGGGCTCCAAGCCCCCCACTGGAGTGACTGCTTCTGTTGCCTCGCCCACACAGAGTTTCCTCCAGGCTTGCTGAGCTGTTCTCTGCGAAGGTGCTAAGCCTTCCTCTTCTCATCTTCCCATACTCCGCCCTCCCTCCCCGGCCTTGATCTAAATATCCTTTCTCCTCGGCTTCCTAGGTGACTCATTATTATTTTTAAGCCCGAACCTAACGCATCTCCTCTAAAACTGTTTCCAGGATTACCGCGGACCAGGTGCACACCTCCGTGCTTCCCCAGCATCAAATCTTGGCACCCATGCCACTGTCTTTGATCATCCGGCAACTTCTTGGTCTGTGCCGGTGACCAGAGTCCGTGGCCGTCCTGTGTGCATGTGACCCAACCAGTGCAGACGGTTTGTATCCTGAGATTTTTTTTTTTTTTTTAAACGATAGTAAAATAAGCCATGTGAGTTGCTGGCCGGGTGCACTGGGGAATCAGGCGAGTCACTGCAACGAAGGGTCGCTGTAGAGAAATTAAGGACAGAGCTCAAGGGTCGTCGTCTTCAGTTCCACGGGTGTTACTAAGGGATCAGATAAGAGGTCCCCTTCCCTCCGGGGGTCTCACACACACACGCACACACACACAGAGGCAGCCTCTCCAGAAAGTTCCTCGGTTCATCAAGAAAGGTGGCTGCTCTCCTGGTGTGGACACGCTGACATTTGAGTCAGCTGGATCTCCGGATTCCTAGACAGTCGCCACCCTCGCGGGCAGCGCTAACCCGCAGAATCCTTCTTTTGAGGGCGACTACCACAGACCAAGGGGATGCAAGAAACCGGGGGGGCTTTCATGGAAGCAGGAAGGGAGACCGTCCTCCAGAGAGACGAGGAATCTTTCCCGCCACACCGATGCTTCTCCAAGAACTTTACGGGAGTTCCAATTGGCGGAAAGGGTTCCAAGTCTGTCATTAATAATAATACTAAGATGTGCGTGTGCAGCTCCTTGGCAAGAGAACAGATTTAACTCGGGGCTTTTCAATGACCGACAGAGGTTTGAGACTGTGCCAATCAGTTAGGCTTCTGGAAAAAATCGCTTTGAAAAACTTCAGGGTCTCACTTCAAACAATAATGTTTTACATGTTTTCTGCCCTCCCTGCTCACCGTGTCCTAATGATCCAGATGGGGTGGCCAAGAAAAAACGTGGACTTTGGTTTCTGTCCCTACCAGAGCACTGTGTCTTTCTTTATTTTTTTTTTTTAATTTTTTTTTTTAACGTTTATTTATTTTTGAGACAGAGAGAGACAGAGCATGAACGGGGGAGGGGCAGAGAGAGAGGGAGACACAGAATGGGAAGCAGGCTCCAGGCTCTGAGCCAACAGCCCAGAGCCCGACGCGGGGCTCGAACTCACGGACCGCGAGATCGCGACCTGAGCCGAAGTCGGACGCTTCACCGACTGAGCCACCCAGGCGCCCCTCTTTCTTTTTCTTTTCTAGGAGAGCAAACTCCCTCTCTCTGTTTAGCCAGTATACGTATTCCTCCTCTCCCAGTCATCTTGCCTCTTCCTAGTTGGACAGGCTCATTAGAGCCAAGGCCACAGCTTGCTCCCCGGTTAGCTCGCCCTGATGAAAAGTGCGTCACGACCGTCGCTTGAACTCTTAATCCTGGACAAGAGCTTTGCAACCTAATCCCAGACGCCAGCTCAATCCAGCACTCGTCATCGGGTAGCGCACACGTGCCTTGAACCCACTGGGCAGAGCAAACGCGCGATTCCCCATAATCTGCTTCCTCCACTGGCGAAGCGCGAAGAACACTTCGCACTGGTCACGCGCACCAGGGGAGGCGCGTCAGGAAACGCCGATTCGGGCGATTTGGGGGACCGCGGGTCGCGGCCACCGCATGAAAACAGTCACGTCTCTCTGGATCCCGCACGCTGTCTCCTTGCACGGGGCAGCTGAGCCTAAGGGATGGCGTGAACCTCCCAACCAGCCTGAGGCCGACAGGTGAGGGGAAGCTGAAGGCGGGTGGGTCCTTAAAGACGGCTCGTGTTCAGGATTGGTCAAACTCACGGTCAAAGAGGTGGCACCCAAAAGTCACACCTACCTTCCGTGTTTCCTTTCTTCTAGTCGCTCTCAACGCATGCTGATGTTGAGAACCCGTGCCACAGTGGGGACCAGAGCTTCCCAAACTGTAGTGCGTGCATGCACCTCCCCTGGGGACTTGTCCAAGACCAGAGTCGACTCCAGGAGGTCTGGGCCGAGGCGTGCAATAATAATGCGTTTCTGGCAAATTCCCAGGGACGTCCACACAGCTGGTCCATGCACTTAACTTGGAGGCATAAAGGATGGAGGCAGCCTGACCCTTACAACGGAAAGGAAGGATCGAATTTGAGCCGTAAAGAAATACAACTGCTAGGTTGAGTTTTGCCCACCAAGGTGCCAAAATTCCAAGGAACGAACTGCTGTTGTTCTCAGAATTGTTGGGGGGGGGGGCATCATACACTTTTCCAGGAACTATGTTTACCCAAGGAAGATACTCAGTTGTGTAAGTCTCTTTCCTAAACCGTGTCCTGAGGACCACCACCCCCCTGCCAAAAAACAAAAACAAACAAAAACAAAAAAACCCCGAAACCAAAAAACCTTTAGCTGAGAGGATTTTGAGAAATGCTGATTGCCCTCAGCCCTCCAGGAGACTCACTGGGCACAGTCACGGTCTAAAGGTCCTGATAAGTCCTTCACTAAGGAAAAGACCTGTTTAACTTTCCTCCAACTGTTCCTCAAATGTATGCAGCCACAAACCTTTGTTGTTGTTGTTGTTGTTCTTAAAATAACGTTCACGTCCAAAGCAACAGCTTTTGATGGTGCGTGGAAATGCGGGTTTGATTCAGGAGGAATTGCCTGACCCTGGTGGGGGGAGAACATTTCGATCTCGGCAAGGCAGATTTCCTGCTCTTTCCAAATGTGCCTTGCCCCCCTCCCTGCCTTCGTGTATTTGCTCAGGCAGTCTCGCCTCGCTGGGAATAGATCCGTTTACTCTCTCGACGCTACGTGTTGGGTGAGCCATGTTGTGGCATAAGTGGTCTGTGTGCGGAGATCAGCCAGGTCCTTTGACAGGTGGCTGCATCACTCATCCAGCGGCATCCTGGTCGGGGATTCGTTGTGTGCAGGGGAGGGTGCTGAGGGTGTCACGCACCTTGATTGCAACAGGGAAGCTGCCCAGAAGCACTTGAACGTTCTTGCCCATCAGGAAGCGCCCTTAAGCCGGAGGCTTTCGGCAGCTTGTTAGAACTAAAAGGAGGGATCAGTCTAGGGCCATTAGAAAGGCAGTTTTTAATCCGTTTTTCATTAGAAAAACACTATTCCTACAGAATTAATGGGCTTCTGTTTAAATTGGTTGTAATTTGAGGATGAGAGCATGGAATACCAGAAAATGATCACAAGCCGATGAAGAGCTGAAATACCCACCTGTACGGAGGCTGCTTGCTTTTTTTTGTCTTTTTCTTTGCTCCGTATCGATTGGTATTTATGCTACAGGAAGCACAATGTTTACTTGGTTTTGGAAGCGGAATGCAGATTTCGGTTTCTTCCTCGGATTTTATTAACTGCCTGGGAGCAAACCTCCCAGGGACCTTATGACCCTGAGAAAATGCATACGCCCCCTTGTGGTGGGGACGAACGCGGGGGCAAGACACGTCACCTAACTGCCTCTCCTTCTCTCTGTCGCTATCTTACCCATTCCTCAAAGCCCCCCGCAAGTCCTGACCTCTGTGGGGACGTCTCCAGGACAACTCCTGGCTCTCCCTCCAGGGATCTCGTAGTTAAATAGCTTGTGTCGCACAGGTGAACCCCTATTTCAAAACATGTCCTGCGTGTCAGTCTTGCCTCCCCTCATCGACGGGAGCTCCTCCAGGGGCAGAGTTTCTCCTCTTATTTGATTTTTTTAAGACTGCGCAAATCAGGGGCGGCTGGGTGGCTCCGTCGGTGAAGCATCCCACTTCGGCCCAGGTCACGATCTCACAGTTGGTGGGTTCGAGCCCCGCGTCAGGCTCTGGGCTGACGGCTCGGAGCCTGGAGCCCGCTTTGGATTCTGTGTCTCCCCCTCTCTCTCTGCCCCTCCCCTGCGCATGTTCTGCCTCTCTCTGTCTCAAAAATAAATAAAAACATTAAAAAAAATAACTAAACATTAAAAAAAAATTTTTTTTTAAATGATTTACCTTGTTGATATTTTATCCCTTTTACCCGCAAAGTAGTAACGTGCAGCGAGGCGCCTTGCGACGGACACTTCAGAAGGTTGGTAGTGTTGTGAACAACGGATTCTCGCCCCCCCCCCCCAACACACACACACGCACGCTTGCACACCACGGCCCCACAGCTTGCTGCTACATGTGCGTTTTAAACAAACTCTCCGAGCGATAATCTCGGGGTGCCGCTAAGCTGATTTCCTTCCTGGTGGCCTCAAACACCCCAAAGTCACCTCCTGTCCTTCCCCGCTCGCGTCCCCGTTACCGATAACTTCTGGATGCACAGCCTAGCGTTAAGCAGGAATACAGGGAATGTATTTCAAACGATGGGATTTTCACAGACGGGCTGTGGGGCTAACGGCCCCGAATATGCCCCCCGGGAACAAATTACCCGCCAGGGTCGACCTCAGTGATTCGGATTTCCTGCCGAATTTGCTTTGAAAGAGCAAACACGTGTGGAATGAGACCACTTTTGTGGGTTTTCTCTTCGTGCACGTTCTCCCTCCTGCCTTAATCACCTGGATTCACTCCGTGAAAGCACCGATGGGTGTAGTTCACTGAAGGGCACTTCCGAAATGCGTGCTTTTCCTGTGATGACGTGTGATTAATCCCCGGCAGGCAAGGCAAAGGACTCAAGGTGGCTCTCAGAGCCTCCGCCGGCCTCCCCCCTTCTCTTCCTGTCTTGGGCCTGTCGGAAGGGGCTGTGCTATCCCCTGATGTTTCTCTGGCTTGAGCCTCGTGTGGCCGCAGGACCGTCATCAGAGGCGGCTTCGAACCACCGGACCGCCGGCTGTCTTCTCTGGAGGCCAAGTCCGAGCCTCCGTGGGGACGGACACCCAGATGAGAAAAAGCCTGAATCAATGCGCACGGGGATCTCGGCAGGGCCCTTTCTCCTTCCCCTTCGCCCTGTGCCCAACCTGGAGGCTCCTTAATGCAAAGCCCATTGGTTCGTCTTGTGCTGCCTGCTAACGAAGGCACCTCCTTCTGCCAGGGGGAAAATTCGGGTCTTGGATGTGCGTCGTGCGGTAGGGATCCTCAGAAGACAGCTGCAGTGGGACCCCCCTGGCTCGGGCCCAGAAACGTTCCGTTCTGTGATGACATAGCGGGGGGGGGGGACCCCGGGTGGCTCAGCCGGTGAAGCGTCTGACCAGCTCAGGTCATGATCTCGCGGTTCGTGAGTTCGAGCCTCACGTCGGGCTGTCTGCTGTGGGCACAGAGCCTGCTTCGGATCCTCCGTCCCCTTCCTCTCTGCCCCTCCCCCCGCCCCTCCCCCGCTTGTGCTCTCTCTCTCAAAAAAAATAACATTAAAAAATACACTAAGAAAAAAAAAACCCACATCGACGCGCAGATTGGGACGATTTAGGGGCAGAATGGAGTGGGTGCAACCTATGTGTTCGCTCAGAAATTGCCATCTGGCCATTGACAGCCCGGGATGTAAGTTTTCATACGTAGCCGCTGGGAGTTGAATGGCACCTGCCCAAAAGACGTTGAAGTCCTAACCGCACGTATCCGTGAATGGGACCTCGTTTGGAAATAGCATCTTTGCAGAGGATCGGCTTAAGCTGACATCATTAGGGTGGCCCTGATTCAGGACAACCGGTGTCCTTATGCAGAGAGGAAATGGGGACCCAGAGGCAGGCGTACCTGCCTGGAGAACTTCATGTAGAATGAAGGCCGAGGTCGGCAGGATGGTTTTATAATCCAAGAAGCAACTACTATTTTTCCAGCAAACCCCCAGAAGCTCGGTGAGAGGTGTGGATCGGGTTCTGCTTCCCAGTCCTCAGAAGGAACCCACCCTGCCTCCCCGTGAACTCAGACTTCTGGCCTCTGGAACCTGCAGGCGTTAGATTTCTGTCATCCTAAGCCACCCAGTTTGTGGCCCTCAGAGGCCGATAGAGTGATTTTTCTGGAAGCAGCGAAGGTTGACCTTTGTAAAGCCTATTTGTGTTTGGCCTGTCATAACCGAACACCACAGACCAGACGGCTTCGCCCTCAGAATATCACTTTCTCCCACTTCCGGAGAAGTCCAAGATGAGGGGCCCCAGGGCTGGTTTCCTC
This sequence comes from Panthera uncia, assembly GCF_023721935.1. Lineage (NCBI taxonomy): Eukaryota > Metazoa > Chordata > Mammalia > Carnivora > Felidae > Panthera > Panthera uncia. The sequence goes on from NC_064814.1 coordinate 50,295,884, forward strand.
TGCGATCTGTCTCCTGGGCTCGCAAATGCTTGCTGCCTCTACACGTGGTCATCCCTTTCTCTCTCTGTGTCCCTGGTGTCCCCTCCTCTTCTTACAGGGACACCCGTCATCACTGGATGAGGGCTCACTCTGATGGCCTCATCTTATTACATCACCTCCATAATGACTATTGTCTCCCAATACGGTCACGTTCTGAAGCCCCAGGGATTGGGGGACCCAAGTTGGCCTGTGACGTTGAGGAAAGGGGCCATGTGACGTGGCTAGGATTGGAAGACCGGGGCGTGTAAGAAGAGAGGACACAGGCCATCTATTGGACTAAGCAGGTCAAACCGTTCCTGAGGACCGACGCCTCCGGCCTTGCGGGTACCGTCGTCTGGGTCAGCAGCAAGGACCCAGGATCCCTGTCTGATGACAGCCTCGTGGGAACAAGCCTGGGTTCACTCAGGCTTCATGTTCTTTCGGGGTCTGGCACCGCAGCTCTGGACAGGCGGTGGGTGCCTGTGGCCTCAGGATGGCCTGCTGAGGTCACGCCGGGCTGAGCCGAGGTGCCTGGAGCCCCGGGCTTCCTGCCCTGCTGGCTCCGACCGGTCAAGATCATTACCTGGGCAGAAGCCGGGAGGCCGGTGTCGGGTTGGGTCCGGTGTCGGCTCTGTCCCATCCCTCCGGCCTGAAGACCCCACTGGGGAGAAGGAAGGGAGAAGGAGGGAGAGAGAAAGGGAAAGAGAACCAGAGAGAGCAAGGAGACTCGGACGCTCCAGCCCTGCCCGGCGCCGATTCGGAGCCGGTGCCGGGCAAGGGGACCGGGACGTGCCTCTTCCTGGCGACTTTAAAGAACAAATCGAGCGCCTGCTAGAAATGTTAGCTAGGCTCCTGGCGATTGAGGTGGTTGCTCAAGGGGAGTCAGAGAGAGGTGTTTGGGATTTGCTCAAACACGCAGCCGCTGGGCCAGAGGGGAAGGAAGCTGTGTAAACAGCGGTCCCTGCCTCCCCACCTTGTCAATCTCTCCCCTGCGTCTCTGGGACCTATAATAGGATAATGGAAACTAAAAGCATTTTTTAAAAAAGTGCTGGTAAGATCTAAACAGTAGCAGCCGTGGTATATTATGCCAGCGCGCAAACGCTATGTTAAGAGAAAGGGGAAATGATGTATTTTTAAAGACCTCTTATTTGGTTCTAACTTAAAAGCAACGGTGTAAATTTCTTTCAAGTAACGTTGCCTTAATTATTCATTTTCCTTGGCGCTAGTTAAAGAGGCAAGTAATGACTTCTGTCTCTTTGTATTTAGTCTATTATTGTTTGAGAAAGGCCAGAGGAAGGCCAGAGCCGTGCAAAAATGATACTTGCTTCTTTTCTTTTCTTTATTACCAACAGCCAACGTAAAGGGTAATATAATCACGGGCCGCTGAGAGACAATGACATTTTTATAGACCTTCTGGCAACACTGGAGTGTGAAAGTGCCTGACAGATAGTTGGCTTTCCAGGCTGTTCTTTCGGCTGCGTTTCCCATCAGACTCACCGCTGGGCGGGCAGCTCGAGGCGAGCCCCACGTCTCCCTCCAGATAGGGTTTTAGGAAGCCTGACCAGCAGCGGTCTGTTTCAATTTGGTGATTTGATAGTCGGGAACCAAGGACAGAGGCCTGCGGGACCCTGGTCGTCGCCTGAGGTCGCTCGTAGACCTTCCAGTTGGATTCTCCAGTTCCTCACAGACTTCAAAAGCTGGAGAACGTTACCCTCGCCCTGGGACGTTGGTGGCTCATTATCGTTTGGAACGCTTTCTCGTGAAATGTGGTCCTTCCGTGGGGTCGTCTGAAACCCAGTCTATATGCAGGAGAGTCTATGCTGCTCGCTCTTTCCTGAGGAGGGATTCGTGTGAGGCTACCCCACGATCTCCGTGGGATCGTTTTCCAGGCTGTGCAATCTGAGATCTAGGGGGACAGCGCAGGCATGTAGAACTCCTCAGCTGGGACAGAACAACAAGGACCAGATCTGCACTGTGAGATTTTGCAGTTCACGTGGAGGACCACGGGCCTAGGCGCTCGCTCCTCCTTTGCTCTTTCGGGCTGTGCGGAGCGCAAGGCTGCTCCTTCAAATTTCAGAGAAACCGAACGTTTTCTTTTGCTGCTCCCGGAGGGGTATCGAGTCTTAACATTCTTTGTAAGAATTCATAACTCTGGAAATCATCGAAGATGTCTTGCTCTGTGCTTGGGACCACGGGACGTGAGAGGCTAAAAGTCAACGGGTGAAGCCAGGATATGAAAAGACAGAACAGTAATAAACGCATGAGTGGAATAAGAATACAGGCTTTCATGGGGGCGGCCGGGGGGCTCAGTCGGTTAAGCGTCTGACTCTTGGTTTTGGCTCAGGTCGTGATCTCAAGGTTTGCGGGTCTGAGCCCCGCCTCGGGCGCTGTGCTGGGCCAGGAGCCTGCTTCGGATTCCGTGTCTCCCTCTCTGTCTGCCCCTTTTCCTGCTCATGCTCTGTATCTCTCTCTCAAAATAAATATTACTAAAAAAAAAAAAAAATTGAGTTTCTGAAACAGAGATGCTTAGATCACGACAAGGGGTTCAAAACCACCCTCCTCAACATAGAGATGAAAAGAAATCTGAAGCCTGGAGAGGCTAAGAGCCTTGCACAATGGGACTGAGATCAAGAGGCAGAACTAGAAATAACATGAGGTGCCCGCCTAGGGCTTTCCCACCATTTCCTAACCCTCCTGTCCCCCGCCCTCTTCCTTAAAGTCAGCCGTCTCTATGTGGCTTCGCTTTGAGCCCGCCCCCGACTTCAGGTTCTCTGTCTATAATTTATAACTTGGTTTTGCGTGGGGCAAAGATGCAGAGATGATAACATAATTTGTTGATAATTATCACTGCTGAAAAAAATCAGAAATGCCAAACATGCCTGAATCTTGCAGCTAGGGTTGCAAATTGAATCCAGCATAGTGCTTGGTTTTGAACTTCTGGCAAAGATCATGACCAATGGAACTGCTTTTCTCTCGAGATACTTCTCTGGTGTAAAACAAGCACTTTCCACATGTCCAAGGGGCAGTTTAGCATCCTTGCTCATTATTGTCCTTTCTCCGGCTTCCTGTGAACTGAACACGTCCACCTTTAAACAAAGGTGTCCTTGAGGGACGCCTGGGTGGCTCAGTCGGTTAAGCATCTGACTTCAGCTCAGGTCATGACCTCACAGTTCGTGGGTTCGAGCCCCTCGCCGGGCTTGAGGGTGCAGAGTCAGCTTGGTATTCTCTTTCTTTCTCCGCTCCCCCAACTCGTGCTTTCTCTCTCTCTCTCTCTCTCTCTCTCTCTCAAAAATAAATAAACTTAGGGGCGCCTGGGTGGCTCAGTCGGTTAAGCGGCCGACTTCAGCTCAGGTCACGATCTTGCGGTCCATGAGTTCGAGCCCCGCGTTGGGCTCTGTGCTGACAGCTCAGAGAGAGCTCCCTCTCTCTCTGCCCCTCCCCCGTTCATGCTCTGCCTCTCTGTCTCAAAATAAAAAACGTTAAAAAAATTAAAAATAAATAAATAAACTTAAATAACCACAAAAAGAAAGAGGTGTCCCTGAGACAGATACCTGGGGACATCCCAGTCCCTGATTTCAAACATTCCCTGATTATAAAACTGTAGCAATTAAACCAGTATGGCACTGTGGAGTATTTTTCAGCCACAAAAAAAGAACGAGATCTTACCATCTGCAACAACAAGCATGGATCTTTTGAGCGCTTTCTGCTCAGTGAAAGAAGACAGGCAGAAAAAGCAGATCCCACACTATCTCACGTAGATGTGAAATCTAACGCAAAATCCGACCCGACCTTGTAGATACCGAGGAGAGGCTGATGGGTGCCAGAATCAGGGGGGCCGGGGGGTGAGGGGAGTGAGCGAATGTGGTCAAAGGTACAAATTCCCAGTTACAAAATCATGGAGTTGGAACATAGAGCACAGCGCCTATGGGTAACGATTCGGTGTCGTGTATTTGAAAATCGTCGAGAGTGGATCTTACAAGCTCTTATCACGAGACAAAAATTCTTTGGCTACGTGTGGCCACAGATGTTCACCAGACTTGCTGTGGCGATTGGTTCACGATAGGTGCAAATACCCAATCATTATGCTGTACACCCCAAATTAATATAATGTTGTCCAATTATACCTCAAAAAATAAAGAGGTATCTTCCTGTATATGTGTAAATATGTCCACATATATGGACTCTATCATTATGGTTTAATTGTTTGGAGGCCACTGTTTTAAACATTCATTTTTTAGGGGCGCCTGGGTGGCTCAGTTGGTTGAGCATCCAACTTCCGCTCAGGTCATGGTCTTGCGGTTTGTGGGTTAGAGCCCCGCGTCGGGCTCTCTGCTGACAGCTCAGAGCCTGGAGCCTGCTTCGGATTCTGTGTCTCCCTTTCTCTCTGCCCCTCTCCCTCTCAAGCTCTGTCTGTCTCTCTCTCTCAAAAATAAATAAACATTAAAAAATTTAAATATTTATTTGTTTTTTATCAATCTGGTTTTACTCGTGATTTTAAGCAAAAAGCACACACACAAAATCCCCCAATGCTTCTCAATGGATATGGAAAATGCTTCTAGTAAAATACGGTTTCCACCTCTGGTGGTTATTGTCTGTTCATTTCCCGCCTCCGTATCCGTTTTCCATCTTTCCTGTCTACCTCGTTGCTGAAGGAGACCCACACCCAAGGGCTGTAGCAACCAGGCCCTCAGAAGCTGGTTTTTGATTATGTTCAGCCCATGGCAGGTGCCGGCGGGTGATCAGAGGGCAAGAGGAAAGAAACATCTCATCTTTTTTTTTTTTTTTTTTCCTGGCTCAGGCAACCCTTCACCTGGGCTCCAGCTCTGATACCGTGACTCCCTGCAGGTCTGGTCCAGTTACCAGATAAAACACAGGAGAGCCAGCTACATTTCAATTTCAGGTAAGCAATTAATACTTTTGAAGTACAGTAAAACCTTGCTTTGCGAGCGTAATTCGTTCCCGACACGCGCTTGTCGCCCAGAGCACCTGTCTATCAGAGCGAATTTCCCCCTAAGAAATAAGGGAAACTCAGATGGTTCGGTCCACAACGCCAAAATATTCACATAAAAATGGTTACAATTCTGTAATAGAATATGAAATACTAAGGAAAATATAAAATATAAAGAAAAATAAACAAATTCCCTTGCGCTCACCTTCGAAAACCTTCGTGGCTGACGTGCGGGAGACGAGAGAGAGGAGGGTTACTGTGTGGGATGGCTTTCACTATCACTAATGGAAACACTGCTATCTGTTGGCTAAAAGGAACCTTTTTCTGCCTGGGGGGCCATTGTATATACTCGCAGGGATGTTGACTACAGTATAGTATTAATAAATTTTTGTCATATACTGCCTGAGACCCAGCATCCAAGCATGGGCAATGATCACCCACAACCCTGCAGGGAGAGAAAGACAGAGAGAGAAAGAGAAGAAACATTGGCTCAGTTGTGACCACATGACCTTCAGTGTCACATACGACTCGTATTGCCAGACGTCGCTCGTTTATCGAGGTAAAATTTATTAGAAATGTTTGCTCATCTCATGGAACACTCACAGAGCGAGTTACTCGTGGCCCAAGGTGTCACTGTATAAGTACGTGTGATATTTGGGACATGTATCCTAAAAAAACATCCATTGCTTTTTCTGTAATCCAAATGTAACCGAGCCCTTTGTATTTTTATTTGAATCTGGTGACCGTAGGCCTGTGGGTGGGAACAGCCACCCTCATTGCTAGACTCCAGTGCCCTTCCAGTTAGTTCCCTGAAATGCGCTCACAACTCTGCAAACATTCCCTGCATGGAGATAATTACAATCTGGCCTCGCCTCCGTTTCCTTCTGGAAACCTGACCGGGTCTGTTTCCTTCTGGGACCCAATGCCCGTACATAGCCGGCCAAGGTCAGCACTGGGCAAAGTCAGCTGCTTTCAGGGCTCCGAGTCCTAAGATAAACCGAAACTTCCAGGCACCCTCTGCATGAGAGAGGAAGCCTTCTGGAATCAGGATGAATTGGGGGGGGGGGCGGCGGAAGGGGATTGAGGGAAAGCACGCTGGGCTGCTGATCTCAGAGACTGAATCGCTTCCCTTTGTCCCTTGGGCTCGAGTCTTAGCTTTATAGCCCCTTTCTATGCCAAGGTAGCCATGACAGCTAATGCGTGTATTTTCTTTATTCATTCAACAAACACGGACGAAACCCTGCTATGCGCCAGGCTATGGCCAAGATGCTTTTTTTTAAAAAATCTAATCTCTTCCTACTTTGTCACTTTCGGTACATTTTCCTGGATGGTCTCAGACTCTTCAGCGTTCAGCTAGTTCCTCCTGGCTGGGTCTCGGGACTACAGCACCCTTTTTCAATGCCATGCACCCTCTCTCACCAACTAGGTGGTGGCAAAGCTACCGGAATCCCACAGCTCGTGACAAGTCCTGTGTTTTGCTGCAAATCTAGAGGAAATTCTACCCTGCCAGCCACTCCCTTGGGTGTTCGCTTGGTGGGGGTATGGTAATGATTCCCATTTAAAAGGCTGCTCAACAAAGGGTTTTGTTCCAAAGGTAGGAAGCTGTGTAGGTCAGCAAATCCTTCAAGGAGAGGTGAGGGACAAGTGCAGCCCGTGTCAGAGATTCACTCTGGCTTCACTCCCCCGACAGCATATTCAACTATGCATAGAATCTTCAAGTGGAATCATCTTTTTTAGCCACATTCATCAAGCTTGGAAACTTTCTCAGAGCAGGGAAGATATTTCCAACGTTTCCATGTCCTTAGGACCCCATACAGTGGCTGGTGTAATAGATGTATCTTGAATTAATGTCAAGTAGCCCGGATCACTAGGGAAGCCGGCTTTGCGAAGATCAGTTAATTCCCAGATGGCCGGCTCTTGTGCCTAAGCGCCAAGTTTTAACTTGGACCTTATTTTTGCTTTTTAAAATCAATTTCACTGAGGTATAATTTACATGCAATAAATTGCACCCTTTCAGCATGGGGTCTGGGGCATGGGTGAATGTATCCATTTGTGTCACCCCATTCCTAATCAAGGTATGGACCCTCTCTCCCACCCCAAAAATTCCTTTGTGAGGGCAGGGGTCCTACGGGGGGCAGGGGTTGTGTGGGGGGAGGGCAGGGCTCCTGCGGGTGGCGGGGCCATGCGGGTGGTGGGGTCTTGCAAGCGGTGGGCAGGGATCGGAAGGGCTGGGCAGGGGTCCTGCCGGATGGGGACAGGGGTCCTGCCTGGGGGGCCACAGGGGTGGGAAGGGACAGGGCAGGGGTTCTGGGGGGGCAGGGGTCATGCAGGATGGGGCAGGGGTCAGAACCCCCCCACATGATCATTTTTGATGGGAAGTCGTCTAATACACGCTCCCTCCGTTTCACGCCATGAGGATATTGAACGTGTATGCTGTTGACTACCCGAAGGCTTCATCATGAAAACCAGTTATTGGGGTATCTTTAAAAGTGGGTGAAGAGATTAAAATGTTTTGCCTCTTTCCTAAGTGAGCCTAAACTGCTTTCACCTGAAGGATTTTGTTTGCTTTTGAAAAGTTTTACAATGTCTTCTCTAATCAATACCTGTTACTTTTAACCCATGTGTCATTTTCTTGCTGTTTAAAAAAATTTTTTTTTAATGTTTATGTTAGAGAGAGAGAGAGAGTGAGTAAGGGAGGGGCAGAGAGAGAGGGAGACACAGAATCCGAAGCAGGCTCCGGGCTCCGAGCTGTCAGCACAGAGCCTAACGCGGGGCTCGAACCCATGAACCGTGAGGTCATGACCTGAGCTGAAGTCGGACACTCAACCGTCTGAGCCACCCAGGCGCCCCATCCCTTTCTTGTTTTTAAATCAGTCTTCTGGTTTCTAGCAGCATCCCTGCTCATTTCCTTGTTGGCCCCTTGAAATCTGTGATGGGTTATGAAACCAGATCATCAATATCATTAGAATTGCTTAAAACGGAAGCAAATAGGGCTTTCTGGTGAACCAATTGGTCCAGATTTAGAGATTTGGTGTGATGTCCCTGTTCAAATATCTGTTGATCTTCCCTGCTCTCAGCTTTGCATATCTGAAGCCCAGTGTCCTCAGCCCCACTTTGACCCACAGAGAGGAAGCAAAAGCCTGTGTCCTTGATGGTCTTAGTGGAACCGGAGCGCCAGGCTGGGGGGCCACTTTCTACTTCCCAAGGCTGAATGACAGAGATTTTATTCATGCCGTGTTTAGAGTTTTCCGCTGCAGAATGTGGACACCTTTAGTCCAATTATATCAGTGTGTTCTTTAAGAATTTTGAAACAACTGAGGCGCCTGGGTGTCTCAGTGGGTTAAGCGTCTGACTCTCGGTTTCAGCTCAGGTTATGATCTCGCGGTTGGTGGGTTCGAGCCCCACATCCGGCCCTGAGCTGACAGCACAGAGCCTGCTTAGGATCCTCTGTCTCCCTCTCTCTTTGCCCCTCCCCTGCTCTCTCTCTCTCTCTCCCTCAAAGTAAATAAATAGGCTTAAAAAATTAAAAAGAATTTCGAAGCAATTATTTTATAGCAACTCTTTAGGCTCAACCACCTGCTTTTTTTTTTTTTTAACGTTTATTTATTTTTGAGACAGAGAGAGACAAGCATGAACGAGGGAGGGTCAGAAAGAGAAGGAGACACAGAATCCGAAATGGGCTCCAGGCTCTGAGCTGTCAGCACAGAGCCTGACGCGGGGCTCGAACCCACGAACTGTGAGATCGTGACCTGAGCTGAAGTCGGACGCTTAACTGACTGAGCCACCCAGGCGTCCCCCCCCTTTTTTTTATACACTAACACTTAGAGTCTCCTCTGGTGTCTCATTAAGAGAATCTCCGACAGGCAGGTCCCTCTCCTTGGCTTCCCATCTGAGCCTGCCCTCCTTTGTGTTTTCCCTGGAGCACCACTGACAGCTGAATAATTAGAAAATTATTAAAAGAATAGAATAGAATAATCAGAATAATAATAATAATTAGAATAATAGAATCAAATAGAATAATTAGAAAAAGTGAAAATAGAAAACCTGAATATAATTGGGAAAAAGCACATTTTTTTTTTTTAATTTTTTTTTCAACGTTTTTTATTTTAGTTTTGGGACAGAGAGAGACAGAGCATGAAGGGGGGAGGGGCAGAGAGAGAGGGAGACACAGAATCGGAAACAGGCTCCAGGCTCCGAGCCATCAGCCCGGAGCCTGACGCGGGGCTCGAACTCACGGACCGCGAGATCGTGACCTGGCTGAAGTCGGACGCTTAACCGACTGCGCCACCCAGGCGCCCCGAAAAAGCACATTTTTAAGGTTATTTCTAACAGCTACATCAATCCAATTTTTAAAAATAATTTTTTTAAACATTTATTTATTTTTAAGAGACCAAGAGAGACAGAGCATGAGCTGGGGAGGGGCAGAGAGAGAGAGAGAGAGAATCAGAAGCAGGCTCCAGGCTCTGAGCTGTCAGCACAGAGCCATGTGGGGCTTGAACCCACCAGCAGTGAGATCATGACCTGAGCCAAAGTCGGACGCTCCATCGACTGAGCCACCCAGGTGCCCCATTAAATGAAGGATATTTATTTATTTAAAAAAATTTTTTTAATGTTTTATTTATTTTTGAGACAGAGACAGAGTATGAACAGTGGAGGGGCAGAGAGAGAGTGAGACACAGAATCTGAAGCAAGCTCCAGGCTCTGAGCCGTCAGCACAGAGCCCGACGTGGGGCTCAAACTCACGGACTGTGACATCATGACCTGAGCCAAAGTCAGATGCTCAACCGACTGAGCCACCCAGGTGCCCCAATGAAAGATATTTAGAGAGTACAGAAACTAAAAGAAAAGTGAAAGCTGACCCCAATTTCACCACGTGGATATGGAAACATACACATTTTCCCATCTAGTTTTTCAGACGTTTTCCAAAGCCTTCATTGACTTACGTAGCAGGGGCTTTGTGAGGTTGCACATTACAAGTTTTATTAAGAGATGCTTCCAGGGCCCCCTCGGCCTGGGCAAATCTGACAATCTCTATGGAGCAAATGCTTGCGACTCTTTACTCAGCACCCGAGTGGCTCCACGTGGCCATGCACATTGGTCCCAAGGCCCAGCCTGGGAATCTCAGCCTCAGAGCTTGGGCATGGAACACTCCTGAGCTGGCTCTGGGAACCAGCTGATGGCAGTGGCCTAGGGCAGGGATGCTTCCCCTGAGGCAGAGCAAAGCTCAAAGACCAGTTTTGGTGGCAGCAGTGGGACATATGGCAAATCAGGCCTAGATCCTCTTAGGGAACTGGCCTCACTTGCCGTTTCTCTCTCTGCCCGGGGTTTTTGGGGTTACATGTGAGGTGTGCAGGGAAGGGGACGAGGCCTCGAGAAGGAGAGATCCCGGACTCCTTGATGATGTGAGTCCTGGGGTCTCCACCGGTCAATTCCGAAGCAATGCTTTGTTACCAGTTCATCTCCTGAAAAGATTAAGTGGTTCATCTTTACAGGCGGATCGAAAACAACATAATAATCAACGTATTTCGGTTAATATTTATTTATAGCCACCCGGGCGCCCAATTTTTGTTTATTTTTTAGTATTTCTAAAGATTTCTGAAAATGAGAGCCTTTCTCGGATTAATGCGAGGTGCTCTGACTTCATACACTTGCAAAAAACATAAACGTTTCACAGAGGAGGGAATCTCTCCAGGCCTAGAGTCTTGGGTCAGGTTCCCCCGAGGAGACCCTGAGAGGAGAGATTCAAAAGCGTTTACTTTGGCGGTGATTCTAGGAAGCGCCACTAGGGGGCGGAGGGCGTTGGGCGGCGCAGGAAAGACCAGGAAGCCAGTACAGGTGTGTTCATCGAGCAGGCTGCTTCCAAGGGCAACTGGGGATCTCTGCAAAAGTATGCAGAATGTACTTGACACCTGGCAGGTGAGGAAGCTGCCCCTTCCCTCACTAATACCCGTGGCGATGAACGACGGGGGGAGGGCTGCTTCTGGCCCTCCCAGCCGGTGCACAAGCTGAGAACATTCCTGCAGCCCGAGAGAGCCGGGTGTTGCACGAACTCGCGGTAGGGAGGCGTCAGGCCGACTCAGAAAGGCGAATGCCGGCAGGAGGGCTAGGGGCGGGACACCAAGAGCATCTGCTACACCTGGCTCATAGTTCCCCTTCCCCGGTTCTAGTATTGAGCCCGGCTTGTCTGTCAACGAGGCGCCATTTTGCTTTCCCTTCTGCCTTGTAGGCTCCTTGAATGGAAGAGCTAGTTGCAAGTTCAGAACCTGACTTGGGCTCGCTGGGAGGCAGCATGCTCTTGAGGTGTGTGGACAGAGAGCCGGGGTGTCTGCAGGTAACCGCCATAAGAAGGAGACCTGCCTTCTGGAGGTGGGAGTCTGTCGTTTAATTCATCCCGGGGCAGAACCACTTCTCTTCCCCTTTCAACCCCAGACATCGCCATGTCTGTTGCGGAGATCTGGAAGTACCTCAGGCTGCTGTAGGCCCCTCGTAGGACGCAATGTTGCCAATGCGAGCTCTCCCCCAGCAGATGTCCCCCTTAGGGGGTCCATTCTCTGGTTTCATCTGGGAGGCAAAAGTCTAGCTGTTAATGCCAACCTCCCTGTTGAGGGTGGAGGGGAGGAGGGCTAGGAGAGTCCTGATGATCACAGCTTTTGAAGGTGGATTTTGTAAGTAAAATATCCTGTGACTTCCTGGGGAAGTCCTCTTGTTGTAGTCGTAGTGTTGGGAAAACCTGGTATTTTGGAATTCTTCATCAATTGTTATGCTTTCCTTTTACTAAGAATTTACCGTTTCTATTCTGTTATTGATACACTTTTTTCTTTTTCAGGGGCTTAAGGCTATTATGATTTCAAATATCTACCCATCTATATCTATCTGTCTCTCTATCTTCCTTCACTTACATTGGGGTTACATCCAGAGAAACCCATTGTAAGTTGGAAAACTTTTGTCAGTTGAAAATGCATTTAATACACCCAACCTCCTGAACATCATAGCTCAGCCTAGACTGCCTTAAATATGCTCAGAATATTTACATTAGCTTCCTGTTGGGCAAAATCATCTGACATAAAACCTCTTTTATTTTTATTATCTTTTCTTTTTTTTTTAAAGTAGGTTTCACACCCACTACAGAGCCCAATGCGGGGCTTGAACTCATGACCCTGAGATCGAGACCTGAGCTGAGATCAAGAGTTGGACGCTTACCTGCCTGAACTCCCCAGGCGCCCCAGCCCCCCCCCCTTTTTTTTATAATAAAGGGTTGAATGTCTCATATGGTTTGTTGGATATGGTACTGAAAAAAAAAAAAAGAATGTTGTATCGGCACTGAGTAGTTGTAAATGTATCAGTTGCTTGCCATCACGGTCGTGTGGCTGATTGGGGGTGTATCTCGCTGCCCTTGACCAGCATCCTGAGGGAGGACCAACTACATATTGCTAAGCCAGGGAAAAGATCCAGACTCAAAGTTCAGAGTGCGATTTCTCCTGGACGCGTATTCCCTTTACACCATTGTAAAGTCCAAAAGTCATTAAGTTGAGCCGTAAGTCAAAGACCATTCATATCTTCAAATCATACATATGTTATATGTATAATACATATGATTTCAACTTATATGCGTTTATAGTTCAAGTATATATTCAATTATATGTAATATAGTATTCAAATATATATATATATATCTGTAATTTTAACAGGATATGCAAAAGGGGATACATACATATGTGCTTGTTCAAACTGTCTTTTGAACTAAAATCTTATTTTACTGTTTAAGGATACATTCCGTACCGTTGACCATAAGAAGATATGAAAACGCAGTAAAAAGGATCTCTATGCACTCACATGGTAAGTTAATTATGAAAAAAAAATCTGTCAATGAAAGTTGTTACAGAATATTAGGTGTATGATAAAGAGTAACAACCTCTCTCTCTCTCTCTCTCTCTCTCTCTCTCTCTCTCTTTCTGGTCTCCTCTCCTCTCTCGGTTTATTTTTTTTATTTTTATTTTTTTTAACATTTATTTATTTTTGAGACAGATAGAGACAGACCATGAGCAGGTGAGGGTCAGAGAGAGAGGGAGACACAGAATCCGAAACAGGCTCCAGGCTCTGAGCTGTCAGCCCAGAGCCCGATGTGGGGCTCGAACTCACGGACCGTGAGATCATGACCTGAGCCGAAGTTGGACGCCCAACCGACTGAGCCACCCAGGCGCCCCTCCTCTCTCGGTTTAGAGAAAGCACACCAAATATTTAGTAATATTGTGGGGGACTGAACTGTCCCCCACACCCCCTGCCCCCCGTTCAGAAGTTGAGGCCCTAACCCTCAATGTGATGGTATTCAGAGTGGGACCTTTGGTAATGATTGGGATCAAAGAATTTCCTGAAGGTGAGGTTTCCACGATGGGATTAGTGCCCTCATAAGAAGAGACACCAGAAGGAAGGGACACTGGGAAGCTTGCATCATCACTCTGTCCTCCCATGTGAGGACACAGAAGATGGCCATCTACAAGCCAGGAAGAGAGGTCTCACCAGAACCCAACCATGTGGCAGCTTACTCTTGGACTTTTAGCCTCCAGAATTGTGGAAGGGACAAAGAGAAGACTAAAGTCCCCACCCTTTGGATACTGGGCAGTGTTCAGCAGCAACATCAACTGGGTGGGTGAATAGTCAGGTGGGCGCAGTGCTGAAGTCCTTGAAACCATCTGTCTCAACCTGCTGGGGACAGACCTTTGGAGGAACGTGGCTCAAAGGTCAGATGAGTGAGAGATATAGGAAAGTGCCCAGGGGCCGGCGGCCTCACGCGGTCAGACCCGTGCAGTGACAGACCCCAGAATCGTGGGGCAAGAAATGCTACGGATGGCCACCTTCCCTCATGTCGCATCCACCTCTGCTCCCTCCCTGGCTGTCCCCACCCAATCACTGGGGTACGTTCTCTAGTGGGCAGAGTTAAACCACATTAAAAAGCTGTACCTGCCAGTGTTTTCTGGCACTTTCCTCCCCATATATTTCTAATACTTCCTCTCCCAGTGGCAGAGTCCATGGGACTGTGTAGGTGAAGGAATTCAGAGGGATTCATAGCCATTGAAAGATTCGACGTGTGTGTATGGAACGAGCATGTGAAGGTGCTGTAATACACCTCTCCTTCTCCCACGTAGAAGCTAAATTCAGCGCGGAGACTGGAAATCCCACATTGGTTTTGAGGTCTCCTTAGCAAATGACCAAGATGGCTTCCACATTGGTTATTAAGGCCTCTGCCTTAAATAAGGAGTTAATGAGATGGATGAATTATTATTATTATTACTGATGTCATTTCCATTTAGTTACACCTTCATTCTTGATCCCTTGCTATAATACTATCTAATATTAAAATGCCACCATAACCCTAAAAAAAAAAAAGGCTGGGAATTTGATAGCTTGTGGAAAAGAATAAGATTATTGCTTAAATAGCTTCAGGTTTAAACGTATCAATATAAATATGATGAAGGGGACGCCTGGCGAAGCGTCCAACTTCGGCTCAGGTCATGATCTTGTGGTTCACGGGTTTGAGCCCCACGTCGGGCTCTGTGCTGACAGCTCGGAGCCTGGAGCCTGCTTCATGGGTTCTGTGTCTCTCTCTCTCTGTGTCCCTCCCCCGCTCACACTCCATCTCTCTTTCTCTCTCTCAAAAAATAAATAAAACATTAAAAAAGTATATAAATCTGATAATAACACTTGCTCTGTATTTCATATATTCCCGAGAGTGCTGGAAAAAATAAATCCTAATTTATAGTCTATGTACTGATTACTTCAGAGGTTGATGTAACATTGAGCTGACATGGGTGTTCCATTATTTTGGCATGAATATTTTGAAAAACAGATTGTTCCTTTAGACGTGCCTCACACACACAAAATAAATAATGCAGGAATTGAAACAAAATGAGTCCAAGGATTTTTGTCGATGGATTGATGTACACCTACTTATAAAACATTTGAAGTAATTCTTTGCCACCTTGATCCTGGCAGATCATGATTCTGCTTGGCAGAATCTCAAAATGTGTTCCTGGAACAAATACTCCAATATGTTCTTAAGTCTGCAACAGTCAAAAGTAACTCTTCAATTCAAATCCTAAGTATTTGGCCTGTTTCTCGGTAGCAAAACTGTCCACACTTCCTTTCCCTTCAAATCATTGATGCGAGAGTATCGCAACAGCATAAAATGCTGACAACAGAGCCCGTACAGTTTTTTTCTGCTTTGCTTCTCAATTTTTCAGTGGAAACACTTAGACTGTCAAAAATAATTTCTATAGCGTTGTCATCTGATATGGAAAGTCTGACAAATACCATTTTTCTGATTTCGATGCAGTAATTTATGAGGCACTGGGATCAGAAAGGAATTTCTGTCAATTCTATTCTTCACAACGTCTCTGCCCCCCGCCCTCCCCGGTTTAGGTAAGATTAATCCCATCTCTTCCTACAAAATCTGACTCGAAGTTCACCTTCCTGCGGGCAGTCTAGCCCGAGAAAGTCTTCCCCATTTTCTCTCTCTTCTACCTTAAACAGCCCTCTGTTCATATCTACATTGTACATTTGTGTGATATCAATGGAAAAACCATTAAAGTTTCTAGGAAGGGAAGATGTAGGATATGATTTACATTTCAGAAATATTGTTCTTGCCAGAGGATAGGGGATACACTGAAGGGGAATAAGGATTGATACTGAACTGGGGTGTAACAAAGAGGAGATGCCAGAGAAGTGGTTTAGACGATGACAAGGGCAATTGACAATGATTTAGTCTAAGATTAATGACAAGGTTTTGAGCCCGTGACATGGGGAAGATACGTGGCATTAACCCAGATGGGCTGTAAAAGGAGAAGGTCAGATCTGGAGGGGATATCTGCATAGAAGGTAGAGATACCTGATGAGTTCTATTTTAAGAGGTCCAAAGAGAGAGGACATCTCCATGGGATGTTCTATCGACATCCATAGGTTGGAAATTTCCATAGGTTGGAAGTTTCTCTGTCGAGTTTGGGAGAGCAAATGGAACAGGAAACAGAAGTGTAGTAAATGTGTGTGTGTGTGTGTGTGTGTGTGTGTGTGTGTGTGTGTATGGGGAGAATGGCAAATCTGTGGGAGTCCATAAGACCCAGAAGTCCTGACATATGCATGTTTTCCTGAATGACTTTCTAAAAAAAATTGCTTAGACCTTAGAACCTTGTGAAATGTCATCTTTAACCTGTGGCTGACTTGCCTTATTGCTGCAAAGTGGCTGCCAATACTTAACTTTTCGCTTATGTCCAGAGACAAGCGCAAATTTTAGTTCCTCTGGTAATGATCCAACAAGCACCCTGAGATCACCCTGTCATCCTGATCAGACCCTCTGGGTTCCAGGCTCACCCTCAATCGCGGTTGGGGAACTCGACGTGTTGATGATACTCAGGTCTGGAATACTGCCCATCCATCATCTGGAAGAAGAACCAAATCCATGCACACGTGTAGCTGCCGTCCAGTGAGATAGAGATAGAGATGATAGAGATAGAGATAGAGAGATAGAGATAGAGATAGATAGAGATAGAGATAGAGATAGGGAAGGCAACCAGCCATGTCACTTCAGAGCTTAAGGAGCAGGGTGACAATTCCAATGCAGAAAGATTACTCTGCAGCCCTGTAGATGTGAATGTTGGAGGCTTGCTCTGTTGGAGACAGACCAGTCCGGAGGTGATCGAAGGAATCCCGACAAGAAAAGATGAAGGCAGGGGTGACATTGGGGGGGCCATGTGAGTCAAGAGAAGGCAGGCTGATGCAACTTACAGTAAGATGTAGCTTGTAGAACTTGCGGGCCACCTTGATGAGGAGGGTGAGGGGGACAAAATCAGAGGAGAGACGACTCTCGCCTTTCTTGCCTGATGGTGGTGCTGTCACTGGATAAGGAAGGGAAGGGGGAAGACATTTCAGTTTTGGTGGAAAGGTAACTATGTAATTTTTTGTCTTTCGACCCCCCCCTCCCCAACCTTTGGTTGAGATGACTTAGGAGTATAAAAATGGAGCCTGTCGTCGTAAGATGGGTGAACGGCTTTGGACTTGGAAGAGGCTGGAAATGCAGACTCAGGGCTGCCAGTGTAGGGTTGAATACATGGGGGTGGCCAAGGTCTTCCTCGGTAGAGCTGGGATGGATTGGCAGTGAAGGCATGGAGCAGGGGCTCCCACAGGGGCACCGGGGAGAAGGGCTTTGGTTCCCAGCCCTGCCACCAAGGAGCTCTGCGATTTGGGGCCACCTCTTTCAACCATTGTTTCCTAAACTGTAAAACAGGGGTAATACTAACAGTCTCACGGGCTTCTTTTGTTGATCACCCGAGGAAGAGTATACGTAAAGCTTTCCTGGTACCTGATACAAAGGAAGCATTTGCAGAAATTCTACGTCCTGCCTAAGACAATAAAGACAACCATTCGCCGAGGAGGTAGGTCCCGGCTTGCTCTTCTGGTCCTCATGGTCATAGCTGAGCAGACCCTGGCCTTGGGAAGAAGCCCAGTGGACACGGCCACGGTCCAGCTTTGTGACCTTGGCCGAGGCTCTCTATGACTGGTTTTTCTTCTGAGAAAGGATGTTCCTGGCACATTCCACGGGCATGTTGTGGTACGTACATGAGGACACAGGTAAAATCCTTGGCAGAGTTCTTGGCACACGCTAGACAGGTAATGATTTTAAAGGGGCAAGACTCAGAGGGATTCATGTCCCAGGGGCACAGGAGAGAGAGAACAGTGTCAGACTCGGGAACTTAATCTATGGCGTGAGGACAAGGAGCGTCCCTGGATTTGGCAACGAGGGGGGACTGTTGACCCGGGAAGATGTGGTTTTGAAATTTTGCTGGGAGTGGAATCTGGCTGCAGGTGGGTGACAGGGGCTGAATGAACTGGAGGCCAATGGAGCCAACATGACCTTCAAGTATAAAGAGAAGGAAAAGGAGGAAGGGGGTAGGAACTTGAGGGTCCGGAGGGTCGTACATTTTTGTTACTCGGTTGGTTTTGGTTTTGTTTCAACACGGAAGTAGGCCCATTTCTGGATCTCTTTGCGTGTTTCCAAGATATCCTTTTAACTCAGATTTTTTAAAAAAATTTTTAACGTTTATTTATTTTTGAGACAGGGAGAGACACAGCATGAACGGGGGAGGGTCAGAGAGAGAGAGGGAGACACAGAATCCGAAACAGGCTCCAGGCTCCGAGCTGTCAGCACTGAGCCCCACGCGGGGCTCGAACTCACGGACCGCGAGATCATGATCTGAGCCGAAGTCGGACGGTTCACCGACTGAGCCCCCCGGGCGCCCCTAACTCAGATTTTATAAAGGATTATAGAAAATACTGATCATCCATTACTCGGGATGAAGGCCTTTTCTTTCTGCAGGTCTAAATAAGACAGGCTTGTTTGGATATAAAGACTATCCTTTTAATCAAGATAAATGGTTGGAAACTGTTAGAAATACTTTTTCCCCCCTCTAAATCACAGTCTGCCTAAGATCAGCCTAATCAGACAAGACAAGGAAATTGCACTGTGTTTGGAAACATGGGCAAGATAAAGACCCTGTGTGATTTGCATTCTCTCTGCAAGCTTTCAATTCTGCTCTGAGTGCAAATCTTTTCTAGCAGAGGCGTGGCTAGTTCAAAGGCACACACAGGTACACACACATGACACACATAGAACTCCGCAACCCGTGTGGAGGGATCGCAAAGGCTCTGGGACATCTCCGTAATGTATTTTACCTTGGGTGTAATTTGTGTTTCTACTTTTCTTTTTTTTTTTTTTTTCCTGCCAGAAGTTCTGTTTTCAAAAGACCACCCCAAATTAAAAGTAGAACATCCCAATTCAGCTCATAATTCAGCAGATAAATCATGCAGGAGATTTACACTCTTTGTAGGTAATCAGACCTACCATTCATCTCGGCAGATTCCTGGCTACCTTTTGGCTCTACTGAGAACATCATCTCGAACTGACTCCCCCAGAATGGAAGACAGTGATGACTTAGAATCCCCAGATTCGGCCCCTTGGACTCCTTCCATTGTTCAAATTAGAGGAAGTTGAGCTTTCCCCCAGATAAAGAGAATAAGCATTTTCAATTTTTTCCCAAACATCGCCGATAGCTGCATTATTTTCAACTCCTTGCTACTTCTCAATCTCTTGCAATTATTTCCACCCCACCACTACTTTCCTCCAAACTCCTTTACTTTAACCTATGTTCCTATTTCTTCCCCATGTTGAATAACTAAAGTTGAGTTTCATACTAAAAAACTAGAAACGAGTGGAGAAAAGAACTCTTCAGCTAAAAAGGCATCGGGACGCAGCTCAGGTACCTATGTTCATGGTGGGTTTCCTCACTTGAGAAGACACCCGTGTCTAGGGCTGAGAAGCAGGAAGAGGAGAGAGAAGCAGAGACTAAGGAGGAAGGAGAAGGTGACAAGGACAATGTCACAAGCATAGTTGGCTTGCTGTCATTGTTCCATGGAGATGGTCCCCAAGAAAAGAGTGGAAAGGGAGTCAAAGACTTGCTTGCAAAGATTTGAGTAGTAATACTCCCTACCAAAGTAGTACTTTGCTACATTGAGCAGGACTCTACCAATTTTGCCTGGTAAGAACTCAACTCAAGTTAGCCAAAAGGAATTGATTGGCTGATGTAACTGAAAATGCCAAGAGTTAGTTCTATTTCAGGCATGGATGGATGGATGTTTAAATAGACAATATCGGGGCGCCTGGGTGGTGCAGTCGGTTAAGCGTCTGGCTTCAGCCAGGTCACGATCTCGCGGTCCGTGAGTTCGAGCCCCGCGTCAGGCTCTGGGCTGATGGCTCGGAGCCTGGAGCCTGTTTCCGATTCTGTGTCTCCCTCTCTCTCTGCCCCTCCCCCGTTCATGCTCTGTCTCTCTCTGTCCCAAAAATAAATTAAAAACGTTGAAAAAAAAATTTTAAATAGACAATATCATGTTTTATTGTGACTTTTCTAGGTTTATAAGTTTCCTTTTTTTATGTCTATTTATTTTTGAAAGAGAGAGAGCAGGGGAGGGGCAGAGAGACAGGGGGGCACAGAAGATCTGAAGTGGTCTCTGGGCTTCAGACAACAAAGAGCCCAATGTGGGGCTCGAACCCACGAACTATGAGATCATGACCTGAGCCGAAGACGGACGCTTCACTGACTGACCCACCCAGGCAGGGGCCCTGGTTGCTAAGGTGCTGAAATGTCATACTTTCAGAGGGACTGATAACCTTTCAGACTTCCAGAATCCCCTGTCAGTCTCTGCAAAAGGATTCTGATTGACCACAGGGGGGCCACGTGCCTATCTTGGAACCGTCTCTGTGTCTAAGGAAGTCGGATATTCTTGTATCCTCAGCCGTATATCTCTTATGGGGGCAGTGGACACGGGCACCTTGATTGATAGTTGGACTGGAATTACACGATGTGGAGCAGAGAATTTCCGAAAGGGAAGAGCTACGAGCCAAACAAAACAGTAACAGCTTGAAATAACCGCACAAACTAATTCAGTAACTCAGAGGAAACTAAGGCACACAAAAGTGACCCAAAAAAGGATATGATATAGTAAAAAGATCTTAAATTAGCGGTAGATGTCCTTGAGCATCTCAAGTGAAGCTCTAACACAGAAGGGAGAACTTGTTTTGCCAGTTGTCGTACTCCTAGAGCCTGCTGCGTAGTCGGTGTCGAACACAGTTTCTTTGTTATTAGAGTGTCGAGCGAAGCGAAAGGTAAAATAATCAGCCGGGGACTATCAAGTCACAGGAGCAGAGGTGGGAGGATTTTCCTTATCACAGTTAGAATCAAATAGGGAGCCCTCTCGAGGAGGAAGGAGAGGATGATGGATGTAATCCATGGTGTGCTGGTAAGTGTTTAACAACAGGATCTCCAGGGAAAAACCAGAATCCTGATTGGTAGCAATGGCTAATTTCTGCTGCGTGTATATTCCCGTCCATGGTTGATTTCAGGTCACCCACTAGAAGCACCGAAGGCACAGTTGGAAAGAGATGCACACGACTGGTTGTCAGGAGCCTCTGTGCGCTGGCTGTAGCCCAGCGTGGGATATAACCAAACCTTCTATGCTTTGATGAAGGTTGATTTCCCCTGAGCCTCCTTGTACGAACTCCTTGGAAGGGGTAGCCTCATTGTATGTGAAACCTGGGGTTTTCTGGGGGCAAGAGATGGAAATCCAAAACCCTTATCCCAGTGTATGAAATTAGTTAATCATAATGAAGTGACTCAAAGTGGTTTTGATAAGATTCTTTAAAAAAAAAATTTTTTTTAATGTTCATTTATTTTTGAGAAAGAGAGAGACAGAGCATGAGCAGGGGAGGTGCAGAGAGAGAGGGAGACGCAGAATCCAAAGCCAAGCTTCGAGCTGTTGGCACAGAGCCCAACGTGGGGCTCGAACTCACGAACCTCGAGATCATGACCTGAGCCACAATCGGATGCTTCACTGACTGAGCCCCCCAGGCGCCCCATAAGGACCTCAAGGATTCCAAAGAGAAACTCCACATGGCACCAGCAGGTGCCTTGGTGACCCGGGTGTAGCATTGGCCCCAAGCGTTTCTAAGAATTCCTATGTAGCTGATGGCTGAAGCTAGAAGCTGCTATGTACTCAGCCACCCAGGCAAGGGGGGGTGTGCTTCAGAGAAAATAAGGTTAAGAACGAGAGCGTAACTAAAAATATTACAGCCACGAAGCCCACTGTGTGCACCACTTGGGCTCCAGCAGGTTTCCAGACAGCAAAGACGTCACCACCGTGGTGGACAAAGTGTCCACTTTCCATGGCAAAGTAGGAAGAACAACAGTAATGGACACCAGGAGCTCGCGAGTAAGACCCAAGTGCTCATGGAGTGTATCGGTCAGGATAGGCTCAAGCATGCTGTGCTAACAAGCAGTACCGAAGTTTCAGTGGCTTCACATGACATAAGGTTATCTCTCACTCACTCTGTATGTCCATCAGGAGGACTCAGACTGATGGAGATCGTTTCTTGATGCCCGTTTCTACCTTGGCAGAGGTAGAGAAGGATGTGGCAGGTGCACACCCCGGGTTCTTAAATGAGACATCACTTCTGCTCTCGTTTCATTGGCCAAAGCAGATCCCAAGTGGGCGGGATTGGGCAATCCTAGCCTGTGCCCGGAAGATGGAGCTGGAAAACAGTGCTCACAACAACCCCGGAAGGTGATTGAACATTCTAATTGTTTCCTCTCTTTTAACCTTTGGAGGAAGGATCCAGGCTTATCTGATGTATGAGCTGAATAAGCCCCCAGAATCATGAACAATTCAGTTGCAGGAATACCTAAAGGAGATCCTAAACCTGTTTATAGGAGAAGCTTCTAGCAATTCAGTGAGCTATTATATGTATAATGCAGAACATAAAGAGAGGTGGCAGTTTGGGTATGTCAAAAGGGAAACTAAATCAAATCAAGTGCATGTTGAATGAATGAGTGAATGAATGAATGAATGAATGAAACTGTCTTAAAATGGAATTACACCTCTCTCCTGTAAACATCTGTTGTGACTTTTCTTGGATATTTTTCCGTGGAGATCCCATGCCTTTCAATCCAATCGCATTATTATTGTGGGTGAGAATAATCATTTACCCTCCTAGCTTGATAAGAAGTCACCATAATCAGGTTTACCTGTCTCCCGGTAGGTTTTAGAGGTAGAATTGAAAGATTTATGTTTTTTCATAAATGGGAGCCACGTGTTGAACGGGGACGTTCAAGCATGAGATGCCGTAAAGTTGGAACAAGCTAGATTTTATCCCAGAGCACAGAAGTTTACAAAAGATCACAAAACTCCTTTGTCCTAATTTGTGGAATTGTTCTTAACGAAATCCAAAAGCGAAGCATTCTTCTTTGCGTAAGAAAAAAGAATAAGAAACAAAAGTGTGACACCCAGTGAAAGTCTCTGTCCTACTACGCCGGCCCCCCTGGGGTTACCAACAGGAAGATGTGCCTCCTTCTACACCTTTTTCTAGACTCACCAACACAGTAGCCATTTCTGCAAAGTACATCCTAATTTATAGAGTGCATTCTCCGTTCTTTCCTTTCTTCCGCAGACGAGATCTCGGTGCACACGTCACTCAGAAACTTGTTATTTTGTTCTTCATGTTTTATGAACACCTCTCTTGGTCGATGTTCTGCAGACTGTGGGGTTAACCATTTCTGTGTCATAAAATCAATGTACTGGGTCCTGATCGGCGATTTTTAAGTAAAGTAACATAGGATACAGTAGTAATTCTGAATGGTAGGATGAGTATTGTTCCTTGAGAATTTTATCTCAGGTGCGTGTGTATGGTTTCCTCATCTATACAATGGGGATAATAATGGTGCTTACTACTCGGGTTGCTGATAGGCTCAAATGAGCTTTTCTATGTAAAAGGCTTAGAACAGCAGCTGACACAATCTAGAACAATCTAGAACAATCTAGGGTCGTCACCACCAACCTCCTCCTTCTCCTCCTCCTCACTATTCTTCACATTTTTTCTAACAGGAAGGTGAAGAAAGGCATCTTATTGGCATTCGGCTTTGCATATGCCTGTCCACGGGTGAGTCAGATTTTCTTTTCATATGTTTGTTGGCTGTTTGCATTTTTCCTTGGATAAATTTCTTGTTTAGTATTATTGTTATTATTTATTTTCAAAAATCTATTTTTGTATTGTATCGCTGACTCTCCAATATTAGCAAGTATTAAAAAAATTTTTTTTTTAATGCTTATTCATTTTTGAGAGACAGAGAGAGACAGAGCATGAGCGGGGAAGGGGCAGAGAGAGGGAGACACAGAATCCAAAACAGGCTCCAGGCTCGGAGTTGTCAGCACAGAGCCCGACGCGGGGCTCGAACCCACGAACCGCGAGATCCGGACCTGAGCCGAAGTCGGACGCACAACCGACTGAGCCACCCAGGCGCCCCGCAAGTATTTTTTTTCCAGCCTCTCGTAGGGCCTCTGGACTTTATTTGTGGTGTCCTTTGCCATTTAGACATCGCTGATTTTTGAAATAAAATGTATTTTGTTTTTTAAATGGCTTCGGGGTTCCTTTCTTGCTTAATGAGAACGTTCATGCCCAATGGCTAGATAAATATTCTCCTAAAATTTCCCCTAATAATCTTTATTCCTCAAATTATTTCCACAAATTCTTTAATCTAGCTGACGTTTATTTTTGTGGCCCGAAGTAAGGGACTACCGTTGTTTCATGCCAGCGAATAACCATTTATTCCTGTCTCATTTATAAAATAAACCATTCTTTCATGACTGAACTTAAACACCACCATCATCATATATTAAGTTCCTATATATACCTGGATTTATTTCTGAACTCTTTCCACTGATTTCTTTGACCAGTCTTATGCCAGTACCATATGATTTTGATGGCACCAATTCACATATAGAGTTTCTTAGTCTACATTTTTTTCTACAGTATCTTAGCAATTCTTACACATTGATTTTTCAATATGAAGCTTAAAGTCATTTCACCGTTTTCATTAAAGAATCCTTTAGGATTATGGGAGGTTAAATTTATTTGTATTGAGAAAGATTGACTTGTTCGTGAATTATGTTTTTCCGTTCACATATTTAGACATTTTATGTTGCTCCTGTGTTCTTCACATAGACCGTTGTTTAAGTTGATTCTTTAGAAATAGAAAGTTTCTAATGTGATCGTTAATGGAATTTTTTTTTTTTTAGTGTTTTATTTATTTTTGAGAGAGAGACAGAGCACAAGCAGGGGAGGGGCAGAGAGAGAGAGAGAGGGAGACACAGAATTGGAAGCAGGCTCCAGGCTCTGAGCCATCAGCACAGACCCCGACGTGGGGCTCGAACTCACAGACCGCGAGATCATGACCTGAGCCGAAGTCGGATGCTTAACCGACCGAGCCACCCAGGCGCCCCATTAATGGAATTTTTAAAACTATAAATAACTATAAATAACGCCTGCTGGTACAAAGATGATTTTGGGGGGCACCTGGGTGGCTCAGTCGGTTGAGCACCCAACTCTTGATTTCGGCTCAGGTCATGATGTCACTGTTGTGAGATCGAACCCCGTGCTGGGCTCCGTGCCGAGTGTGGAGCCTGCTTGGGATTCTCTCTCCCTCTCTCTCTCTGCCACGCTCTCTCTCCCTCTCTCAAAATAAATAAATATCCTTTAAAAAAAAAAGATGATTTTTGCATTTTTGTGTACTTGTTAAACTTAAGAAGAACTTTGCCCTTTGATTGTAATAATTTAAAAAACATTACTATATTTTCTTGGTGTTCTGTGTGTTAAAAAAAGAAACAGGCCCCCAGTGGAGTCACTTGCGCTAAGCCCCACATCAACACACGGGGATTGCCTAACGTAATTGCGTAACGTCAGCCTGTCCGGGGAATGGGACCTTCAGCAGTCATTCTGGAATTACCTGGTGGGCACTAGCGAGGCAATCTGTCTAATAGACCCCTTCCAGTCCCCACAGGAAGGTGACCTTGCCTGAAACCATCTTCTCTTTTCTTGCTCTCCCCCCTTTCTGCCTCTGACAGCCTTCCATTTTGCACAGCTCATCAGAGCTCCCTTCTATGTGCTAGCTGGGACGCTGCCTGATGCATGAATCACTCAATAAAGCTAATTTGATCTTCAAATGGACTCAGTTGAAGTTTGTTTCTTCACACAGGCCTATGGTTATATAATCTACAAGTAAAGATGATTTGCTCTTTTCATTTCCAAACTGAGGCCACTCATTTTCTTTTCTTTTATTATTGCATTAGCCAGAATCGCCAAAACAGTGCTGAATACAGCAGATGCTTGAAGACGTTCCCCCATAATGTTCGATTTTGGGCTTTGATAATAGTCTTTATCGTGCTCAGGGCATTTCTGTTTATTTCAGCAATAGTTGTGATGGCTGAAATTTATCAAGTGACTTTCACTGCCTATTGATCTAATCTGTTGTGATCATTAATTTTACGGATAAATGTTTTAATATTGATCTATCTCCTGTTCCTGGAACCAATGACGGCTTTGAATGCAAAGAGGGAACAATGGTAAAAGAAAAGGATGAGAAAAGCTCTTTGTGTGTGAATGCGTGTAGAGAGAAAGAAAGTAGGTGTCAAAAGGCAACTAGCCAGTGTGGCATTATCACTGATGTTTGCACTTATTAGGGGACAAAAGAAAAGAAAGGAAAAGAAATCTCCAAGGATGTAAAACAAAC
Source organism: Panthera uncia (assembly GCF_023721935.1). Lineage (NCBI taxonomy): Eukaryota > Metazoa > Chordata > Mammalia > Carnivora > Felidae > Panthera > Panthera uncia. The sequence continues at coordinate 50,322,008 of NC_064814.1, forward strand.
AAAACAAAAACAAAATCTTATATCCAGATAGGCCTAATTACCTTTCTGGCAAGATACCGGAAGGAGGTCGCCTTCTGATCTCTGAGTATACGAGTGAAATTTTTCTCCATCTGGTGGATCCAAGTTTGGGCACAATGTTTGTGTAAAACCACGGCAGGGGAGGAATGTTGACTGTGGTTTTCCTAGTATTTGGAAAGGGCTACAAATATGATTTCTATACTTACTACCAGAGAAGTGAAGTGTCTCTTCCAGTCCCTGTATTTAATGGGTCATTAAGTACAGCTATTTATTTCTAGATCCCAAATATCTCTCAAAGCTGACCTTATCTCTTTCCCCAGAGCCACCGCTCTAGGACAGGGCTCATAATTTCCCACGCGGAGGGAAAGAATACCAAGCTTGAAGGACAAAGGTCCAAGGGACTGAGCCTGACACCTGGTCACCATAGGGCTTAGCATGACCAAGTGAAACTAGGGAAGGAGGCAATGCAGAGACGGCTAATCCTGACTGAATGTTAGAATCACAGGGATAGCCCAGGCCCCAGCCCAGATAATCTCACTAAACTGGTCTAGGGTTGGGTCTCCACATTTTTTTTTTTTTTAATATATGAAATTTACTGTCAAATTGGTTTCCATACAACACCCAGTGCTCATCCCAAAAGGTGCCCTCCTCAATACCCATCACCCACCCTGCCCTCCCTCCCACCCTGCCCTCCCTCCCACCCCCCATCAACC
>NC_064814.1:50322838-50379538 GCF_023721935.1 Panthera uncia
CCCCCCCATCAACCCTCAATTTGTTCTCAGTTTTCAACAGTCTCTTATGCTTTGGCTCTCTCCCACTCTAACCTCTTTTTTTTTTTTTTTTTTCCTTCCCCTCCCCCATGGGTTTCTGTTATGTTTCTCAGGATCCACATAAGAGTGAAACCATATGGTATCTGTCTTTCTCTGTATGGCTTATTTCACTTAGCATCACACTCTCCAGTTCCATCCATGTTGCTACAAAAGGCCATATTTCATTTTTTCTCATTGCCACGTAGTATTCCATTGTGTATATAAACCACAATTTCTTTATCCATTCGTCAGTTGATGGACATTTAGGCTCTTTCCATAATTTGGCTATTGTTGAGAGTGCCGCTATAAACATTGGGGTACAGGTGCCCCTATGCATCAGTACTCCTGTATCCCTTGGATAAATTCCTAGCAGTGCTATTGCTGGGTCATAGGGTAGGTCTATTTTTAATTTTCTGAGGAACCTCCACACTGCTTTCCAGAGCGGCTGCACCAAGTTGCATTCCCACCAACAGTGCAAGAGGGTTCCTGTTTCTCCACATCCTCTCCAGCATCTATAGTCTCCTGATTTCTTCATTTTGGCCACTCTGACTGGCGTGAGGTGATATCTGAGTGTGGTTTTGATTTGTATTTCCCTGATAAGGAGCGACGTTGAACATCTTTTCATGTGCCTGTTGGCCATCCGGATGTCTTCTTTAGAGAAGTGTCTATTCATGTTTTCTGCCCATTTCTTCACTGGGTTATTTGTTTTTCGGGTGTGGAGTTTGATGAGCTCTTTATAGATTTTGGATACTAGCCCTTTGTCCGATGTGTCATTTGCAAATATCTTTTCCCATTCCGTTGGTTGCCTTTTAGTTTTGTTGGTTGTTTCCTTTGCTGTGCAGAAGCTTTTTATCTTCATAAGGTCCCAGTAATTCACTTTTGCTTTTAATTCCCTTGCCTTTGGGGATGTGCCGAGTAAGAGATTGCTACGGCTGAGGTCAGAGAGGTCTTTTCCTGCTTTCTCCTCTAAGGTTTTGATGGTTTCCTGTCTCACATTCAGGTCCTTTATCCATTTTGAGTTTATTTTTGTGAATGGTGTGAGAAAGTGGTCTAGTTTCAACCTTCTGCATGTTGCTGTCCAGTTCTCCCAGCACCATTTGTTAAAGAGACTGTCTTTTTTCCATTGGATGTTCTTTCCTGCTTTGTCAAAGATGAGTTGGCCATACGTTTGTGGGTCTAGTTCTGGGGTTTCTATTCTATTCCATTGGTCTATGTGTCTGTTTTTGTGCCAATACCATGCTGTCTTGATGATGACAGCTTTGTAGTAGAGGCTAAAGTCTGGGATTGTGATGCCTCCTGCTTTGGTCTTCTTCTTCAAAATTACTTTGGCTATTCGGGGCCTTTTGTGGTTCCATATGAATTTTAGGATTGCTTGTTCTAGTTTCGAGAAGAATGCTGGTGCAATTTTGATTGGGATTGCATTGAATGTGTAGATAGCTTTGGGTAGTATTGACATTTTGACAATATTTATTCTTCCAATCCATGAGCAGGGAATGTCTTTCCATTTCTTTATATCTTCTTCAATTACCTGCATAAGCTTTCTATAGTTTTCAGCATACAGATCTTTTACATCTTTGGTTAGATTTATTCCTAGGTATTTTATGCTTCTTGGTGCAATTGTGAATGGGATCAGTTTCTTCATTTGTCTTTCTGTTGCTTCATTGTTAGTGTATAAGAATGCAACTGATTTCTGCACATTGATTTTGTATCCTGCAAAAATCTTTGCTGAATTCATGTATCAGTTCTAGCAGACTTTTGGTGGAGTCTATCGGATTTTCCATGTATAATATCATGTCATCTGCAAAAAGCGAAAGCTTGACTTCGTCTTTGCCAATTTTGATGCCTTTGATTTCCTTTTGTTGTCTGATTGCTGATGCTAGAACTTCCAGCACTATATTAAACAACAGCGGTGACAGTGGGCATCCCTGTCGTGTTCCTGATCTCAGGGAAAAAGCTCTCAGTTTTTCCCCGTTGAGGATGATGTTAGCTGTGGGCTTTTCATAAATGGCCTTTATGATCTTTAAGTATGTTCCTTCTATCCCGACTTTCTCAAGGGTTTTTATTAAGAAAGGGTGCTGGATTTTGTCAAAGGCCTTTTCTGCATCGATTGACAGGATCATATGGTTCTTCTCTTTTTTTTTGTTAATGTGATGTATCACGTTGATCGATTTGCGAATGTTGAACCAGCCCTGCATCCCAGGAATGAATCCCACTTGATCATGGTGAATAATTCTTTTTATATGCTGTTGAATTCGATTTGCTAGTATCTTATTAAGAATTTTTGCATCCATATTCATCAGGGATATTGGCCTGTAGTTCTCTTTTTTTACTGGGTCTCTGTCTGGTTTAGGAATCAAAGTAATACTGGCTTCATAGAATGAGTCTGGAAGTTTTCCTTCCCTTTCTATTTCTTGGAATAGCTTGAGAAGGATAGGTATTATCTCTGCTTTAAATGTCTGGTAGAACTCCCCTGGGAAGCCATCTGGTCCTGGACTCTTATTTGTTGGGAGATTTTTGATAACCGATTCAATTTCTTCGCTGGTTATGGGTCTGTTCAAGCTTTCTATTTCCTCCTGATTGAGTTTTGGAAGAGTGTGGGTGTTTAGAAATTTGTCCATTTCTTCCAGGTTGTCCAATTTGCTGGCATATAATTTTTCATAGTATTCCCTGATAATTGTTTGTATCTCTGAGGGATTGGTTGTAATCATTCCATTTTCATTCATGATTTTATCTATTTGGGTCATCTCCCTTTTCTTTTTGAGAAGCCTGGCTAGAGGTTTGTCAATTTTGTTTATTTTTTCAAAAAACCAACTCTTGGTTTCGTTGATCTGCTCTACAGTTTTTTTAGATTCTATATTGTTTATTTCTGCTCTGATCTTTATTATTTCTCTTCTTCTGCTGGGTTTAGGCTGCCTTTGCTGTTCTGCTTCTATTTCCTTTAGGTGTGCTGTTAGATTTTGTATTTGGGATTTTTCTTGTTTCTTGAGATAGGCCTGGATTGCAATGTATTTTCCTCTCAGGACTGCCTTCGCTGCATCCCAAAGCGTTTGGATTGTTGTATTTTCATTTTCGTTTGTTTCCATGTATATTTTAATTTCTTCTCTAATTGCCTGGTTGACCCACTCATTCGTTAGTAGGGTGTTCTTTAACCTCCATGCTTTTGGAGGTTTTCCAGACTTTTTCCTGTGGTTGATTTCAAGCTTCATAGCATTGTGGTCTGAAAGTATGCATGGTATAATTTCAATTCTTGTAAACTTATGAAGGGCTGTTTTGTGACCCAGTATATGATCTATCTTGGAGAATGTTCCATGTGCACTCGAGAAGAAAGTATATTCTGTTGCTTTGGGATGCAGAGTTCTAAATATATCTGTCAAGTCCATCTGATCCAATGTATCATTCAGGGCCCTTGTTTCTTTATTGACTGTGTGTCTAGATGATCTATCCATTTCTGTAAGTGGGGTGTTAAAGTCCCCTGCAATGACCACATTCTTATCAATAAGGTTGCTTATGTTTATGAGTAATTGTTTTATATATCTGGGGGCTCGGGTATTTGGCGCATAGACATTTATAATAGTTAGCTCTTCCTGGTGGATAGACCCTGTGATTATTATATAATGCCCTTCTTCATCTCTTGTTACAGCCTTTAATTTAAAGTCTAGTTTGTCTGATATAAGTATGGCTACTCCAGCTTTCTTTTGGCTTCCAGGAGCATGATAAATAGTTCTCCATCCCCTCACTCTCAATCTAAAGGTGTCCTCAGATCTAAAATGAGTCTCTTGTAGACAGCAAATAGATGGGTCTTGTTTTTTTATCCATTCTGATACCCTATGTCTTTTAGTTGGCGCATTTAATCCATTTACATTCAGTGTTATTATAGAAAGATATGGGTTTAGAGTCATTGTGATGTCTGTATGTTTTATGCTTGTAGTGATGTCTCTGGTACTTTGTCTCACAGGATCCCCCTTAGGGCCTCCACATTTTTATGTTTTCATAAGTGCCTCAGCCCCAGGGCCATTTTAATGCACAGCCTGAGTTGACAAGATATATATATATATTTTTTTAAGTTTATTTATTTATTTTGAGAGAGACAGAGACAATGCAAGTGAGGGACTGACAGAGAGAGAGAGAGAGAGAGAGAGAGAGAGGGAGAGAGAGAGAGAATCCCAAGCAGGCTCTGCCCTGGCTCCCACATGGGGCTCGAACCCGCGAAGCTGTGAGGTCATGACCTGGGCCGAAACCAAGAGTCGGATGCTTGACTGAGCCCCCCGGGCGCCCCTTGAGTTGACAATATTTGAGCAGTGGTTCTTCAAGAGTGGTACCTGGACAAGTTATATCAGCATCCCTTGGAAACTTGTCACGGCAATTCTGGGCCCCAGCCGGACCCGCTGAATCTGGGGGTGGAGCCCAACAATCTGCATTGTAGTGGGATTGCCAGGGAACCCGGATATTGGTGAGAACCACTCCCACAGTCTTGGAGTCGTTAGAGAACCACACCCTTAATGGGCCACTGCCACCAAAAGAAAGACCATTCTTATTTATTTATTTATTTATTTATTATTTTTTAGAGAGAGAGAGAGAAAGAACATGACTAGGGGAGAGGGGCAGAGGGAAAGAGAGAATCCTAAACAGGTTCCATGCTCAGCTTGGAGTCCAGTGTGGGGCTTGATCCTACGACCCTGAGATAACATTCTGATTGCCCCACTACGGACAAGAATCGCGTGGATTCCAGGCAAGATGTTGACTGCCGTTGATGAGGGGATCAGAGGCATCCCAAAGCAGTGAGTGAGGAGTGGGGGGTGGGGGGGGGGGAGTCACGATCCTCAGAGTTGAGAGGGAAATGATCACGAGAGAGGTGGAAGGGGGGTGTGGCCTCTTTGCTGCAGACCCACAACTAGGGAAGGAAGAAGGAAACCGGAGGTGAAGCCAGGGGCACAATCAAGCTCACGGAAAAGAGGATCTGTGTTTGTGTTGTTTTGGGGAAAACCGTAGGTTTGGTCATGGAGATTTCCTGCACAGAGAGAGGGGTGGGTTTTAGAAATTAAAAAAAAAAAAAAAGTGATTCCTTATTTTCTGGGTCAAAACATGTCCTCTCCACTCAAGGTTAGTTTGGGTAAACCAGTAGTCCATTTGTGTCTGGTTTTGGCATTGACCTTTCGCAGAAAGACCACAGCTTCGCGGGTTCGAGCCCCACATCGGAGCCCGTGCAGAGGCTGCTTGGGATTCTCTCTCTCTCTCTCTCTCTCTCTCTCTCTCAACAGACTTGAGAGAAAACAAATCAGAAGTGTTTTAGGTAGGCCTGGGTCCCTTGGTTTAATGGCACCTTCCCAAGGGTGCCCCGTGTGGGCCCTTCCAGAGTGCCGCTGAGAGAGGTGCCCTCGTCTGTCCACTTCCTGCCCCCCCAACCCACTGCCCCGCCACCCACCTGGATGCACATTGGCCTCCCTTCTGATCGGCAACGGAGAAACCTTGATCGTCCTGGCTATTTAAAGCCCGTTTGGGGCCCCACTGTTTTTCCACTCGCCGATTTCCAGAAAGGATGCCCTTTAGCCAAGCTTTTTCCCTTCTTGCCCCTTCCACCCTCAACACTCTCCCCGGCTCCCCCTAAATTAGGAGGTTCCCAGTCTTAGACCTCCTGTGGGTGCTTGTCAACATTTGCTCCCAGATTATTGGTTCTTTGTTCCCAGATTAACCTCCCAGCTACCTCTGCCATCACCCCCTGGGGCACACCCCAGGGTCCTATTTTTAGCACCTTCTACTGTAAATCTGGGACTCAAGTTGCTTCAGGCTCTGGAAGTCTCACAACAAAAGAGGTCTCCTTAATTAGCATAATTACTCTAGCTTCTGCATGCATAATTCTCCTGCCCCAGAATGGTAATTCACCCCTCGGGGCTGGGCTCCAGCAGGATTTTTAAGACCCCGGGACCCAATGCGATCAGGAGTCGGGTTTCTTTGCCTTTTCTGGTGTCTCTGGGAGTGTTCGCGTCCCTGTCAGGGGGATCGGAGCTGGGAAGATCCTGGAGGGTTTGGATGGCTGGTTAGGACGTCTGTGATGTGTGTAGACAGTCGGTCCGCAATTTATCACAAGAGCCGCGTCGTTAGAAAACTACAACTTGGCTTAAAAGAAAGAGATGTGTGTTTCAGCGACTGGCTTCATCACAAATTATTTTGTTTTCCCTGTCTGCTGTGTAAATAGTGCCCCAGCCAGGGACCCCCATATCATCTCGGGGTCAGAATCTGTTTGTGAGAGCGATGATGTCTAAGCTCTCCTGTTTCTTAAGGGTGTTACCATTCAAGGCAAGAGTCCTTTCAAGGAGATCGTCCCTCTTTAGAAACGTTTTATAGTCTATTAAGGAAGCACAATCTCTGCTCTCCTTTACAAGCCTGAAGGAATCCCACTGCCTCACAGACCAGGTTGCTAAGATGTCCTTCACCAAAGAAAACAAAACAAAACAGGAGTGGCACCCTCGGGCAAAGAAAATGAAGGTTCACTCGATAACTCGGACACACTGGTCGATTAGACCGGGCGATTGTTATTTATCATATTTTTGCTCTTTTCCAGACCGGGTCCTTGGATTCCAGCACAGCTCAGATAACGTTCAGCAAGTTCACATACGTGGATTAGCGGTGGGCCCTGCATGGATCCGCGTGCGATATCGATTCCTGACCCTGCGGTTTATTAGGGCGTGGGCTTTCCCAAGTTCTGGCCTGAAAGGGTTGTATTTCTCTCCGGTGTTCGTTAAATTTTCTTCTGTCGCAACTAACAGAAAGATCGCCTTTGCAGGAGCCAGAGAAAAAGAGAGGTGGGGAGGCAGGGAATTTGCTGGCATGCCTCTCTTACCCCACCGGTGGTTTGAGCCTCATGGAGGGTTTTAGCTTCACGTGGAGGTGCTGTTAGCTTGACGTCCGGTTTCATCCAAGGATTCAAATGATGCGTCCGGGACCCGATTTCTCGCCTTTCTTGCTTTCTGGCTCCGGCAGGGGTTGATTTTTCTCTTCTCAGGCAGGCTCTCCCCTCCCGGTGACGGGACAGCCTCAGAAGCGCTCACGGAGGAGGCGGTGTGGACAAGCAGCGTGGCCGGGGGCACCGGGTCGGGGCTCTGGATCCCAGTTGTACTACCTGGGCGACGTGGCCCAAGGTACCTTTCAGCGGCGAGCCTCACGTGTGGAAAGGGCTCCTCGGGTGGCTGTGAGGGTTACGCACCAGATAATCCACGAAGAGCACGTGCAGACTCCGGGCACCTCTTGTCCTCGGTCCGCTGTTGTTGAGGTTCCTACTGTCCTTCCTACCTCGACTCCAGGAGGAAACAGTGTGTGCCTCCCTCTCAAAACTTGCAACAAAGACACATTCCATCCTCCAACGCTCCCCCTGTCGCAGGGACTTGGTCATAGCTGGACAAGTTACCCAGCTGGAGCGACCAGAGTGAAGCTTGGGGCTTCCCCTTGGGCCACCGCAACAATAACCCCTCTGCTTTCTTTCGGCAGTGCCTCGGGCCGATGTGGGGCTTGGAATGGCTGCAGCTGTTTTACTTCCATAAGAGAACCTGGCCTGGGGCTGAAATGGTCAAAGGGAAGGGCCAAGTAGAGAAAATGCGGTCAAAAAAGGAGCCAGGACGCTAGGAGCATCATCGTGAGCGCCTGGATCAAACCGTACCTGCAGGCCATCTCCCACTGCAGTCGATACCCACTGTGTGGGTTTGCTATCGCTTGTGATCTGAGGATCCTTATTTTTTTAAGTTTTTAAATTTATCTTATCTTATTTATTTATTTGTTTTTTAGAGAGAGGGCACACGTGCACACTGCCTTTTTTTTTTTTTTTTTTTTTTATGCTCCGGGCATTTGGCGTGCTTCCCCCACCGCTGTGCCTTTGCACATGCTGTTCCTTCTACCTGGAATGCTCCTCACCCCGTTCTTTGGTTAATGGTACTCATCTTTCACACCTCTCGGCTGAATTCCTGATCATCCCCGATTAAAGCGGGCTCTTCCCATAAACTCTCTCCCAGCACCGAGTGCTTCCCTTCGGCAACTTTTATCATCGTCGCGCTTTTACATTTTGCTGAGTTAATGAACGTCTGGCTTCCTCACGGACCGCGAGGACCAGGTTGCTTCTTTACCCACGGTGCCTTGTACCGTGCACGCCTCCGGGAAGGGGTTCAACGCATAGCTGCTGAGTGAGTGAATGGAGACAGTGTTAGGAACCCCAGGGTCAAGTTCGCACAAGGAGGAGACCCTCTGTGCCAGCGTCGTCAGAGGAGTCCGAGAACCCACAGATGTCAAGACCTCCATTCTAAGCGCTTCCATTCACAGATGAAAGAACTTGGCAGTTAGTGACCATAGTGAGCTCTACAAATCCCACTCCCTGGAACAGAGGGGCGTCTGCGGACCGTGCTCCACGTAAGCTCTGCATCCGGGCGGGGGGGGGGGGGGGGATAATCATGTGCTTCTACGAGGGCATTTTGGATCCTGACCACTTGGGCAAAAAGCCACCAGAATGTTCGCGTCTCAGCATTCTCAGCATCCGGGCTCTAAAGCGCTTTGGCCCTAAGTGTTACTCTTGTTCGAGACCCACTTTTCAGTCTCCGCGTTTCTGTTTAAATTTTATTTGGGTGTGAATTGATCTTACTGTCCCGTAGGTTCCCCCACCTCAGCTACGTCTGTGAATTGGTGTCTTAGTGTAAATGAGCCGTATTCCTGCCTAGGCTCCCTCTTCCCGAATATCCCCATCTCCATCATAGCTGGTTTCGGGTTCTTCCCCTGAAAGTCTACACAGCAGTGTCATACGAAGCATATTTCAGCTCCTTAACGTCCCGAGCGAGGTGGCGCTTTCGCTCAGAAAGCACATCCCATTTTAAACCAGTGGATTTGGAGGTTTCCACAAGACTTCATGTTCTTTCACTCCCCCGTCTCTTTCGAACTGCATTTTTTCTTTCTTTCAGGGTTCAGTATTCTTCTCAGAAGCAACTGGAAAGACGGAACACTAATGATACATTCTACCTCCCACAGGAGTAACCGTGCCTTGGAACTTGCTAGAGACTTGTGTTAGGATTAAGGAAGATGAAATGAGGGTCAACTGGAGAGGAAAATTTTCCGTGAGACCAGAGGGTGTTAAGTCAGTCCACACTGGGAAAACCGTTGGCCAGAGGGCTCCGGAATCACAGTTGAGCTGTGCAGCCAGGTTTAACCCACTCCATTTCATTTACCTTACGTTTAAAAAAAATATTTAATACGCCGCTAGACTGTATTTCTTTGCCCCCACCCCCACCAATCAATCGCTTATTTAGTTGAACCATGCTTCCCCCCCCATGCAATGAAATGACGTTTCTTCCACACTAGATTAGCCATTCGTTGGTTGCATTAGCACAAATGAGTTGTTACAATAGCTGTAAATGTTGCATCGGCGGCGTTTTGACCCCGTGTTTGCTACGGTCTAGTCACGCTTGGTGCTACCTTTCGGCGGCCTTGTACAATCTCCTCTCGTCCATCTGTGTCCCTCCCATTGGAATACTCGACTCCCCCTGTCTACACATCCGCAATGAGCCGGATGGGAATGGAATAACGTCTTTCGGTTCTTCCTGAGTCTCTGGCCGTGATTACTGGGCTCCAGGGAACTTATTGTTTTTATCTTCTTCTCCCTAAGGGGCACTTGGGGAGTCGTTTTCTTAGTCCTGAATTAGAAATTAGTGACCTTTACCCGGGCTGGCAAAGACACTCATTCTTTACATGCCGAACACATTCAAGAAGTGTTTGGAAGCAGATCAGTATAATGGGCACACGATTTTTGTTACGAGCGCTTGCCCCTGACTTAGTTTTTACATGTAACACAGGCTTGCGGTTAGATCTGGGTCTTAGAGTGCAGAGGTCCAGGGGATAGCCTGCATGTCAAAGTACTTTAGCGAATGGTGGCCGGTTGGTTCATCTTTATTCTGCATGCAGGAGAGAAAGAGTGCCTTTTTCCAGAATAAGGAAAAGGTCTCTCGTCATTTATCCGCTATAGTGATAAACACTGCACCCCAGAATTGGAGTTTGGATCTTTCTGGAGACTCTGATGATGGAGCCTCGTACATGAACATCATTTTATCATATTGACAATTTTTTTTTGGGGGGGGGGGTTAGTTTTTAAGTTCAGTGATGTCCGTGACAGATTAGAACCACGTCGTCCAGTGTTCTAGCCACTGGCCACGTATAGCTAGGGAGACCTTGAATTAGGGCTGGCCCAAGTTTACGTGTGCTGCAACTGTAAAAGACACAGCGGGTCTGAACATTTAATACAAAAAAAGTAAACTATTTTAATAACCACTCGTTGTGGTTTACCTGCCGAACCGATAATCGTTTGGAAACGAATTCCACCGGTTTCTTTTTACTCTTTCTAAGGTGGCTACTAGAAATGCTAAGTGACCTTAGCATTTGTCGTGAGGAGCCCTGGGTGTTATATGGAAGCAATGAATCACTAAATTCGACACCTGAAACCCATCGTGCCGTATGTGTGAACTTGCTAGAATTCACATGAAAACTCAGAAGAACCGACATCAGTCGCGTTTGTGGCTCCTGTTCCATTTCTACCAAATACGACTTCCTTGGAGACTGCCCTGGACGTGTGACATTCAACCATTCACGGGGCGCACACACGCCTGTGGTTAAACACTAGAATTGATGGGGGGCACGTGTGACAGGGGGGCTGAGGGGTGCTACTTTGTCTTGACTTTCTCTCGGTACCGGCTCATATCTACCGCACCTCACACACCCATACAGAGAAGAGGAAAGTGCTCTGTCACCGTAAGGGTGAGACACATTCCCTGGGTTTTTTTTTTTTTTTTTGGCCGATATTCAGACAGCTGTAGATTTGCAGTGTTGTGTCTCAATCCCCTGGTGTCATGGATCCCCATCAAAATCCCCAGCCAAGGCCTTGTACCCATTTCCTAAGGTATATCTCTAGGCTGGGCACCCGCTGCTGGCTGTAGCAGGAGGCCAATTCCAGAAGCTCCCCTGGCTCAGCTGCGTGGCCAACCCTCGCATTTACCCAGCAACCTGAAAGCCACGCCTGGAAACTTTAATCTTGTAAAACCCCAGTGGTCCCGTGACTTCCTGGGAAAAATACCGGCCAGCCAGAACGGGTGATCGGGGACCCTCACAGCTCAGAAGCACCTTGAGTGGAACCAAGGGTGAGCCAGGTGTAAATCCCGGGGCTCCCAAATCCCCTTCTGTCACATGTTGCAAGACGAGGCAAGGTCAGAGACGAAGAGGCCAATATGGCAGGGGCAGCGTGTGGCTGGTCCAAGGTCAGCGGAAGATACGGTGTGTGTGTGGTCTCGTGTTGTTTCTAATTCCTGTTTTAATGAAACAAATCTCAACTAACCAACCTTCCACGGAATAAATAGAACCACGGCTGACGCTTCACCATCCACATGACAGATGTAAGAACAGTAATGTTCTGTTTCCTGCCATACTTTTGAATGGTTATAATTTTTCCTCGCTCTGGAGACTCAGGATATTACAGGAAATTGAGAGGCACATTGTACGTGGGAAGGGAGAGGGTAGAGTCACCCCTCTGCGTGGTTACGGTACAGGGATGAGGTTCTGATGCACGAGGGGGACAGAAGCTCTATTTCATAAAGTAACTCAATTGCCACCAAAAGCCATTTTGCTCTGACTTGAAACACTTTGAGCATGAAGCTGGCCTCCTGCTGGGTTCTGGGGGGTTCTGGGGCAAGATCCGCACATTGGCAGGGTGACCATCCGCCCTCCTTTTCAGAACACCCCTCTTCAGAGAGGCAGACTTTTGTAGCTTCTTTTTCTAAGCTTTGCTTCCCACGGACACATTTTATCTGAGGAGGGAGCGAATTTGATACGAAAGCCTTTGAGAAAAAAAATAAATAGGGCAAATCAATGGTATCATTTTGACAGACTCTCTTTTCCAAACATAACAATGTAAGAAGAGCGGCAGTGAGAGCCCCTGCTCCCGGGGACCTCCCAGATGCTGGGTTTCATGCCCTGCTCGGAGCCCGGGAGCTCGCCTAAAAAGAGGACAAAGGCAATTCTGGGTTCTTCCGTTGAAGGCAGAGCTGGAGGGAGCCTTGGGGATCATCTGAGCCAATATTGTCTTTGCATAGGAGGCTTCTGAGGGAACCAGAGGCAGAAGGACTTTCCTGAGGTCTCCCGTCTCAGGATTTCAGGAGTCCTTCTGTCGGTCAAGGTTGATCAAGATGAGACAACAACATCCTGTACACGCAGGATGGAATGGATGAGGTGGAGGATATTTTCACACTCAGCAAGTGCAACTTTTCTCTCTGCGCTGGAATCTTTGTATTTAGGGAGACTCTAAGCTGAAAGACGCTTCTCCCTTCAATCCTTTTGCCTAAGTTTCTAGCGTCTTGTACATCCAATTCACTCGCCATGGTTTATGGGACACCATCATGGTGCCAGGACTGTTCCGAGCCCCAGGGGGCAGCGGTGAGCAGACCCAGGTCCCTGTGTTCATGGGGCTTTCATTCTCGTGGAGAGAGCATGACCACGGGGCACTTGACGTCCTGCCTCTTTGCAACTCCTTACCTTTCGTACCCCGTGTTTTCTCCAGAGGGCTGGGACCGGTCTGCATCTGTATGGCGTCCAATGTTCAACATGCGGTAAGATGGTCTCCGGTCTTCCCCGCTCTTCGGGAAGAGAGGCCCCATCTCATGCTTGTCTTCGATCTGGTAACTGATGTATGTGTTCCTTACTTCAGACGCTTCTCCTTGGGAGTCTTTCTCCCCCCACCCCACCCCCCCCGCCTCCCCTTGCCACCACGCTTCCCCAGTTCCTGCCAAATGGTGTCACCAACTGTTAGTCACCCAGGCTTGCTGTGTCAGGGTTCTCTATCCCCTTCCGGGCTGGATTATGTTAAAGTTCTCCTTATGGGGACTCCACGCCCTCAGAACTCTTCTCTCCCAAACACGGAAACCTGACTTTCTGTAACCACCCTCCCCGGTCAAAAAGATCCTTCAGTCATTTCTGTTGTGCCCAGGCTACCACGGAGATATCTCGCCTCGGCCTTCCAAGTCCTTTGGCCCACATCTCCATTCTTACCTCTCACAACTGCCTCTAGGGAGCTACTGTTTCCCTGAGATGTGTCTCCTCGGGCGCCCTGTCTCCCTCCCAGCCTTTCTTCGAGCCCCTACCCACGGTCTGCTCCCCCACCCAGGCCAGCACCGATGCTGTTCCTTGTCTACGTAGCTGTGTCCCTTGGAAAAGGTAATCCTGTGTGGTCATTCACCCCTCTGTGTGCAGTTCCTGGGCCCCGAGCACCCAGCAAATGCCCAAAAGCTAGGGGATCTACCTCTTTGCTTAGAGCAGAATCAGTGGGTGCATAATAATAAACATTTGTGAATGCAGACGCCGTAGTCTCCGCGGGTGCTCAAACGAGGACACTACCTTCCGCTGCCCCTTCCCTGACTTCATTCCCTGAGGCACAAGGGGTGCCATGGTGGTTGGCTTCTTGGCAGACCGAGACTCCTTTTTCCACCTGAGAGATAACCCGGGGTTGAGCTGTCCTCTGTCATTTTGCAGCTGAAGTTGGAGCTCTCCCAGTGAGACAGAGAGGGATGAGCACTTTTTCTGCTGTTTTCCCACCAACGAATGCGAAGCTCCCAGTGTTTCAGCGACTCGCGTACATTCACCCAAGACAGAAATTGCTACGATAACCCGAAACCTTAGCCAAGCGAGCCAACACGCCGGGATGGTGGTACCACGTCCCTAACTCTCTCCGACTCATCTGGAAGAGTCGGGTTTGCCTTTTGAATTTTACCCTGAGCGGAGAGAATGAGATGTTTTTGTCGACTTGGATGGCTGTAGCTCCTGGCTGGCTCCATTGGGCTCAGTGGGTTAGAAATCTCCCTTTTGTGAGAAGGAAACCTCTCTTGGCTTGCATCCAGGGCTCATTTGTGGGGGCAGCTGCAGCCAGCGGGGGCCACTTCTGCCTTCGTGTGGAGGGGGTGCCATGGGGCAGAGATGATTAAGTTCGTTCTAACCTTCTGAACCCAATGGGGAACCAGGTCATGCAAGACCGGAGTACCAAACTTTCCCCCAATGGCCAGCGGGTCAATCCAGCCCCAGTACACTTTCAATCTCCTTAATTGAGGGAGGCATTTTGTTTCCCCGAGCAGCTCTCTGGTCCCCCAAGGCATAAATAAACAGCAAATCAGTCTAGATGCTTGGTGGCTCCAAGGATATCCACGGGGAGGAGGGTTGCAATCAGCTGGACGATTACAGAACCCCAGATGCTCAAGAAAGCTTTGAAAAAATGGGTGAAAGGGCTCACCTTGCAACTGGAGGTTTACAGCGTAACGGGCTTCTTCATATCATCGAATGTGTCAGCCAGTTCCGTTGACTATTTGCGTTTCTATCAGGCAACATTTATGAAGCACCTACTGCCAGCGGGAACGGGGGGTGCCAACCAAGGCATGCTTGGTTGGTGGAGCCAATCCCTGGTGCTGGAAGAATCCATGTGGCCATTGTCAGCTGAAGCCTCGGACCCCGGGTTTCAGAAAATGAATGGAAGCCTGGGTGTCTCCTCTGTTGCGGTGGGTGCCTTCGACGGAGTTCTGTTCATGCTTCATGGGGGACTTTCGTTAAGACCTTAAGCTTCCTTCCCTGTCAAGCCCACTCCCAAGGGAGAGGGCGGCCATCAAAGTACTTCAAGTCCAAGGTCACACTGAGGGCAGTGAGGCTTGCTCTTTCTTCTTTTTTTTAATTTCAAAAACATTTCTTTAAAGCATATTTTTGGAACACAATTGAAGCGGTTTATGTGTCTCAGGAGGGTGTGTGTGAACTCCTCCCGACGCACTTCTGCAGCTCTCCTCCTTCACCCCCAGCCTCTGAGACTCTGTCCCCTGGCGGGATCCCAGCACCCCCTCCTCCCCACCGCCCCACCAATCTTCCCCTCCAGGCTCTGAATGTGTTCTTCCTTCTCTTTGGATCAACCCTCCCCTGAAGCCATGACACTTCCTCATCAAACAAAATCAGCTTAAACTCGATCTCCTCCATGGAGCCATGGTCGCCTCCAAAGCAGGTGCCCATGACTGTTTATGTTCCTCCCCAGGCTTCCTCCAATGAATATTTATCTAATTGATTTGTCTGTTTCTGTGGTCTTTCCTGCCAGAAGATAAACTCCCTGAGGGCAGGGGCCCCTGCATGTCCTGTCCGCGTCTAACAATATTCGGGGCAATACACAGCAGGGGGCTCAGAAAAGGTCTACTGAATGAATGACCTGGAACAACTGTACGAAAACACACAGTGAAACGGGAGCTCCTTTCTCTTTCAGGCCACTCTCTCCCAGAACCACTCCTCAAGGTTAACTGTTGGGAACAGTTCGATTTAGAGCCTACCCATCCAAATGTTTTGCCCTACATTTACAAAACAATCTCCAAGCCACCCATGCACACATTTTTGTCCTCCCCAGGGCGGGGAGCACACAGCTTTTGCACTGAATGAGGACTCCTAGGGTAGAATCTGAAAATGCAAGCAGAAATCTACGATGATTCAAGCTGTGAGCCTACTTCCTGAAAGCTCTGGGGACAGGTGTATTTGGAATCTCAAACTGTACGTGTAGCTGCCCGTGTCAAGTGAGGTCAGGAAAGCAAGACTCGTGATCCGAGAAGAAATGCGGATCCAGAGTTGGTAGTAGAAAGACTTCTTTCGTGTGACCCACGTAATCTAAAAACGCGGGGTGGTGGTACTTTCCGTGGGCGGTACAATTTTCATCATTGTTTTGATGATCGATGATGGACTTCCTTCCATTTTGGGGGGGGGGACTGGGAATATGCCACGACCCAATTATAAGAGCTAGCAATGCACATTTGACAAAAACCAATAATTGCATGCCAGTGACAGAGTTCCTGGAATGTTAGCCAGGGGGCACTGACCAGACGATGCAGTCACTATGAAACCTTTATGAAACTCATGATTACTGGGAGCGTGCAAGGATTTGGAGGAAATCGTAATCCAACGATTTGGGAAATGCTTGGGCAATTTCTGCCACCGAAATGGTATAACTTGTGTATTTATTTTTTTTCCGTCTCGAAAACCTGAATGATCCGAGGGCTAGGGGATAAATGAAATCGCCAGGCGTCACCGTCGTATTTTAAGAGACACGGATCTCCAGTGCACATGCTGGAGACGGCAAGGGGATGGAGACTAAGTGCACGGACAAGTGATAAATGCGTTTGTCTTTGTCCACAGTAGACGTTTCTCAGTCATAGTCAAAAAGCATCTCAGCCTAACTCTGCAGATAACTGACTGCCTGTGAGCCTGATTTACTGAGGGGGCAACGCTTCAGCACTCTGGTTTGCCACAAGGATCAGTGGCACTAAGTTAATTACTGGAGGGACAACATTCTTCTTTTTCACCCGACACAAAATTTTGTTCTCAATCACACGTGACGCATGCATGGCCCAAGGAGTCGCCATGCTGGGAAGTTAAGACAGGTGAATCCGGGAACCTGGGCACACGGGGGGAGTATTAATTTTGGAAGTGGCAAGCCTATAGAAAGCTATGACACCCTTCCTAGGGCTTACTAACACTTAGCGTGCGCTTTCACAGCCGTCGACATAATAAAAGATGAATATTTTATTCTCAAGGCTTCAGAACAGAGACACAGCCCATGGTCCGTGGTGATTTATTACTTTGTCTCAGGAGTTGCCCTATAAATAATTCCTGAGGCTTAAAACTCGTGAAAATAAATCTCCCTCTGTTTCTAACTGGAACTTCTGGTGTTCTCGATGTCGTCTCCAAAATAAAGCGATCACTGTCCAGATTTTTCTAGGATTGGGTGTATATCCCCCCACCCCCACCCCTTTCCCTCTCTTGTGAGGATGATTTAATGTTTGTAGAGAAAGGCAGACACTCAGCTGTCACCTGCAGAGACCAGGGACGCTTAACAACTTCACTAATAGATTCCATTTCTCATCCTGATTGGTTGCTGGAGGGCCTGTCACTAAACATAGCTTAGCAAATCGATGGCGATCTTGTTGCAACGCTTTGCCCTCTGAGATCAAGCTGGACCCATCTGACACTTCTGTTTTCATTTCATTCATAAAGGAACTGTCCAAAGCCTACCTGCATTTTTTCAAACGTGGGTGGAAGGCTTATCTGCTTAGAAAAATCCGTAAGTGATGATGCGTTTCTTTCTTTGACTTACGCAGACCTCTGTTGGAAATTCCTGCCTATATTGACGCGGGGACAGCAGGCAGATGTAACCATCTTTTATCATTGTGTCATCCCTACTGTGGCATCAGAACTGCTCTGGGCACACTGCCTCTGACTAGCAATCATTCCTGGGAGGACCGTGCCCCTAACGTTCCTCTCAAACCCTCTCAAAGGGATGGATGCCTGAGCCGAAAGAAGTCATTAAATCTCTTCTGTTTCAATTTCTTAGCGATTCTTCGAAAAACCTCTGGTCCCTTGGCAAGGGACATCGGTAATATTTTATTCCTACAAGATCATTGGCAATTTGGGGTCAGGTTTGATCTGGCTGGAGACAAGAAGAGCCAAATCACTGAGTTGCAGATGTTTTCTTTTTCTAAGCTAACATTACAGGGGAAATACAAATCATTCCCAGCTGGGAGAAGTGGGTTGAATGAGGATTTTAAAAAGGATTTTTTTTCTGATTATAATAGTAATAAATGTTTATTGCGGAAAATAAGAAATAATAATAATAATAATACTCCATAATATCAGAACCCAGAAATAAGCATCGTTACAATTGTAGTTTTATCTTTGTTTCCTTTTATTTTTATTTTTATTTTTATTTAAAAAAATTTTTTTTAACGTTTATTTATTTTTGAGACAGAGAGAGACAGAGCATGAATGGGGGAGGGGCAGAGAGAGAGAGGGAGACACAGAATCAGAAGCAGGCTCCAGGCTCCGAGCCATCAGCCCAGAGCCCGACATGGGGCTCGAACTCACGGACCGCGAGATCGTGACCTGAGCTGAAGTCGGACGCTCAACCGACTGAGCCACCCAGGCGCCCCTCTTTGTTTCTTTTTATAAACGTGTTTCATTTTTGCTTTATTTATACACAATTGTGTCATGATGTCTGTGAATTAAGATTTTATGCAAGATATCTTTAGCATTTTTCCATTCTTTAAAATTTCATAAAAATTCAGGGCACCTGGGTGGCTCAGTTGGTTAAGCATCTGACTTCGGCTCAGGTCGTGATCTCACAATTCGAAAGTTCGAGCCCCGCGTCGGGCTCTGTGCTGACAGCTCGGAGCCTGGAGCCTGCTTCGGATTCTGTGTCTCCCTCTCTCTCTGCCCCTCCCCCGCTCATGCTCTGTCTCTCAAAAATAAATGAAAATGTCAAAAATTTTTTAATTTCATAAAACGTCTTTCAAATATAGTTTGTGATGCTTGCACATATTCAATCATGTTTAACCAAACTTCTAATGGACGTACACATCACTTCCTATTTTTGTATCATAAATTATACCAGGGATGTCTCTCCATGTAAATCTTGGTGTGCACCTTTTCTTATTCCTTCATAATAAAGTCATAAAATTATGATTCCTGGAATTAAGAGTATAAACATCTTTCAGGCTCTCAAGACACATGTTGGCCAAATTAACCCCAGAAAAATGACATCATTTACAAAGAAAGAAAAGAAAAATTATGTTATTGTCAGTTCCACAACGTATGAGTAAAGCCATTCCCTGGCTCATCAAAGAAGTATTTGAACGCAACAGCAGAAGCAAAAGGACTGAAAATTTTTTTAAATTCAAAATTGTAAAAAATTCTGTGCCATAGGAAAATTTTTAAACATTGTTTTAAAATTTGGGGTGCCTGGGTGGCTCCGCCGTTTAAGCACCTGACTCTTGATTTCAGCTCCGGTCAAGATCCCAAGAACCTTACATTGGGCTCCAGCCGAGCGTGGAGCTTGCTTAGGATATTCTCTCTTTCCCTCTCCCTCTGCCCCTCCCCTGCTTGTGCACAAGCATAAACTCTGTCTCAATAAAATAAAAAAAAAAATTGTTTTAAGGGGCGCCTGGGTGGCTCAGTCGGTTGAGCATCCAACTTCAGCTCAGGTCATGATCTCATGATTCATGAGTTCGAGCCCCCCGGTCGGGCTCTGTGCTGACAACTCAGAGCCTGGAACCTGCTTCGGATTCTGTCTGTCTCTCTCTCTCTCTCTCTCTCTCTGCCCCTCCCCCACTCATGCCCTGTCTCTCTTTCTCTGTCAAGAATAAACATTAAAAAATTGTTTTAAAATTAGCATTTTTTCTTTACTATCAGGTTTCTTCTTCTTTTTTGTTAGTTTATGTTTGGTGGCCTTATCTAATTCTTCTGTCATTTTTATCTGTTTATATCCGTGGTCTATTTTATATTAGAATAAATGTCTCCTTATTGTTTTATAAAGTGTATTTATATGTTAATTAAAAATATCTTTTATTTCTTCAGGTAGAAAAGCTTAAATGTTAGTGTGATTCCATAATTTTTTTTTTTTTGAGAGAGAGAGAGTGACCTGGGAAGGGGTAGAGGGAGAGAGAGAGAGAGAGAGAGAGAGAGAATCTCGAGCAGACTTCTCACCTAGTGTGAAACCCGACTCGGGGCTCAATCCCCCAACCATGGGATCATGACCAGAGCTGAAATCAAGAATCTGACACCTGAGCCACACAGGGGCCCCTCCATAGTATTGACTTTTAAAATGCCTTTTTATAAATAGACCTCTTTTCCCCATCAGACAAATATTCACATGTATTTAAACTTTTAAATTTATACATTTTTAAAGTCATGTCATTTTGAGATTTTAAATTCACGTGTATTTAGTTTGTTTTGACATATAATATCCTAGTTCCATTAAAGCCAAATTGGTCTCCTCCCACTCACAATTTGAAAGCGATATGGTATATCGGTTAAGCAAATTCTGGAATCAGTCACGGGTCTACCTTGATGAATTGTCTAGACAAGGTACTTACCCTCTCTGAGCCTCCTTTCTTAGACGGCAATAGGTATAGCACCAACCTCACGGTGTTGTGCCAACTAGTAAATAAATCAATCAAAGTAGAGTGCTTCCAAATGTGCCTTGTCATAGAAATTGCTCAATAAATGTTAGCTATTCCTACCACAGATAAGTACTGATATATACTGGGTTCCAGGAGCAATTGTACAGATTGGGTTTGAGAACTGCCATGGTTTGAGCATGAATTCCCACTTTGACAAACTCTAATTGTGTGTCTTTTGCTGTTGTTGTTGTTGTTTGTTGAGAGAGAGATGGACGGTGGGCAGAGGGAGAGGGAGAGAGAGAATCGAAGCAGGGCTCGATCTCAAGATGGGGAGATTACGACCTGATCCCAAATCAGGATTAACCAACTTAACCAACTGAGCCACCCAGGCATCCCTAATTGTGTGCCTTTGAATAGGACCCTTAAACTCTCAGAACTGATTTTCTCACCTGTAAAATAAGGATAACCAAGTTTCATAAAACCTAAAAAATTTTTTTTAATGTTTATTTATCTTTGAGATAGAGAGATAGAGAGAGACAGAATGCGAACAGGGGAGGGCCAGGGAGAGAGGGAGACCCAGAATCTGAAACAGGTTCCAGACTTTGAGCTGTCAGCACAGAGCTCCATGCGTGGCTCGAACCCACAAACTGGGAGATCATGACCGGAGCCCAAGTAGGATGCTTAACCAACTGAACCACCCAGACTCCCCAGTGTGTTTGGAAGGATTTTAATATGAATTTGATTCCTTTAATTGATATAGGGCTATTCACATATTCGGTTTCTCCTTGAGTTGGTTTTGGAAATTTGTATCTTTCAAGAAATTTTCCCATTTCACTTAGGTGGTTGAGTTTATTATTGTCATGAAGTTTTTGATATGTCCTTATTACTTTTTTAAGGTTTGCAAATCTGTAGTGATGTTGTCTCTTTAATTTCTGATATTGAAATAAGGTTGATGTCATATCTCTGTTCATCAGTTTGCTAGGAATTTATCAATTTCTTTTATCTCTTCAGAAAACAAGTTTTGATTTCATGTTAAAAATTTTTTTGGGGCGCCTGGGTGGCTCAGTCGGTTGGGCGTCCGGCTTCAGCTCAGGTCACGATCTCACGCTCCGTGAGTTCGAGCCCCCCGTCGGGCTCCTCTGGGCTGATGGCTCAGAGCCTGGAGCCTGCTTCCGGTTCTGTGTCTCCCTCTCTCTCTGCCCCTCCCCCGTTCATGCTCTGTCTCTCTCTGTGTCAAAAATAAAACGTGAAAAAAAAAATTTTTAAAAAATTTTTTTTTCTGGGGTGCCTGGGTGGCTCAGTTGGTTAAGTGTCCGACTTCAGCTCAGGTCATGGTCTTACAGGTCATGAGTTTGACCTTCATATCGGGCTCTCTGCTATCAGCACGGAGCCTGCTTTAGATCCTCTGTCTCCCTCTCCCTCTGCCCCTCCCCTACTTGTGTGCGCATGTTCTCTCTCTCAAAATAAATAAATAAACTTAAAAAATAAGATTAAAAAATTGAAAAAACGCTTCTATTTCATTGACATCTGCCCTCGTCTTTGTTACTATTTTTCTCTGCTAACTTGGAGTTGAATTTATTGTTTGTATCTCTTTAAGGTGAAGCTTGGGATATTGATATTAGAAGTTTCTATTTCACTGATATTCACGTTTGCAGACCTAAAGTTTTCTCTCGTCTTTTCTTTATCTGTTTCCTACAAATTTTGATGTGTTGTTTTCATTATCATTCAGCTTAAAACATTTTTTAAAAAATTCAATTTCTTCTTTAATCTGCAGGTTATTTAGTTGCATGTTGTGTAATTTCCAAATATTTGAGGATTTTCCAGAAAGGTTTTCACGTTTTTGATGCCTTGTGTTAATTTTGCGGTGGTCAGAGAACATAGTATGCCTGATTTTAATCCTCTTAAATTTATTGAGACTTGTTATATGGCTCAGAAAATGCTCCACGTTGGTGAATATACATGTACAGTTGAAACAAACATGTATTCTGCAACTATTGGATCAAGTAGTGTATGAATGTCAGTTATAGCTGATTGCTTGTGTTTTTCAAGTGTTCTGTAGTCTTAACTGATTTTCAGTTGACTTGGTTCACTCTACTTTAGTTCTTACTTGGTTCCTGAATGAGAACGGATGAACCTCCAAAAGAAATTATGGATTTACTTCTCTTTTCAGTTCCTACTACTTTTTGTTTATGGATTTCAAAGCTTTGTTATTGGAGGCATACTAATTTAGGACCGTATGTCTTCTTGGCGAATTCATTAACGCATTATTACGAAATGTTTCTTCTTAACCCTGGTAACAATCTTTGTTCTGAAGTCTACTTCATCTGATGTTGGTATAGTCTGTCTAGCTTTCTACTCATTCCTGTCATTATATTTAAAGCGGGTTTCTCCTGGCCAGTCTGTAGTTGGGACAGCTTTGTATGCAGTCCAATAACCTGTCTTTTAATTGGAGTATTTGATTATTGGTATGTTTGGTTTTAAACCTGCCTTCTCACTTTTTGCTTTCTTCTATCTATTCTTTGTTCTTTTTTCTTATTTCTTTCTGCTTTCCTTTGGATTCAGTATTTTTTGCTGTTGGATTATTAGCGATACTTTTTTTTCTTTTGGTATTAACATAGGATTTATAACATGAATCTTTAACTCAGCCCAGTAATATCGATGTAGTTATAAGCCTGTCTTTTGCTTTGCTTCCCATTATCCTTTCATGTTTTGACATCCTGCTGCCTTTTTCTTATGTTCTTTTTGGGTTATTTGAGTTTCTTTTACTCAAATTATTTTAATTTTTTATTTTAATTTTATTAACGTATTTTGTTTTAATTTTTATTTTATTTTTTTCCATGGGCTTCTTAACTATACATTTCAAAGATGTTTAGTGTTTGTTTTTTTCTTTTTAAGAATTAAAAATATATGTCATTACCACATCAGAGTACTTCACATTTCACACTGGCCCCTGCTTACTTCCTTATTTTCCCTGCGCACCTGAAACTTCGCAGCTTCCTTTTCCACTTCTCGCTTCTCACTGGAAACTTCACGCTTTCCGCTTTTTAGTTGTCACTTCACCAACCCACCTCTCTAACCCAGCATCATTCTATTTACCTACCCACCACCCCTGTGCTTTTCTTCAGTCCCATCGTTACATCTACACGTGTCATAAATGCTGCTTTACAACACCATTACTTTCTATTGGAATAGACCCTAGTCTGGTTAGGAAATCATGACAAGAACACAAGTCATTGTCTTTTATAGATTTGCCTACTTATCTACAATTGGTGGTGTCTTCCTTCCTTCTTCGTATTGGATTTCCATCCAGTATCATTTCCCTTCAAGCTAAATAACATTATTTTGCATTTCTTGTTCTGGTTTGTTGACACTGAAGTCCTCTCAGCTTTCATATACCCCAACTGTGTATTTCACAGTCAGTTTTGAAGAGTATTTGGGGTTGACTTTCCTTTTTCCCTTCTGCACTTCAAAATGGCCTCCATTTTTTTCTGATGAGACATCGGCAGTCATCCCTGTTGTCCCGCTCTGTGCCATATATCTGTATCTCAGTGCTTTTGAGAGTTTCTCTTGGTCTTTGGCTTTCAGTGCTTTGACGGTGATGTGCCCAGGGGTGTGTGGTTTTCTCTGAATGCATCCTTTTGCAAGGTGAGCCTCTTGAACTGGCAAGGTTTTTGTTTTCTATTGCAAAAACTTGGGATATTCTTCTCCCACTATTCCTTCAAATATTTTTCTGCTGATAAATTTCCTAATTCTGAGGCATCTTAGCATTCATGAAATGGATTCTACTTGCTTATTGTGCATTATTATTTTTCTGTCTAATTAAATTGGATATTCTTTTTTGAATTTTTATTTAGTTTTGAGAGAGAGAGAGAGAGCGAGCAGTGAAGGGACAGAGAAAGGGACACACAGATCCAAAGTAGGCTCCAGGCCCTGAGCTATCAACACAGAGCCTGACGTGGGGCTCTAACTCACTGACCGCGAGATCACGATCTGAGCCGAAGTCAGACCCTTAACCGACCGAACCCCCCAGGCGCCCCAGCAATATCAAATTTTTAATCATCATGAATTTTCATCCTCCCTTTTAAAAATGCATTCACATAATCTAAAAGTATATAATCTATTTTTCCCTTCTTGTACTCTCACATTTATTTATTTATTTATTTATGCTGGGATACTATGATATCAGTAAGAGAATAATTTCGTTGTCATCATTTACTTTCTGATTATTATTATTTCACGATTATTTAGGAAAATAATTTTGTCATATTGTGGGAGCCAGTGTCAAATGTTGTAGGTATTGCCACGGTTTAATTAATCAGGGTAGGTTTTTTTTTGTTGTTGTTGTATGTAATGTGGTGACGATCTCTGGCTGTGCTTAACTTTAGTATTCTGTAGTTTTCTCTGGTCCCGGGTGGTTTCCGTTTTCTATATTCAGTCTATGTCTGTGTCTCAGAGTGGGTGAATACAGAGAGAAAATTGGCCTTAATTCTTGGGAACAATTTATTTTGTTTGACTTACTCACTCTCAGCTACTGAAGTCCCTCCTTTATTTGTTTTGGGCATCGCTGGGGTGAGGACCAGTTAGGCACCTGCCTGAGTCTGATTCCGTCATCACTGACAATGGACCAATGTTTCCTACATTTTCTGACTTCTTCATGATGTGCATCTTCTATTTATTCCAACACACTCTTGCTCACGTCCGTATTTTCTTAGTTGCCTGCATTTTTCTTTTGAGATATCAGTGGGTGTTCAGGATGGAGGAGAGGAGGGAGTTAAAACCAGGGATTCGAAGTCACGTTTTGAAACGGATGCCCAGGAATGGCCAACTGTTTGGCTTTTAGTTCCAGATGCCTGTACCTGACATGTTGCATTGGCCGAAAGGTGAATTCAGGTTACAGTAGTTTCTGCTGAAATGGGAATATGTTTTGACGTATCCACATATTACTAGAGGAAGACTTGAGCCAACAGACAAAGGAAACACATAAAAAAGTATGAGGACGGTAGCAGAAAGGGTGGGAAGGGAGGGGTTCAGTAAAACTTGGAGTTTGCATCCAGGCATCTCCAAGTATCCTAACTACATCCATTTTTCTCAGTCTGTTCTGGACAGAAAAGACTGCCAGTAGGATCTTACAGACCTCTCTCCATCTCTCTTACCTCCTCCTTTTTCCCTTTGGTCTCTCCAGTTTTTCCCTCATACAACTTAGATACGTTTTTAGGCTACAGTCATGTACTTAATTTAATTTTCCCCGGAATCCAATCTTCTGTTTGTAGTGACCACAGTGATTTTTAATTCAGTAACCATGTTTCTTTCTTTCTTTTTTTTAAATGCCCACCTCTCTTTCTTAGATGACTTTCTCCTCAGAAGGGCTTACTGAGAATTAATCAATTCAATGCCCCCTTGGAAGTTGTTAATTTTGTAGATTAATTTCATAGTGATTGATTTCATAGATATCCTGCTTTCTAAAAATATGTTATTTCTTGTAGCAAATTTATTGAATAGGGCGATGCTTTCCCTAATTTTCAGTGGGGTTCCCCTCCCCCTTTTTTTCTTTTTTTTTGCATTGCAGTATCTTTTCCAGATCCTGAGAAGTTTCTATTTTAGGTCCATTCTTGTAGAGAGACTTCTCGCTGGTTTCAACCATGAGAATGGCAACATTCTGTCCAAAAGGGGTTGGGGTTCCTACCTCAAGGCTGCAGTTCTATAGGTGGAGAAAACAGGAAATGTATGCCTTAGTGAGCATCTTGATTCAGAGTTCAGCAGCATGGGGTGGGAGTGGGGGTTGGGTGATGCAGTGTAGACGCCCCCAGGCGGGAAATTCCCCATTGCTGAAAAGGGTCCCTCTGTGTTTGCGTTGGCTGAAGCTAATGTACACAGCCATGATGAATCAGGCCAAGGTGGGGTGGGAGCGATCGAGTGCACTTCACACGCTGAGGCCCCTGGCCCCACTGTCTGACCTTCCCGCTCCGGGGTAGGGAGTGTGAGCAAAGTTTCGCCGGGGTCTCTTCTTCTTCACTTTGCAGACCACTCTACGTTTGGATGGGAAAGGGGTCATGATTCAACCAAAGGTGCTTCGTGAAATCAGGCCCACTGAAGACAATTAAAAAAAAAATAAAATGAGAAGCAATCACTTCATCTTGCTTGATCGGCCACGAGCGTGGCCTCGATACACGGCATAGTTCGTGAGACATTGCAGAAATATGCTTTTGTATAAATGAACAAACCTATGTCATGGAACTTTTTTAAATTAATGTTTATTTATTTATTTTTTTCAGCTTTTTTTTTTTTTTTTTTTTGAGACAGAGAGAGACAGAGCATGAATGGGGGAGGGGCAGAGAGAGAGGGAGACACAGAATCGGAAACAGGCTCCAGGCTCCGAGCCATCAGCCCAGAGCCTGACGTGGGGCTCGAACTCACGGACCGTGAGATCGTGACCTGGCTGAAGTCGGACGCTTAACCGACTGCGCCACCCAGGCGCCCCAATGTTTATTTATTTTTGAGAGAGAGAGAGAGAGAGAGAGAGTGGGGGAGGGGCACAGAGAGAGGGAGACGCAGAATCCAAAACGGGCTCCAGGCTCTGAGCCGTCAGCACAGAGCCCGACGCGGGGCTTGAACTCACGGACCGCGAGATCATGACCTGAGCAGAAGTTGGGCGCTTAACCGACTGAGCCACCCAGGTGCCCCATCACAGAATTTTTAACATCTAGTGCCACCCTTAGACCTGGGCATCCAGGGCCTTGCCTTGAACCTGAGATTTAGAGGGCTTAGTCTGTATCCCCTCTCCTTTAAATCCTCCTCATGGATTGAGGTATCCCCAGCCTCAAAGGCTCGTGTCCATCCAGAGCAGTGTCTCTACCTCCCCACCCCCAGTTCTAGGAACCTGAGACTGGGAAATGAGATGCCCAAACAGTCTTGAACTTGCTTTAAGACCTACATCCACCTGTTCCCTGGATGCTCCTCATGAAGGTATATTGTGCCATAGCTGTGCCCTTCCTTAAGTCCAAGAGGTGGCCAAGGAGTGGCTGCTGGGCAGGATGGAGGTGGAAAGAATAGGGAGGGAGGGTCGACCAGTCTCCCGTTCACTCTGGCTTCAAGTCAGAACAGGAAGGGTTATGTCGGTCATTCACTCTCCCCACCTCAACACCCCAAACATACTCCTATGCAATTTTTTTTTGGAGCTGGAAAAACTCAGCGCCCATTAAAACACACACACATACACACACACACCTCACAAAACCTCAACAGGCAAAAACTTTAATATCTATCTATCTATCTACCTATCTAGCTATCATCTCTCTGTTGATCTATGGCTCTACATCTATAAAGGTCTACATAGATACTTCTCTCTATCTACATCTATATAGATCTATAAAGAATCCATATAGAATTATAAAGACATATATCACGAAGAAAGAATGTGTATTCTTTTCTTAATTCTTCGTAGAAAAAAAGCTTTCCGATTGCGACAAAATAGTACCTAAAGACCATTAAGCATTCCTAATCGTTCCCAGTTTCATCCTTTCACCCAAAGGATGTGTCTTCTCCAAATACTCCAGTGAATTCTCTGGAAGTGTTTAATGAACAGAGTACCGCGGGGAGAAATAGGCAGTCGCTGCTGAGACCCTTTCACTGCGTTATTTTGTCCCCGATTAATGTGTTAGACAAAGCACCCTTCCCCTCCGCGGGGCTTGGGTGGGTCTCCGAGCTGGGTCTTTGTTACGAGGGTTTGTAGGTGCTGGCAGACCATGGCGTCTCCTTCCTGTTCGACACCCTCTCCAAATCTCAGCTTAAAACGAAGCTTTGTCTATTTGGTGTTCCTGGCGTGGCTTTAAACTATTTCTATTTTCCAGGGATATGTTACCATTTGACCATCCGGGTGATTTGCCAGTTCTGATTTTGTCTTGCAAGGGTTGAAACAACACCCGCCCTTAGAATGCCCCTCACAAAGCAGAAGGAAATCCTTCCTAAGGCACAGGGCACCGGCTACGCACTTCATAATTAGCTGCTGTAATAAAGTACTTAATCGGAACAGAAGCCCTTGCTAACTACAGCGGGAAGTCGGGACAGGCGGGTTACCCACAGCTGGGGCGAGGCTCTTGCAGAGGTGTCTGGGAACCCGCACCCACAAGGGCCCAGGTCCACACAGGAGCCCCAGGCCTTAATTAGCCCCAGCCATTAAAAAATGAAAACAACCCTCCGTTTTCTCATTAAAAGATGGAAATCCCCTCTCCCACCGGGGATGCGGGAATAATTTCACTGCTGCAGAGATCAGGCTGATTGCCCAAGACGATGGTTAGTTAGCTCCTGAGCTCCAAGACCTCCGGCACCCCTTTGCTGGCCACGTGTCCCTTTGCTGGCCACGTGTCAGGCATCTCTGCGTAATGGGAGATTGATTAGGGTCAATAGACTTATTTTTACAGGTCAAGACACAAAACACTTTAGGCTGTGGGTGCTCTTGCCCAGAACATCGCAAGCTATAAATCAAACTGCTTACAAGAAGCACAGAGCTCTCTGCCTGGGAACTGTGGGTAACAACCAACTTTTGTCCCTCCTCCCCTCCCCTCTCCCCCCCTTCCCCCCCACCCCCTCCAGCTACTGTCTCCCTTACTCTTCTTGTCTTCTTGCCTATGCAGCCCCACTGTCAGCCTGATAGATGCGGGCAGGGCTTCAGATGTCTGTGCTTTTCCTGGTTTCCAGAAGCCTAGCGGTGAGGGGTGCCCCCACATAGCTCCTTGAAATTCCTGTTTGTTTTCTCTCCGTTTCTAAAAGAACCAGGGCTCAGCGGGGAGCCGTTGTAACAAATCGTCAGCATCTGTCAGTCTCACCTTGACTTGACGGTCCAGAGTCACAGAGCTGGGTCAAGGGACTTCAAACTCAAAAATGAACGAAAACCTGCCCCCAGGGCAGAGTTTTGAGTGTTTCGTCTAGGGGGCCCGGGGCCGACCAGCGGATCCCTGGTGGCATTTGGGATGCTGTTGGCCGACGATGCAACATCCCAGGAAGCAAAGCCCCTGGCCGGGTAAGCCTTCTGGAAACTGCTTCTGAAAATTCCTGTGTGAGCGTAAGGGAAAGGAAACTGTCTCCACAGGGGGAAATACCCAACAATGTTTACCTGGGAAATCCGGGAAAACATTAAAAGAAGCACCTGGCTACGAACCTTAGGAAGATGTGGGGGAATTCTGCGCATCACCAGTAAGGCTTTCCGCTTCTTTTCTCTCGCTGTGGGGTGGCCTCAAGCTTCGTGTGTTATTTTTCCTCTACCCCAAAGCAAGCAAAGCTGAGTTCCTCACCACTCTCACGGGATCCATCAAGGATGACCCTTTCTTCATTTCTGGAAGGTTACCGGGATGCGTAGCCGAGAAGTGTCGCTCCAGTGTGATAGCACCAAGTTTCCCTGAAACATTGCCGTCCGTCATCCTCTTTTTCTCCTGCGTCTTTCCCTCACCCCACCTCCCGACTCAGAGCTACACGGCTCAGCCAGATGGAGTTGGTAAAGTGAACCTTCACAGAGCGGCTGCTCCCCCTAGCCTGTAAGAGGAAACCCGGAATTGAGAGAATACAGCAGTGTAAGGGGAGGTCGGAGTGGGGGTGGGGGCAGGACAGATGAGGAGGACAAGGGAATGTGGAGAAGTGCGCTTGGAATCTGGATCTCGGCAGGTGGCAGTCGGGCCGAGGTGGCTTCTCCTCCGCCCTTGTTAGGCGTGTGGAGTCGCATGATGAAATCTACAAATAAAGCTTCATAAGAGAAATAAGTGGGAATCCCCTGATGGCAGGACGAAGCAGGAGCAGGCCGGTCAGTGCCACCTGCCCCCAGCCTTATCAGATGTTGTGACAGCTTTGCTGGCCACTGAGGCCGTCAAGCCTGGGCACGGGGCTGAGGTTGTGCTGGGGCTAAGGTTCTACTGCCCCAATGGGGATGGAGGGAAGGAGATGTGTCTTTGGCCCGGCTGGAGGTGGAGAGCCCTAACTGAAACTGGGGACCCTTTGGAATCCTCCCAAGGGTTTCTGAGTTCATGAAAAGGAAAAAGGCCGCCTCCTGGCTCAGAGGCAAGAAAACACAGGGTCTGTCTCAGGCTCGAAGGGGAGTTTTAAAAATCAGAAGAATATATCTGAGAAACCTAAACACTGCATCTACACCAAACACGGGGGTAGGTTCTCAAGTTATATGCACAGTGTGATAACCCCAAGCTGAGAAATTAATACAGAGTGGTCCAGGATTCATTGTGCTCTTGGGAGAAGAATAAAACACTGTTCTCTAGGACCACCCAGACTAAAACACCCTCAGCAAAGACCGCCCCACTGAGGAAGAACTCACAGTGAAAGAAATAATTACAACTCAGACAAGAAAAAAAAAAAAGAACCATGAAGGAGAATTATAAAGATAGTATACAGGAGAACTAGCACCCCAAGAATAGAAACACAGAAACAAAACCGGCCGAAAGAGATTATCGAGTAAGATCTAAGATCCTTGAATTGGTTGGGCAAAGGTAGAGAGTTTAGTGAATTATACTGAGTTTCTTGGCTACAAAATAAGGGGGGAAAATGTAAAACTTTGAAGCAAATTGAGGAAAAGCAAGAAAAAGCCGAAATCATTCAATAGAAGACAATAAAGGAGAAAAATAGAGAACGATAATTAAAAAGCTAAAGGCAGAAGACAGTTCAGAAATACTAGTAACTCCAATAAAGGCAGATGTACTAAACTTCCTCGTTAAAAGACAGACATTCACTGATTAGAATAAACAACCAAATATATAAGGTTCATTATAAGCTATTTCCAAGAGATAGTCTAAAAACTCATGACGTCAAAAGGTTGAAAGTTGATGTTGATGTTGATGTTGATATTGATGGGATGGGAAGGGAAAAGGACGGGAAAAGATACAGTCAGCAAACATTCATGAGAAGAAAGCTGGTGTAGCTACCTTAATATCAGACAAAATCAACTTTATTAGGGATAAAGGGTCTTAGAGTTAAGCATGAATCACTTGGGGGAATCTAAGTGATTTGAATTACAAAGCCCCAGAAATAATAACACAAAAATGGCCTGAATAGAAGGAGAAGTCACCATTATAATAGTGGAAGTTTTCATGCATTTCTAGGAGTTATTGACAGGTAGAGACCGAAATTTCCCAAGCATGTAGATATTTTACACAGTGTATTTACAAAGTGTAGTAAAATGAACATATTTATAGAAGCATGCACCGAAAAAGAAAGAATGCACATATTTTCGAGTGTGTTTAGGACAATTATAAACATAGTCTATATCCTTGGTCCAGAAGTCTAAACAGAAGTCTAAACAATACGCCACACTCCATACCCTCTAATAAATATGAAGTAAGGCTATAGGTAAGTGACCAAAATGGAATTTTAAGAATTCTATTCCTTGAGAAATCCAAAACACTTGCAAATAATTAATGGACCAAAAAGGAAACCAAATTATAATCATGAAATATTAATAAAAATAGTAATTGAAAGCATTTCCATCATAACTGTGGTACACAGTTAAAGTGACACTCGTAGGGACATTGGTAACCCTGATACCCTCAATGCATGTATTGAGGAAAACAAGAGACTAAGAATTAATGAATTAAGCATTTAGCTCAAGAACTTGAAAAAACAATAATAGCAAAACCCTTTCAAAGTGAAAGAAAAGCAGTAGGATAGATAAAAGCAAAAATGAATGGTGTTAATAATATGAAAATGTAGACAAACTTGACCACATTCTAGATAAAATAACTTTATATACATATACTTTTATATTATATAACATATAAAGTTCTACATATTTATATTGCATATGGTACATTTATATATTATATAAAATATATGGTAAATTTATATATTATGTAAAATATATATTATATAAAATTACATACAATTATATAACATGTAATTCTATATAATTATATTGTATATAGTATATTTATATCTTATATAAATTTTACATATTACATATATTATATAAAATTTATATATTTCATAAAATATTTATATACCTGTATATTATTTAAAATTATATCATGTGCAATCAATATACTAATGTATTATTTATCAATATTATTAATAATTAATGTATTATTAGTATTATATCATTTGCATATTATAAATATATTTATATGTTATATTTAATAAAAATATATACTACATATAATAGTTATATGTGATTATAAATATAACATAATTATAATATGTAGAGAATATAATATGGAAATGATATACAAAATACTTTCTAATAATATTAATATGTAACACATTAATTGTATATAAGTGATAACATAGCATTAGTTAATGACATATATGACATATAAATATATAATTACATATAATTATATAGTCGTACATATTTAACACGTACTACAAAACTACATAGAATTGTTATTTTCCCAAGAAAATTTTAGAAAGACTGAATATATCTATAATCTGTAAAGTATTGAATTAGTAGGCAAATTCTATCAAAATCAAAACCAAAAATCTTCTAAAAATGGCAAAGAGTAAGTTATCTTTTAAGGAGAATTTACAAAGAGAAACTTGCCTTGAGAGACAGCAAGACGTATTTCCAGCAGCCAGTCCATCCATATTAAGATGGCCTCTAATATAAAAGGCGCTCATTGTCTGGGGATATAGCATTTAAGTTCCCACAGGTAAATGGCTCAGATGGAAGTGAAATGCATCACAATACGAGAATATTCACCATTACTAACCAAGGATAAAATTAATCCCTATCTCAACATCCCTCCCCATTTGACTTTAAGGCAATTAGAAGGTAGTCATATGGACTACAGACGTATTAGAAAGCAAAGTTGCCAATCGTGCAAAACATCAAGGACTTTGTGAAGCCAACGCAGAATTGTGGGCATCAGGCAAAGCTGCTGATGAATGACTATCTACAAGATTGAAACCAGTTAATAATGTAGAGGGTCTTGCACTCCTTTGGTCATTCCAGTCTCCTCCCCAGGAAGCAAGGAGATGGCGGGGCTCAGGGAGAACCACGCAGAGCATCGAGACTCTCTTTTCTGGGTCATGGCATCTGAGGGTGGACCACACCACCACGGTATACACGTCTGGGTCCGTGGGTGTCCGAGGATTTGCTAACAACAGTGTTGGACAAGGAGTGTGGGCGGGACTTGGTTGTGGGTTGAGGTGTTGACTCATACACCTGGGATGGGGACCTCCACTTGCATACCTTCTCTGGGTCACACAAATATAGAGACAGACCTGCATGGAGTGCTATAATCAGAGGGGAGAGAGGGGAAGTAACAGAGAGGTGTAGTAACTTGCCGAAAGTCCTAATAGGTAGAGATCTGGAATTTGCATACATACATCTTTAACTTTAAACCTTGGGATTTTTTCCCCCCTCCTGTTATTTTTTTCCCAATAGGATCTGTAGAAAACAATGACTTATTTGTATTTTTCCATTCATCTATTCTCTTATTCGACACTTATTCTCATTCTCTCCCCTCTTCCTTCCTTCCCTCCCATCCCCTCTGTCTCTCTGCTCTGAAGTAGCTTACAGATGTGAATACACATGCACCGTGTAATGCATCAGGGGGACTTCAGCTGCCACGTGGTCTTTGTGTGGTGCCATCCAGATCCCCCTTCAGGAGAGGACTTGTTGCTGATTATTTCAGCTGTAGAGACCCTCCTTGCACAAATACAGATGCCTCCCTGGGCCTCCAATGGCTGACGTATGCAGCATGCAGAGGCCTGGTTATCTCAGCCGAACTAGGACAATGCCAAGGTCGCATTCTAGCTGTAGGGCTCCCTGTAGAAGAGGTCAAGGCTGTCACTTGGCCTTCATTGCAGCTCATTGTCTCCCTCTGCCCAATCATGCCTCCTTCCTCCTTTCCACAAGTCTCAAAACCAAATGCATCCCTGAATAAACATCCTTCACGTAAACTATATTTCAGAATCTGCTTTCTGGAGAACCCAGCTGCGAGGGTGGGTTCTCACACAAGATGCATGTAATATAATGTGAAGCGTGTCCCTTGTGTCCCTAGTGGGGTGAGGTGAGACATAAATAAAATTAGCACAGTATAAGAGAAATGTAATGAGAAGTAGGGGATGTGAGAATTCAGACCCCTCTAGGGGGGATGATTAGTTACTAGAGTTACCAATCCCTTCTTCCTTGCCTGAACACTTCACCGTCCTCTTTAGAGAGTTAGATCTTCCCACACCCCTGGAAGGAATAACCAAAGTCATCCTGTCATTATCTACCTTCTACCTGCCTCCACAGGTGACTGGTTAAAGGGTGGACATCAGACCCGGGACAGTCAACCTATTGGCTCAGCTGGATCTATGAGCTTCTCTCTCCAAGGGATTGGGAAATTGGGATACGGTGAGAATGTACTCAGTTCCCACTGGTCTCTGGAATTGATGGGACAAGAGAGCTATCAGATATCAACCATACGGACAGCTGGTATAATAAGAATGAGAAAAAATGAAGAAGACACGAAGAGCGGCAGACAAATGGAGACTGGAGGCCCCAGAGAGGGAGAGAACAACTTGCGTTCCTGATTTTCTCTGACTCCACTTTTATGCAATACCTGGCTGCCTTTGGGGCCCTAGGTACTGTGAGTTAGCCCCGTATTTTTATCCAACAGATGAGCTCTTTTAACTACCAGGGTCTGTTTCTTGTAATAATATTGGACTAAGACCATGATAAGGGAAGGGATTTGAATTGGGAGTTGTAGGAAAAGTTAAGATTTCAATAGGGGAAGATGAAGGCACCATGGGGAATTTGCACACAGAGGTGCTGAAACACATATTCGTTGGACATTTTTGAAAGATGATGAATGGTCCAGTTTGGCCAATATGGAGGAAATGGAAAGCAAAATCACAGGATGAACATTTGGGAGATTGGTGGAAAAACTTTGACTAATCAAAGGAGCTGGCCAGCATCAAAGAGTCTATTCCTTCTTTTTAGGAATTCCCAGTGGCCTCAGAAAACATGAAATAAGGATAGATGGCAGTAAAGGCTGACTGTTGGAGGAAGTGGGGATTAAAAATGGGGCAGTGGGTGTCTTACTTATGGCAGGGTCATAAGAAGAGATTGATGAAAATGGAATGACGGAATAAACCAGTGGAGACTAGCGGGGGGTGGTGACTCTTGCTGAATGATAGGGAATAGGTAAACTTGTTTTTAGGCACACCCATCACATACCCCACACATGGCTGCACAAGCCAGGCTCCTCCCGACTCCAAGGACTGTTCTTTACCGTGACTTCAGTGTGAATGATCCCCTCGGGGTTGTGCAATATGGGGAGCCTTGCTCATAAGTCACAGCTGTGCATCAACTCAAGATCTCTCCATTGATGATGACAAAAATAAATCCCAATTTGAGCTGGTTTTAAAATAGGCACTCTACTGGCTCATTGAACTGAAGAGCAAAGAGGTAAATGAGCTTCAGGGAAATGGATGCAGAAGTCCACACGGTCAAGGCTCTGACTCTGGATTTCTTCGATCTTTTCATGTGTGTCAACTTTATCCCCTGGTCAGGTCCTCTCATGGTGAACAAAATTGTTTCGGTGGTCCAAGATCTCGTTTCTTTACTACCCTCTGTGTGAGGAACAGCATTTTCTTCATGATTTCCCCAAAGCCCTGATTAAATATCTCTTCAGGTCTCACCTGCAAAAATTAGGCTATGCATATCCAGTAGTGTGTAGCTGATTGCTTCACAACTGGAGTATGCACTTTCTCTCAAAAAAGAGAGAGAGACAGAGAGACAGAGAGACAGAGCGAGACACAGAGAGAGAGAAAGCCCCGATTATGTTTGAATTCCATGGCACAAATACTGTCACCCTGGTTGATTCCAAACTACCAGGGTGATCTTGCTGAACCCGAAGTTGGGAAGATGTCCACACTATTGACTCTCTGAAGCCCATGAAGGCTGGTTCCAGCACCCTACTATGTCTAAACCTGAACCATTCATTGTAAGTTGATAATCCATAATGGTGGTCTGTAAAGCTGCTGGGGTCATTCCATCCATCCACATGTAAAGTAGGAGCGGGAAAATGGATAGGGATAGGACAACTATTGAATATCTAGTACTATTGAAATTCATGCAGGAAGAACATGAGGAAAACAAGGGAAGTGGAGAAAAGAAGACAAATATGGTGCTGGGTGTAGAAAAGGAGTCCAGGATCATGAATGGGTGGTATGAACAGGAGACGTGGGGGAAAATGCAGAGGAGTTAAGTGGGGGAATCATTACAGATCTACTGAAATATTTATCCTTGTACTGAAAGCTCTCTACAGGCTGGTCCCACTTTATTTTCCAGAACTTTCTGGGAGGCACTACAGTATAGTGGTGAATGATCAACACCTTGGCAAGTTATGGTAGCTATTCTGAGTCTCTATCTTCCTCAGAACCTCACAGGATGAGAATTTTAATTCTGAGAATCAGCTCAGAGATTTAACTGGTTTTCAGAGATTCATCCCAGGAGGGCGTGGGGCACCGTGGCTATGAACACAGTTTCCAAAGCTGGGATGCTTCGCTTGCGTCTCAGTTCTGTCATTAGCCACGGGACCCCGGGCAAGTTGATGAAACCAATCTGCGTCCCAGTTTTCGAATCTGAGAAGTGGGAGGGCCAGTCTTATTTTAAATTAGTTAAACAAGGCGGCCATTGGATACACGTGGTTCTAATGCTTTGGCAGCCTACATAACCAGCCCCAAACCTGTGCTTGTGAAACCCTGAAGGTTAAGAAATCCAAACCTAAAGACAGTCACCAACAGTCAGCAAGCCTTCCGCAATAGGGCAAATGCTTAAGCTGTGGCCAAAGTATTTCCTTGCTTTCCTTTTGTGTCCTCCTGAATAAATTTTTGCACAGATAAACTCTTAACGTTTTTAATATGCCTCAGTTGATCTTTAAATACCACCCATCCCATGAGGTCTTTTGTGACCATTAAATGAGTCAATGTACATAAAGTGCTGGGAAATTACCTGAAACCCTGCAAGCACTACACGATGGTGATAGCTGTAATTATTACGTAGTTACAGAAGGTTAGGCACACACAGAATACTCGAGAAGCACCAGCCATGCTTGTTTTGATCGGTTCCCACTCTTCTATCCAGGTTTTATATTCCAGGCTGTTGTTACATCTCTCTCTGTTTGCCAGAGAAATGATTACAAGTCTGTGTAAGAAACCCGGGCCACACTCACACGTCTCTTCTTCCTCCGGACTCTCAAACACTATACTTGCAACTCTGTGGCACTCGGATAGCCAAGAAGAGTAAGCTGGTTCGGCGCATCAAGCCTATCTTAACCTAAGGGAAGACATCTTGTCAGCCGGCCCTGGATTTGGGCTTTTTCCTGTTGGTATGTGGGGGGGGGGGGATGGATTATTGTACGAGTAGGTCTTGGCAGGAAACAGAACTCACCCCAGGTTCTTCAAGTGAGTAGGCACTAATGAAGGGCTGACTTAGTGAGAGGGCAGGGGTAAGGGGACCAACGTGGGATGGCGAAGTCCCCAAGGACGAGTACCTCCTTAGGACCAAAGTGACAAAGGGAGGAAAATGCATTGCCGGATCCCGGGAAAAGGTCAAGCCTTGGGGGAGGAACCACCAGATGGGAGCTGAGGTCATGGAGGCACCCAGCGTCTTCAGGAAACGTGGCCCTCAAGTGGGGAGAGGAGAAGAGGAGAGACTGTCCCAACCTCTCCTTCCCCTTAACCTCAGATCATTCTTGGACCAGAAACCCACCAGCATGGAAACCTGGCTGACTCGGCGCTCAGAGATCATCCTTCTGGAGCACCTGGCGGGGCAGAGAATGGATGCAACTCAGTTTAAAAGTGTATTTTAGGAGCACCTGAGTGGCTCAGTCGGTAAGGGTCTCGCTCTCGATTTTGGCCCAGGTCACGATCTCGTGGTTTGTGAAATCGAGTCCCATGCTGGGCTCTGTGCTGACAGCACGGAGCCTGCTTGGGGTTCTCTTTCTGCTTCTCTCTCTGCCTCTCCCTAACTTGTGTACGCGTGCTCTGTCTGAAAATAAACAAACATTTTTAGAAGTGTATTTTATGTAGTGCCCTATACCCCAAACAGTGTCATTTCAACATGTGAGCAATGTAAGTGTTACTGTTACGATATTTTCCATTCTTGGGTACCCAGCCTTCAAGTCCAGTATGTGTTTTTACATCTCTAGTGCATTCCAATTCCAACCAGCCACATATCCTGGGTTCATTAGCCATCTGGGGCCAGTGGCTGTCCCACTGGAGAGTGTAGTTCTACCTGTTGTCAGTATCACTGGACTTAAAAACTGAAACCAAAAAAAAAAAACATTAATTCAATACATTATACCTTCGTGTAAAATAATTGTATGAGGATATGCCATCAGAGTCTTCAAGAGGCCCAAACCCATGTTCTGGGATT
This sequence comes from Panthera uncia, assembly GCF_023721935.1. NCBI lineage: Eukaryota > Metazoa > Chordata > Mammalia > Carnivora > Felidae > Panthera > Panthera uncia. The sequence continues at coordinate 50,361,218 of NC_064814.1, forward strand.
TCGGGTGTTGCTAGGGGAGGCCGTTAAAAAAATACGTGACCAGGAGCGCCTGGGTGGCTCAGTCGGTTGAGCGTCTGACTTCGGTTCAGGTCACGATCTCAGGGTTTGTGAGTTCGAGCCCCACGTCGGGCTCTTTGCTGACAGAATAGATATCTAAGGATACGGTATACCATTGTTTTATTGCTTTTACACAATTATAAAACTCCATGACAGCTTTTACCTTTTGGAAAGGGAAATTAAGCAGAGGTGCCTGAGTGGCTCAGTCGGTTAAGGGTCTGGCTCTCGGTTTTGGTCATGATCTCACGGTGGTCATGATCTCAAGGCTCCGTGAGCTTGAGCCCCACATTGGGCTCTGCGCTGACGGTGTGGAGCCTGCTTGGGATTCTCTCTCTCTCTCTCTCTCTCTCTCTCTGCCCCTCCCCTACTCAAACTGTCTCTGTCTCTCTCAAAATAAACCAACCTAAGAAAAAGTGACATTATGCAAAATCAGAATCTGTCTACTGCAATTAGAAGCTGGATTGGGATAGCTCAATATGCCGTTGTTACAACCTGTTGAATGTGAGGTCCGCTTCCAGGGGGCTAATCCAAGCATATATTAGAATTCATTTGAAAACCATAAATATTATGCAGATTTAAAGCGCTCCTGACTCCTTCAGCCTCTTCTCCCTTGTAGATATCTCACCTTGACTGAAGTACCCAGCACAGCACTCCTCCACTTCTGAAAGGATCGGGAAATGCACCATATTCATGCTTTTCTGCCTCCCCTTCTAGAAGGCCAGGCAGTCCCGAAGGACTTTCAGCCGGCAGCGTGTCTGTGCCCATGTGAGAACTCTAAGGCTTCCAGAACCACGTCTGGGACTTGACATTCGCGTTCTGAAAACTCTTTATTCACGTGGTAAGCACTTGATGAAGAGTCCTCATGATAAACTCCTGGCTAAAGACGGATGGCCTGAGTTTATTCAAAGGCCAAATAATTTCCAGACATTTATTTTGGATGGAAACACATGTCTTTCCCTTGGTAATAATTTCCTTGTGAGATATACAGGCAACCCCCAACTTGCAAATAGACTATTCAGAAATTTCATTTGTAGGTCAGTCGTTTGGAATGCACAGTGATTTTTTTTCATATAAATAATATTGTAAGTGGTAGTGAAGGACCCAGGCCAGCCCCCAAATTCTTATTTAACCCATACCTTACCCGAATTACGCAAGAAGGAATAGCAGAAAACAAGGACCGCACAGTGTTCTTTGCTTATCTCTAGGATATCCCTGTAGAAATAGAATCTCGTGGTGATGATGGACAATGGTACCCAGGCTGGCTGACTGTACTTGAACCCAGACTTGGATATATACTAGGATATATACTAGCTGTGTTGACTTTGGGCAGGTCACTTAACCTGTCTTCTCAGGGTCCTCATCCATAAAAGGCAGATGCTATTAAGATTTATTTCATGGAGTTAGAGCTATTGGGCAAGTTACGCACACACGCACACACACACACACACACACACACACACACACCTTACAACGGTTCCTTGAACTCTGGAAACACCACGGGTCATTTGCTGTCCTTATTCTTGGTTCTAGCAACTGGTGGGATGCTGGTTGGTCTTCAATCGCGGATTCGTATTTCGCCGAACAAAAAGTAACATTAGTGGAATGTTAATAACAACACACACCGGAAAAAAAAGCAGATGGGATGTGCCCTCCCTCCCTTCCCCCATGATTATTACTGTGTGGGTAAAATAAGGTACGTTAGAGGCAAAAAGGAAATAGATATACACTGAGGTTGAATGCCGGGAGATTTTCAATGGGTCTAACGGCTGGCTTAAAAAAAAAAGTTAGGCTTACTTAGTGTAAATAGTTTGGAAAATAGAAAAGCACAAAGAGGGAACATGAAAATCTCTCCAAATCTGGCCACCCAGAAAAGGCCACTACTAACTTTTGTCGCCAGCGCTATTCTGTCCCGTGCACGTACACAAGTGTCAAAAATAAAAAAATAACTATAATTAAACTATCTGTATTATTTTCATATCAGGTTTATTCACTTAGCAACATACTATGCAAATTTCTCTTGTATTCTTAGACTATGTGATTTCTCACGGCATTGTGCTCTCGTCACATGAGAATACTAAAGCTGACAGTTGGTGAGCATTTCGTCTGTTTCCCACTGTTCTAAATAACGTTGTGACAATTACACAGATGGATGCTGCTGTTTATTTTCTTTAATCAAGAGACGAAATTTCGAGAAACTTCTGTACAGATTCTACTACTCATATTTGAAGGCTTATGACACATTTTGCTGAACTGACTCTAGACAGAATGTTCTTTTCTTAAATTTTTTAAATGTTTATTGATTTTTGAGAGAGACAGAGTGAGAGAGAGAGAGAGAGAGGGAGAGAGAGGAAGTGCGTGCGAGCAGGAGAGGGGCAGAGAGAGAGGGGAATAAAGGATCCCAGGCAGGCTCCGCGCTGACAGCAGGGAGCCCGATGCAGGGCTCGAACTCACGAACCATGAGATCATTACCTGAGTAGAAAGCAGAGCATGACTTGAGCCAAAGTCAGACGCTTAGCCAACTGAGCCGCTCAGGAGCCCTAGAGTGAATGTTCTGATTCACCTTTTTCTAGCAAAGAGAATGCAATTTCCTAGAAATTTCCCTAAATGCTGAGAATGTATTTAATGTTGCCAAGCTGAGAGATGAAAAGGGGCATTTGGGGATATCAACTTTCATTTTTTGAACCTGATAGTGAACACTTTTCTTATGTTTGTGGTCAATTTGAATTTCTGTTGCCAATTTCTTTCACAGTCTTTGGCCATCACTGCTCCTTGCTGTTCATCTTTCAATTTCTTTTTGCTTTGTTTTGTTTTTTTTTCTGTTTTCGTTAAGGAAAACCATTTTTCCTTTGTATTCATACCATATAACCATGTATTTAGAATGTAAAAAAATTTGCACGGTATGCTTTATTTTATTTTTTAATTTTATTTAAAAAAATTTTTTTAATGTTTATCTATTTCTTTTTTGTGATGGGAGTAACCAAGATCTAGTCTGTTAGCAACCTTGAAGTTTATAATAGGGTGTGCTGCCGATGAGAAAATGCTACTGGGCAGTGAGTAGAAGCAGCTTCGACACTGTTCATCCCAGCCACTGTTGGACTAAATGGCAAGGGGGAGAGCAGGTGAGCTGGACAGAGAGGAATCAGGCACGTTTCCTGGAGGCTGGATGGGGCATAAGAGTTGAATCGTTATAAGTGTGGAAAACAATTGGGAAATGAAAAGAGAAAGAGGGAGAATAAATGTACAAGGTTTTGAAAGACTCAGACGAACGGAATCAAGCAATTCTGTTGACTTTCTGCGGGTCAGTTAGATAGTCTCCTTAATGAAGGCTATTTAAAATATATACATATAATAAAAATTATTTAATTAAAATATTAAGTTAAATGTAAAAATATTTAAATATATTATATATTATGTATAATATATTATATATTATATATACTATATATTATATATTCTATTCTATATATTCTATATTCTATATTATATTATATATAATATATATTATATATATATGTAATATTAAATAAACTCTATGCCTAACATGGGGCTCGAACTCAGACCCTGAGATCTAGAGTTGTATGTTCTACTGGCTGAGCCAGCCAGATGTCCCAATGAAGGCTATTTTTTTTTTTTAATTTTAATGTTCATTTATTTTTGAGAGAGAGAGAGAGAGAGTGTGTGTGTGTGTGTGTGTGTGTGTGTGAGTGGGGGAGGGGCAGAGAGAGAGGGAGACACAGAATCTGAAATCTGAAGCAGGCTCCAGGGTCTGAGCTGTCAGCAGAGATCGATGTGGGGCTCAAACCCACAGATTGTGAGATCACGGCCTGAGGGAGGGGTGCCTGGGTGGCTCAGTTGGTTCAGCATCCAACTCTTAATTTAGGCTCAGGTCATGATCTCACGGTTTGTGAGTTCAAGCCCCAAATCGGGCTCCATGCTGACAGTGCAGAGCCTGCTTGAGATTCTCTTTCTCCTTCTCTCTCTGCCCCTCTCCACTCACTCTCTCTCTCTCTCTCTCTCTCTCTCTCAAAATGAATAAACATTTTTTTAAAAAGAAAGAAAGGAAAGGACACAATTCTCTGTGAATTTTATTTATTTATTTAAAAAAATTTTTTTTAACGTTTATTTATTTTTGAGACAGAGAGAGACAGAGCATGAACGGGGGAGGGGCAGAGAGAGAGGGAGACACAGAATCGGAAGCAGGCTCCAGGCTCTGAGCCATCAGCCCAGAGCCCGACGTGGGGCTCGAACTCACGGACCGTGAGATCGTGACCTGAGCTGAAGTCGGACGCTTAACTGACTGAGCCACCCAGGCGCCCCTTCTCTGTGAATTTTAAAATTCCAAGAAAATTTAAATTCTATTGATCTAAAATGAAACGCTGATGCATAGGAGTCCTTTGCAAAAGGAGGTGGAATTTATGAAATGGAAAATTTGGCAAGAATGGAAGAATACTGAAAAATGAAAACCCTTAAAGAGGAGGAAAATAAAGTTATGTATGGAGAGATTACGTGAAAAACACAAGTATAGCACAGAAGCTATAAAAAGGTCTTAAAGGGGTGACATAGGGTTGATATATATCCTACAATATGAATTACAAGTTCTTGGCAAAGTTCAATATAAAGTTTAGAAGAATTAGAAGAAAAAAAACCTTGGATATTGACATGCCAAAGTATATGGGAACCATATACTCAGGAAATTATACTAATAAAAAAAGGAGCGTAAAACATCCTTTCTATATGGAGACAAGGAGCTGGATACTAGATTAGAAATACCCGAGGGATGTTGCTATTTTGGGATCAGGGGGATGGTAGAAACGTACACAGGTCCAAAAAACTTGGGCGGTGGGATTGAGAGAACAACATACAGTAAAACCTTGGATTGCGAATAACTTGTTCTCCGAATGTTCCACAAGAGGAGCAAACATTTCTAATAAATTTGAACTTGATATATTGAGCGATGTCTTATAATCTGAGTAGTACGCGATGTTGAACGTCACATGATCACAACTGAGCCAATGGTTCTTCTCTTTCTCTCTCTCTCTCTCTTTCTCTCTTTTGCTGTGAGATTGTGGGTGATTGTCTCCCAGGCTTGGATGCTTGGTCTCAGGGCATGGTGTTTGGCAGAAATCAGTGATTTTTCGGAACGTTGGAAGGTGCCCACACTGGCACTGGTATACTTTTTTGTCACTTCCAAGCACCTCTGGACAGTCCTTTGCTTTTCCATCCAAGAGTGAACTTAGGAATGCTTTGCTCCGTTCTAGGTCAGGCTGCCTACAGAGATAGACCCTTCCCTCTGCTGCCTTAATGCCAGTTACATTAAATACAGTATACGACAAGAATTTATTAATACAATACTGTAGTCAACATCTCTGCGAGTATATACAATGGACCCCCATGCAGAAAAAGGTTCCATTTAGTCAACGGATAGCAGTGATTACATTAGTGATAGTGAATGTCATCCTACACAGTAACCCTCCTCTCTCTTGTCTCCCACACAGCAGCCACGAAGGCTTTTGAAGGTGAGTGCAGGTGAATTTGTCTATTTTTCTGTATAGTTCGTATTTTATTACTTTGCATCATACTACAGTATTGTAAACATTTACAAAAATCATGTAATCATTTTACATGAATATTGGGGGGGGGGTTGTGGAACGAATCATCTGACTTTCCATGATTTCTTGGGGGGAAATTCGCTTCGATATGCGAGTGCCTTGGATGACAGGCATGTTTCTGGGATGAATTATGTTCACAGACCAAGGTTTTACCGTACATAAAGTCAGGGAAATATTAGCTACAGGAAGAGGGGCCACAGTATGGGCCTGGATGAGACAGAGAGGGGTCAGCTGAGGGTGGACAGGGGAGAAGACATCCGACACGAGCAAGCAAGGATTGCACAGCACAGTGGGAGAAGACAGGCGGCGAGTGGGTTCCAGCAAGGTGTGCTCACGTGATCTGTCCGGTGGGAGGGAGCCCATCCAGAGAAGGCAATATTGGAGAGATGTTTCTTCCTACTCTCTCTTTATTTATGGACGTATTTATTTTGTCCTCAGCATTAAAGTAGTTAAAAGAAGCGAGAGAAGTCTAGGATCTCCCGTGAACAAACCCAGAGAAGGGGTAGTAACCACCACTCACAAGCCTGTCTGTTCTACCTCTCTGCTTCCTTCTGCCCGTGGCTACGCTGGTCAAAATGCCACAAAACTGCATGGCGGGTTATAGGGCGTCCAGCAGATCCCAGTGTATATTTTAACACCTCCACGTCTGGAGAAGGAACAGACTTCTTTCTTCTGGTTTCCCTGGAAAAAAAAAAAAAGAAAAAGAAAAAGGAAAAAATTCCAGAAGGAACTTGGATTGGCCAAGCTTGAATCAGCCATTCATGCCTTCAACTGTAGCAAGGGGTGGGGGGTGGGACACTGAATGGCTCTGTTCCGGTCACAGGTTTATCACTTGTGAGCAGGGGGGCAGACCCTTTTACGGGATGAAGGGAGAACGCGGTAGGAACAATGTAATGGTTCACCACTGGGGGAACTTTCATGAGCCAGGAAGCTGTCTCCGTTTGTGTAGATTCTTGCAGGTAATGAAACTTGTGAGGGCTATGAGGAAAAATCAACAAGACAGTAAATGAGGGCATCGGGGATGTGGTGGGCTATGCGCAGGGTCTTAGAGCTTGGAGCTGGGGCTTGCTTATTTCCGGTGGCCCTGGGTAAGAGGAGTGTTTCTGTAAATACAAAATGAAAATATAGGGCGCGTGGGTGGCTCAGTCGGTTAAGCGTCTGACTTCGGCTCGGGTGGTGATCTCGGTTTCGTGAGTTTGAGCCCCGGATTGGGCTCTGTGCCGACAGCTCAGAGCCTGGAGCCTGCTTCGGATTCTGGGTCTCCCTCTCTCTCTCTGCCTCCCCCTCCCTGCTCACGCTCTGTCGCTATCTGTCTCTCAAGAATAAACATAAAAGAAGAAGGTCCTGCCCTATAACACAAAAGTCCTGAATCACTTCCAGAGATGCGAGGACAGATTCATCCTTAACGGTAACAGACGAGAAAAATCAAGGTGGTAGGAAGCAGGGATAGACGTCCCAAGATGCACTTCAATCCTTCATTTTTTTTTTTTTCCCCAAAGGAAGTTTTGTGCAGGCCAATGTCCATTTAAGGAACCACTTAAGACCCTGAGAGAATTTTGCAAGGACATTGCTAAGGTCTCAGTCAAAAGCCTAGCAGCAGCCTGCATCTGTGAAAAGAGATTCCAGAAGCTCGAGGACCCCAGGTTACATTGGCTTTAGGCTATGTTCTGTTGTCTGTCCAACCTGCCCCCAAAGCACTGTAAGAATATAGTACAACTTATAAACAGGTATAATAGAGTCACGGGTAGAAGGCACATCTCAGCTCTAGGCAGCTGGGGCCCCAAAACAAAGCTCCATGTCAGAAGTACCCCAAATTTACACTGGGCAACCATGGAGCAGATGGGGTGTCCTATGATATAACTTACTGGGCCCATGAAGACATTGACAAGCATGGGGCGATGAGTCGGGAGAGAGAATTTATGTAGAGCTTCTCAAGTATATCCTGAGTTAGAGCTCAGACTTTGAGATTAGCTATATCTAGATTCACATCCTACCTCCGTTACTTACCAGTAACTGACCCGGGTCTAGACACACCCTCTCCACACCACAGGGGTAATCAAAGAAGGGTCTCATGGCGATGATACGAAATAATGCATGCAGAGCATTCAGCATAGTTTCTAGTATATTCGAGAAATGATCCCACGCTCCTTCCAGTTGCCACAATGGTGTCCCGAAATTCGAATCTCAGCATATTCCTCTTCTATCTAAAACCATTCCATGCCCTTCCATTGTGATTAGAAAGGGGTTAAAACTCCTTGCCCGTGGCTTGCAAGTCCTTAAACGGTCTGGCTCTTGTCTTACTTTGTCACCTCATTGTCTATCAGTTTCCCTCCCTTTCCCCTTTCCCTGCCACATTGACTTTCTTTCCACTCTGCAAATATCCAAAGGATTTCTGAAGCCACGCGAATGTCCCAAGACTGTCACACAGAGTCTTAATCTGCCTTCCTCCATCACCTGTCGTTTTGGGAGCTGGTTGAATCTACCCCAGCCTCCGCCAGTTCATTCCTGTCAGACCACATTTTTCCTTCTCGAAGGATTCTACAGGGTCTCCTCTGACACCATTTACCTCCATTCGCGTCCTGGATTCTGAGTCTCCTGGGTCTCTTAGGGCACTTACCTTGTCCAGCTGCTTATGACTGGTTTTGCTCAGACTGAAAGGCAAACCAGAGGTAGGCGGAGAAGTTCTGGTTCCTGACTCTCCAAGGGCTCCCGGAGAACATTTCGCAGAGCTCTACCAGTCACCCCCTTCTGAATACCTGACAGTTTTCATACCTGAATGCACTCTACACATCCCCACATAAAACCCTTCACAGAGCCCCACTGTCAGAACATTTACCTGGCACAAATGGGGTCATCCTGGCCAGGATCTTGATCACTTGTTAAGACCGAGCTGACCTTCACGGATCAGTGTCATTTAGGTTTTTCCTAACGGACAGAGAGACGCGCTCTTCCCGTCTGATTGTCTGGATGAAGCATGGCTCAGAAGATTGGTCTTGGGAATCCGCAGAGTAGCATCTAGCTCCTGCAGAGTTTCGTGTTTCGTGGCACCTGTCCTGACAAGTTTGGGCCCCCCAAAATGGGGTCATTGGCAATGGAGCACTTTTAGGATCTTGTGATGAATCTAGAATTTCTGATGTCTGCCTTTTTTTTTTTTTAATGTCAGTGTGGGCACCTGTCTTTGGGTTTCTAGGGATACAAGGATTCAAATGAGAGAAGTTTATCCGGGCGGTACAAGGATTCAAATGCGAGAAGTGATCCCAAGAAGCATCAGCATTCGTCTCCCTCTGCTAAAATAAACCTTTAAAAAGAAATTTTTTTTAAAAAAAGCAAAACCGTGACACCTGGGCTTTGGTTTCTTACGTAGCTGGGGATGTCATTCTTCACTGTTCTTTTGGTGGTCACCCCAGGTGCTGCTCAGCAGAGCTCAACTCATGCCCTTGGCCGGAATGATTGCATGACCACCTTTTATGCCTGGAGTGAAATGCGGTCTTTTAGAAAAGGATCCTCTCCCTTGGATGGTTAAGTCAACAGCTCTTTTACTGAGTGTGAACAGAGCTGCCTGGCTCGGGTTTTTTCTAGTTATAAGTCTGCCTAAACGAACAAATAAAGGTGGTTTCTCCGAGAGAGAGATGTCTGACGAAGTTTTTATTTTATTTTTAGTAAAAGAACATGAGCTAGAAAAAGCAGATTTGGCTGGTAGTGTGTGTGTGTGTGACAGAGAGAGAGAGAGAGAGAGAGAGGAGAGAGAGATATCAAAAGGCCAATGGGAAAGCCGACGCAGCACACGATTTTTTCGTCAGGCGCTTACAAGCAAAAAGAAAAAGAGGGTCAAAGAGAAAGGGTGAAACTCCCCCCACCCACCCCATTCCTGTTCTGATTGAAACTTTAATTCTAAAATAGTCTTTGGCCTGAAAGATTGAAGTATACCATCTTTCCATATAAATGGTGAGGCAAGACACATTTTTATGTGTTGTTTTATGGGGGTTTCTTCGTATCTTTAATGTCTAACCATTTTATAGTGCTTGGCTTTGCGGGACCCCAGAGATAACCTCCGAGCAATACTGGCCCTTTTATTTGTAACACAGGAATAGTTAAGAAAGTGTCTGCACACCAATGACAAATTATTGCAATCTTAAGTAGAAAGAAGGCAGTAAAGATCGCTCAGACTTAAAACTTAAGAGAAGGTTGGAGTGCAGAGAGGGAGCGAAATCTTCCAAATAGAATAATGAAGTTAATTGGTACAAATGAGGGTGCTTTGCAAACCATACCTGAAGATGAACTACATTCCGCTAACTGGAAAGTTCTCTCTTTTTCAGTAAGTTGGCTGCCCAGAAATAAACATTGCAAAAGATCCTGCGTGTGTGTGTGTGTGTGTGTGTGTGTGTGTGTTTTAACAAATCCCCTGATTCTAAGAGTTTAGAGTGTATCTTTTAAAAGTGTACATTTGAGGAGTTTCAGCCCCGTGGCGTGAGATTTTTATCTACAGGGCTGTTTATTTATTTGCTGTAAAAGCTGTTATCCTTCAGATGTGATTATTTGCAAGTCATGAACACTGTGGATTTTTTCCATCCCCTCTTGTGCGTTAACTGTGTGTTTGGGGTTACAAGAATCCATTTCTTTCCAGGTTTTGAGGATGGGTTAAGTTAAAAGCATTTTGAGGTACCGTTTAAGAAGTGATCTTCTTTTAAAAAGTTTGTTTATTTATTTTGTGAGAGAGAGAGAGAGAGAGAGAGAGAGAGAGAGAGAGAGAACCCCAAGCAGGCTGCGCACTGACAATGCAGAGCCCAATGCAGGGCTCGAACCCGTGAATCGTGAGATCGTGACCTGAGCCGAAGTCAAGAGTCGGACATTTAACCAACTGAGCCATCCAGGCACTGCTTAAGAAGTTATCTTAAGCATTTGATTTTTTTCTCTTCCTCAATCTTATTCCATTAATTATGGAGGGCAACTCCAGGTTTCACCCTTTTTCTTTGACCCTCTTTTTTTGCTTGTAGATTTTTGCTTCAGATGGATTTTTGTTCAAATCCTGGCTCCCGCTGATAAGTAATCGTGAGACCTACAGTAATCACTTAACTTTATGCAGACTTGGTTTCTCCCCTATAATAGGCAAACATTGACAACGTTTACTTTCTAATTGTAAGTTATAGAATATATAATTAAATCATATAATGCATGGTGATCTATAATTAATGTAACAGTATGATTACACAGTAAAGTTTTGGAACACTCAAGCATGTAAAATGTTAGAGAACAATGTCACTAATAACAAAAACATACCACACTGATGGATTTGCTCTGATGTCAAACTAGATGATGTATTATAGCACAAGAAGCAAGTGAGGGAAGTTAGTAGGAGAGATAACACAGTCTCTGATTCTGGGCTTACTTGTTGAATATCCACGTACACAATTAATGGCTGGTGTTCTTTCAGAAAAAGTGATTTCTACCAAGATGCATTGGCCCCTTTACAAGGGGGTCTCTAGCCAACACAGAGCTCTCTTGGCAAGAATACTCTGATTCAAATATTTTATATGTAAGGTAGTGAAAGAAAATATTTAAAATATGCCTGTAAAAGTTGAAACAGTGTTTTAAAGTCCTCTCTTGGTTTTTCTTCTTCACCAGAATCACTTTCTTACCCCAGCAAGGTGGCAGAGACAGAGTGGGAGGGACATTTGAATGGCTTCCCAATGCTTTGCTCCTTAGGTCATAGGTACATGGTTATGGTTGGCTCAAACCCCACCTCGGAGTCTTGTTGGGTAGTTAAGACTCATTCCCACGTAGTGGAGACTTGAGACTTGGAATGTGGAATTTATGTGAGAAGAGACTAGACATTGTCTAACTATTGTTTCCCAGAACAATTCCTCAGAAGTGTCTCAAGAGAAGCTCCTTTACTTTTTCCCTAAGATCAAATATGTCTCCTATGGTCCAATAAACCCCCTTCTTGAAAATTCACCGTGCACATTAGAGTATTAAGAGTACCGAAGGGTCCTGAAATAAACAGACCCATATGACTACCTTTCTTTAAACTCAGTGTTTCCCAAAGTTATGTGTCCGTGATATCCAGCAATAGCTAGCATTTGTGGAATTAGTGTCTCGTGTAGTAGATTTCAGGATACACTGGGCTAGTCCATCATGCCTACTGGTGTCAGTCCGGGCTGTGAGAGAAAAGATCCCTGTCCTCTATGGTCCTATGTCCATTATCTCTGATCTAGGAGGTCAGAGTATGTTTGCACATGCACCAGGGAACTGTATGCCCCAGGGAACCAGAGATGTAACCTGCCATTTGCAAGTCATGGCCGTAGAGTCAGTCCGCCATGGTCCCAAAGCTTTGGCATGGGTGGGGGGTGGAAACAAACCAAAGCTCATGGTCCTTACCTGGACTGAGGGATCTGTTTGGCCAAGCTGAGCCTTTGTAATGAGGTGACTGTAGAAGAACCCAACAGAAGTCAGGTCTTTGGCTCCACTGTTAACATTTTCTTCTGCAGAGGCTGGGGCAATGCCCGGTTTTCCATTTCCAAAATGTGTTTCGATGCAAGACAATGAAAAGGCAGTAATTAAGAAAACAAATGGTGTGATGCTTGTGTTTGTGAGAAAAGAAAGAAGAAATTGATTCGTCATATATTAGTACAAGTGCCTGAAACCTCTCTAGATACTGCACTTACGTCTCAAGGGACAGTTTCTTTGCAAATGTTGGCAATAGGAAAGACAGGAAAAGTCCACTTATTCCAAAGAGGAGCGCAAGAGTGGGTAGAGAGAGGCCAAAGTGTTTCTCTAGTTTTCTTTTCAGTTCGATTTTGGAATGGACTGAGACTGTAGCCATGGACTTGGCAATTTTTGTTTCCATATGTCCCCCGAGCTTTCTTCACAACTGGAAACCATTTGTGATCATAGGGGGAAATGCTCTTGCTGACACATGGGCGTTCCTTGCTGTGTAGGTTCCAAACTTTTTAATGACAGCAGCTAAAACTCAAGTTCCCCATGAGTGTTTGCCCTGGCCTCAGGCAAGCACCTGGTGGGGAATAGATAACATTGTACTGCCCTTTCTGACCCAGGATGATTGATGTTTCCCTGCGTGTGGTCGCAGAATGGGAAGGCTGTCGTGGGGGCTCTAAAGACACTGCTGTCTTCATCACATGAAAACTAGAATGACTGAGGGATGAATGGAGAAGAACTCTCTCTAGGGCAATCCTTCTCAAAGTGGAGTCGCTGGACTGACGACATCAGTACCATCTGGGAGTGTGTCAAAAATGCAAGTTCCAGGGACCCAGCCAACCTACCAAATTGGAAACTCCTGGGGAGGGCCCCAGCAGTCTGTGTTTTAACAAGCTCTAACCCCTCCAGATGATTCTGAGGCTGTTAAGGTTTGAGGACCACTGCTCAGAAGGAACACAGGCTGGCCAGATGGGAAAGAGCATCACCAAACGTCCTTCAGATATTATCGTTCTCTGTATTTCCTCTGTGGTGCAGCTCATTTTGATCCTTTTGCCACTATGTCCAGCTCCAGTGTTATGGTAGCGCCTGTTCTCATTCTCACCGACCCGAAGATGGCTAAGAAACCCTTTTCCTTAACGGCCCAGGTGAAGTCTGGTGGACATTTTCTAAAGCAGTGATTCTCAACTTTGGCTGCATGTTAGAATCACCTCGGGAGAAGCTTTTAACAATCCAGATGCCTGAGGCTATAAGCTAGACCAATTAAATTAAAATCTGGAAGTAGGAGGGATAAGGACTGGGTATCACTATTTCTAAACCTGCCCACTGGGATGATTCCAATGTGCAGCCCAAGTTGGCTCCAAAAGGAACGTGCTGATGAGGCCAAGGGAATCCAACAGAAGACCATCGTTGCAAATGCAGGCAAGCTTTTTAAGAGTAAGATTCCATGGCTAACAATTTCAGGGGATGGAGAATAGGGCTCATCTCCATTCCCAATCCTAAACCATGCTCTTGGAGCATCACTTCAGGTGCCTTTCCTCCCCCCTTCTCATTTTATTCTTTTGCAGACCACAACTTCTGGGGGGCATCTGATTTCCTGGCCCCCCAAAGTAAGCCTATTTGGACATCCCTTTTCATAATAAGACACTGTCTTCGCCCTTTTGCTCAGGATGGCTTCTAGATGGCATTCAAGAGTCCCAGAGGCACTTCTCATAGAACCCCTTCCTTGGGCCACTGATCTGACATGTCTCTATGGCTCCTGCCTCACTTACTTCCCTCCTTGCCCTGGCACTGTGCTATTCATGCTCCCTGGTACAGCCACATCACCGTTCCACAGTCCACTGTGTCGGTTGCCTGTGGCCTTCGGGTCCTGAGACCTGCAGGCTTGCTTTCTAGGCAAAGGCAGGATCTTGGAGCAACTTGGGTGCGTCCACAGGAAGAATACCTGAAGTTAAGTTTGGGAAGAGCAAGGATAGACAGGGCTTTGACCTTTGACGTCAGTGGTGTTATGGGGAACAGGAGAGGTGGGCAGAGTCGTGGAAAATCCTGGTGCGGAGAATCAGCTTTCAATCAGGTGTGTACATGTGTGTTCACAGGTGTGTTGGGAATGAAACCACACGGGATCAGGAAAAACTATCTTTGATGATGCCGAGTACAGATACAGGAGACCAAAAGGGAAGGGCTACGTGTATGATTTGCTTTGGCGGCAGGGAAAATACTATTGATGGCTCTCTGGACTTCTCACACCTCAGTGTCTATCACAACCACTTTCTGCGTCACTAACGGGTGTTGACGTGGAGGTCCAAACGTCCAGTAAGAGTTTATGAAGGGCCCGTGTGAGCATGGTGAACCAACCACCAGTAACTATTCGCAAGACAAAGCCACTCACACCCCTAGACGGTGGCATCCATGGGAAGGGGACACTCCTTAGGATTTATGGCCATAGGTAGAGGCACGCAGCCCTTGCCAAACCACGGCCTGGCAGCGGGGATCGGGGGAAATAAATGCTCTTGAGCTCAAGTGTTCTCGTCGCATCTGGTTGTCAGACATAGCTCCATGTTGGATTCAGTGATTCCTTACCTTAAGTTCCGGTGGATTCTTGAAAACAACCAACAGCCGACTGCCAGAATTTCCAAGGCCAAACCCGGAGGAGAAAGAAAACACTTAGCAGAAAATTGAATTAACCTTCCCCCCCTCCCCCCCTCCAAACCAAATCTGAAGGGCTCACGAATCGAGGCGTTTAACAGCAGTCTTTGACCGGCAATTCTACTCCCATTCCGAGCTTAAAGCAGAGACATGGCAAATTTCGTTATCTCTGATTTAGGGGTGGGAAAAGACCTATTTGGGGAGGAGAGTCCACACTGATTGCCGGTCTACAGGCTCGCTTGGTTCCTCCCGCGAGGGTGTTAAGAGGAATTGAGCACAGCTTTATTTGTTATTAAAACAAAAGCCAGGCTCTGTCTCCCTAGATGTCTAATTATGAGGGATAGGAAGTCAGGGCATCTTCATTTCACAAATTACATTTGAACACTTCCTATTAGGGTCACTTTATTCGTTTTGAGGCATTTAGTTGCCACTAATCCAATAAGGAAGTATTTCCAGGATTCTAGGGTTTGAGGCAGCAGTTGGGGAGACACGCAGACATTAATTCTCTGTAAGCTTCAGACAGACAACGTGTCTTTTTCCTCTGAACACAGAAGCCCAGTGAGAGACAGCCAGGAAAGCTCCCTGGAACGACCGTATTTGTCTGCAGAGAATTCTGGCCCCGACTTGTTTTTCTCCTGTTGACCATCACAAGGCGGAATCAGTCACGGATAAAAGGTGATGCCCTGCTAACCTTACAAGGTCATTTCTTTTTTTTTTTTTACTCCTTCTTCTAAAGATGAGCACATTTAAAGTGGGCGATATAATCAGGCAATAAATGTAGAGAAGAGCTTACACCTAGATCAAGTTAACGTGGTGTTAGGTTGTAAGATCGTCAAGTTTCATAATAAGATAACGGCATTGAAGAGTTGACCTTGGTCCACCCTTTGAGTTTATAAGTGAGAAAATCTGATACATTCAAAAGAAAAGTGATAATATTCACCCAGTATGCCACGGGGGGCCAAATGGCCAAGGTTCCATTCCCAGATCCCCTGCCTTCTTTCTATAACCCCCGGATGTGTTATTTTTAATGAGTTACCAAGACATTTTCACCTGTTGGAGACATGGCGAAGTCTTCATCTTCTATTCACAAACATTGAATTATGCAAAGAAGGGCCTCCGTGGGCTCATGGAAATTAAACCAGGGTGACTATAGGCATGGCTGGGACCATGAACTCAAACCACGCCTTCAGGACCTTTCTCTGTCAGCTCTAAGTTCTTTGCCTTTGCCATCAAGTTGGCCTTCCTCACGTGGTAGGGCCTCACGTGGCCCAAAATGGACCCGGGTATATAGAGTTTTACTTCCAAGTGGCCCACCAACCGGGCAGAAAGAGGACCGCTTTTCCATTAAGTCTGCAAAAGACAGGGGGGATTCTGGTTGGACAACAGGTCACCTGCCCAAGCCTGGAGCTGGGGTGTGGGCTCTGCCCCTTTTATCCCCACGGACTGGAGGGTGGGAGAGAGACAGGCTCGCAGACAGAACCATATGCGCCTTGCATCTTTCTTGGGTGGCCCACCCATTACTTCTTAGCTTTTATCTTCTCTCCTACATTCCCATCCAAACCACCCCCCCCAGAAGGAAGAGCCACGCAATTACCCATTTTTAGGAATTCATTCTTTGGAGTTGAAAGTCTCCCAATTTCCATACAATCCTCAGACTTCAGACCCTGCGACCCTGAAAGCCACGTCAGTTTTCTGACATCACTTTCCCAGTCACGTGACGGTGATTTTTGGTCTTAGCCATTTCCTTTAGGGGAACGTTTGTGTTGATCTAACACCAGAACTGAGGATTCCTCTGTCCGACATCCCTTGCCCCTTGACTCTGGGTAGTGCTGGAGCCAGGGCTGAAAGGCTCCTTTGGAAACACCTGTTGGTGAGCCACACACCTGCTTCCTGATGACCTCACCCCTGGCCATGCAGACATTCAAGGACGGCAGCTCACAGTTCATAAATCCAAGCCACGAACCGGTCCTCAGCTCACACGTTGGATCAGGAGGCTCTCTTTCACACTACTTTCTACCCACAGTTTCTGGAAATGGAAAATTGTGATGTCTTTTGAGGGCCTGAAAATCCTACCCTGCACAGTATTGGCAGCCATATTTTGTCATCGTCATGGCCATTGGAGGACTTATTTCTAAGTGTTGAGGAACGTATTGTCACCCAAATATTAAACAAGGGCTGCCGAGAGAGGTTGTGAATTAAAACGTAAAGGGTGAGCCACAGGAAGAGGCAATATTTGGATATCTTACTTAGGGGAGTTATTTAGAGCCAAAGAAATGAAAAAAACAAAACAAAACAAAAAATCTTTGGCTCTTCCAGAATATATTAAATTCTCCCATACCTAAGGTCAAAACCTTTCACTGAAGGGTGAGACACGGATGATAATGTCAAGTGGTAAGCTGGTGTCAGGCTAGACAATCCTTCTGGAATTCACGCAGAGCTGAGCATAGGGTGTGGACCTACATCTCTGTGCCTGGAGGTGTACTGTATTCCCTAGGGAAGCTCTTCTAAAAATGGAGTCCCATTGGGTCTCACTGGGTCTCATTGCCAGCTTTCCTGAATGAAATCTGCGTGGAAGGGATTTTAAACATTCTCAGGTTTTAAGCAGGGGCTTGGTTTGCGCAAATCATGGGGTGAAGAAAGCATGGCAGCTGGCCACAAACAACCATGGGTTTCCTGTCTGGGGTCGGTGACTCTTGTAATGTTAGAACCACCTTGAGACAATGCCTGTCCCACAGAAACCGCTACTTCCACAATGCACGTTGAACCTGAAAGTCGAGTGCCCACATTCCTGAGGTCATGGTCAAAGACCCTGCTAAAATGACTCTGTAACTCATCTCCCCGCCTTCTCATCCAACCATGATCCTTAAATGGTTTATACAGTGTTTTCCTTTCGTGGACAGCTTCAAACTCGGTCCAACTAGGCATTTTAATGGTGCTATGCCATGATGTCCTCAAAGAGTCCCGTTCAAACTGAGTACCACGTAGGGGGCCTAATGATTTCAGAACACCAGTTTAAAAGCCGGTTAGAGCTACTCTGGTTTTCTTGGAATTCCAAAACTCATGTTCAACTATGAGAATTACCCCAGCAAAAAGAGAACCATACCCCGGCAACCGCATCTGGGGCTGACTATTTTATTCCCAACTCCTTATGAGCACTTAATTAAAGAAGCTACTGCCGAGATAGAATTCGTTTCCAGAATTCCAGCACAACTGGAGTTTCAGTTCGCTTCCTTCGTCTCCTTTCGGTTTTTATCTCTGGAATTCAGGAACAAAACATGTGCCTTTTGGTTAATACGATTTTCCTTTAATGGATGATAAGGCCAGGTGATTAATAATCACCAGGCTCTGATTGTTTTCATTAGAGTGATAGCAGATGGGCGTGCGGCTATATCTCTTTCCAGAGCCCCAGAATGGGATCATAAAAGGGGAGATGAGAAATCCTGGTTTAGATTAAAGCAAATGGCTTGAAGAATTGGCTCTGATGAGCTACAATTTACTGTTGTAAAAGCTCGCAGAGATGAGCCTTCTTTAGTGTTCCCCTCCTGTGTTTGAGATTAGCTGGAAAGGACGGCGGGGAATC
>NC_064814.1:50379548-50467836 GCF_023721935.1 Panthera uncia
CAACCCCACTGGTTCAGCAAAGGCCTAAAGGGATATTGGTGGGGTTGGAGGGAAGGAGAAAAAAACAAAGGGCAGTGCAGATGTATAAGGAATGGAGTCATCGGATATGGCCGTTACCCACGGCAGAGAAATGAGGCTTTAAGGTACCAGCTGCTAATGCAGCCAATACCAAAGAAGTCGGGTAAGAGCAGAAGGGAGGCTAGTTGATAAATTCAAATCCTGGCTTTGAGGCAAGGTCAGTAACCGTGGACGGCAGGTTGCTGCGCATCTGGGGTTTGCTGAGCACCTGTGCATGCCAGACCCTGGGCTAGAATCCCAGCTACATCGCCTCTTTGGGCCTTACAGCCAAGGGAAGTAGACCTGATCATTAGCCACATTGATCTGGTTTCGAATTCTGACAATAATAAAAGTTGTATGCACTCCGAGGGGTTGTGGTAAGCAAAGAAGACGATGCATACTAAAACAAAAAAGAAAAACAAACAAAAAAAAAACTTAGGGGTCCCTGGGATGCTCAGTTGGTTAAGCCTCTGACTCTTAGTTTTGGTTCAGGTCATGATCTCGTGGTGAGTTCGAGTCCTGCATTGGGCTCCGTGCGGGCAGCGGGGAGCCTGCTCGTGATTCTCTGTCTCCCTCTCTCTCCACTCGCTCTCTGTCTCTCTCTTAAATAAACTGACATTAAAAAGAAAAACTTAGAGTGTCTGATGCATAGTAAATGATAAATGGCAGTCTCCCCCATCTCCCATCCCCTGCCCCCCAAACCACCCACAAAACCACATAACCATAGCAAAACCAAATACCAAAACCCGACTGGAATTAGGTGAGCATCACTGGCCCATTTCACAGCTAGAGCACGAAAAGTGTCTTCCGGGGTTCTGTCTCCGCCCACCTCTCTCTACTTCCTCCTCTGGAGTCTGTGTGTCCAAACCTCAATTGCCACATGCTCTACCAAAGCAGCTTCTTTTCCTGATTTTTGATTCCTACCAGCTCAATGTCAGTGTTTCTACTCATAGACTCAAAGCTACACAGTCAGATTTGAGTCCCTCATACACTGAAAATCCCGTTCAGCAGACAAAGCTCATGGCCTATTAACTCAACCACAACGTTTCTTGGGTGTGTCCGATCCTCTCCATTGCCACTACACCGGTTCCTTCCCCGACCCGTTGTTGCTGGATCATTTGTGGGCACAATCTTTAGTGACTGTTTTGGCCCTTCTAACCCTCCATCATATTGCCTGGCCTGAAGCTAATTTCCAATGATCTGGCCTACAATCGATGTGACGTCATGCTTTGATAATGTCGCACCCTCTGCATCGTCACACACCCTGTTCTCTGCCCGGATTCTCCGCGTTCCCCCCTTTCTCCCACCCATCTTCACCGCCATATGCTGGAACGTTGAACATTGTTTTTTGGCTACATCTTTGCTGAGATATAACTCACGTAATGCATGGGTCATTCATTCATAGTGTAGCATGTCTCGGTACGTCGTTGCTTTTCACGGCTGCATAATATTCCAGCAGGTGTTAACCGTTTGAGAACCTGACACTCTGTTTTCGGAAATGTCTGCACCATTTTACGTCTCTTCCGGCAGCGTGTAAGGGTCCTAATTTCTTCACATTCCCACCAATACCTGTTATCATCTGGCTCCTTGATTATAATCATCCTAGTGCGTGTGAAGTGTTATCTCACCGATTTGCATTTCCTTGAGGGCTAATGATGTCGAGCATCTTTTCTTAGGCTTCTCGGTTATTTTTATATCTTCTTCGGAGGAGTGTCTATTCATATGCTCTGTCCATTTTAATTGATTTCTTTTTCTTTTTATGATTGTTTTTGTATATATTCAAATATAAGCCCCTTATCCTGTATATAATTTGCAAATATTTTCTCCCATTCTTTGGGTTGTGGTTTTCTGTTTCTTGATAGTGTTCTTTAGTTTTGAAGCGCAAAAGTCTTTCATTTGGATGAAGTTCAACCTAGAAGTTTTTTTCTTTTGTTGCTTGTGCTTTTTTGCCTTCACATTGAAGAATCCATTGATTGCCAAATCCAAAGTCACACGATTTACACCCGCATTTTTTTCTTGGAACTTTACAGTTTTGGCTCTTACATTTAGAGCTTGGATCCACTTTGATGGGTGATGAGTTAATTTTTGCACATGATGTGAGGTAAGAACATCATTTTTATTTTTTATTTTATCTTTATTTCTTAATTGTTTTAGGTAAAGAGAATGCATGCATGAGAGCAGAGGAGGGGCAGAGGGAGAGGGAGAGGAAGAATCTTAAACAGGCTCAATGCCCAGCACGGAGCCCAGCATGGGGCTCCGTCTCATGAATCGTGAGATCTTGACTGGAGCCGAAATCAAGAGTTGGAGGCTCAACCAACTGAGCCACCCAGAAGCCCCGAGAGCATCATTTTTAAAAGCCCCAACTCAAATACGCTGTTTGCCTTAAGTCATTTATGAGCTCACTAATTAGAGGGTGATGATCATTAAAACACCAGCTACCACCGATAGAGCACCTTCTATGAGATAAGCATGAGTTTCTTTTCTTCATTTTTATCTTATTCTCATAATCCTATAAATCTAGTCGCTAAAATAGTTATTAAAAGAATATTGGTTAATAAAGCGTGTTTATCCCTCTATTATAAATACAGAAAGTTACGTAACTAGTCCGGGTTAGTGGCAGATCTAGGAGCCAAATCAGGTCTGCCTCTGCTTAATCCTGTTCTCTACTGTCTTCTGAATGATACTAGCCTTCTCCCTCTTTTGAGCCTTAATGTAACTTTGTTTGTGCCTCTTGCGTTGGGTACCCATCACGTGCTTCCTTGAATTATAACGTCTTTATATTGTAACTAAACTCTTAAGCTAAAGGGTCTGTGAGGGCAGGAAACCCACTTATTTTGTGACCCCCACAGTCTCTATCACAGTACGTAAAATGCGGCTGATAAATATCAATGGTAACTCACCTGAATAGTAAACTCAGCAGTTTACTAAAATCAGAGTCTGGAAATTTACCCAAATTACCATTAGGTGATCCAAGGGGATAAAAATGAGGTGTCTCTATCTTCAGTAAGAACGTAGAAATGATATTGCTGCTTGACCAATAAACAGCATAACGTGGATCGAAGCAGAAATATTCAAGGTATACTTACAGCTTGAAGGAAGATATTATAAGTCTAAAGAAGTAGGGAACGCACTTATCCCTCAGTAGGGTATTTATTTGGGTCATTGAAATATCGACGGTCATTCCGGTTATCCATCGCTATGTAAAAACTACCCCAAAACATAGTGGTGTTGAGCAATTTATTATTATTTCTCCTCGTTCGTTGGCTTGACCGAACTCAGCCAGTTTCTCATTTGGGGAGATTTATATAGGTGCAGACAGATATCCAACGAGGCTGAGGTCAACTAAAGGTCCAGTTGCACTGAATGGCCAAGAAGACACCTTCAAAGGCTGGCTGGGCGTGCTGCTGAGGTTGACAACAGGCACACCTCCATGTGGCTTTTCCATATGGCACAGGCTTCTTACAACATGGTGTATAGGTTCCAATATGAGAAGACACATCAGAAACAAACAGGCTCAACTGGATGCATCATGCAATCCCAATTCTTTAAAAGCTTCAGGTGGGCCAAAGACTTTCAGTGGGCCAACCACAAAGTAGGACTCTGTCCTTCTGGCCTTTCTTTCTTGCTGGACCCTCATCCTTGCTTGTTTCCTCAGTCTCATTTTCTGAAGCTGTTCGGACCATTACCCTTGACTCTCACATGTTTCAATTTCTCTCCCTGGTTCTGTGTCTCCACCCAGGCCCTGTGTTTGAACTGTAAACTGATTTCCCATCCAAGAACTCCATCTGATTTTTATTATTCACCTTTTCAACATCTTGCACTCTAGCAATTACTTCTCTGATGTCACTTCATTCTTAGAATATTGAGTATTGAAACCTAAAAAAAAAAAAAAAAAAGGTACCTATTTTAATCATGAGTTTCAGCACACTTTAAGAGCAACTGATGAGAAAAAGGTGTGTTTCTGGATATTACTCTGCAGAGGATGTTTTACCTCTGAGCTAGGAGGATGGGGCACAATGACTCCCAAGTGATGCCTTATTAAGTGGACACCAAGACATGATCTGCATAATGTGATGAAGACGAGGAAAAGTAGAAAACGAAGACAAGAACTCAGATTTCTGCTTTACTCCTATGGCAGAAGAGCTAAGGGCTTCATAATCTAGGACATTTTTAAGCCTGGAACAAAATGTGGGGACTAAAAATATCAAGAACTAAAGCAGAGTAATAAAATTGAGGTGGCCCACCACATTACAAACAGAGCAGAGCAAGCAGCAGGCACTTTTGTATTTTAAAAGGCACGTAAGTGCAGTGCATTTCAAAGTACGAGTCACGGTCAAGGCTGTAACCCCAGGAAAATGCATAGCTTTAAATCAGTTAATTAAATAAGGGAAATGGATGTGAATATGTATTCAACTCAAGGTGGTGAGATATAACTTAAACTAAGGAAGGAAGAGGAAGGTAAGCAGAAATTACTACACACTGAAGACAGGAAAAAATCTGCATAGTTAATAAACAATTCTAAGAGCTGGTTTCTTGGAAAACATTAACAAGATAAACAGGGGAAGATTAGTGAAGGGGGAAAAAAAGAATGCATGCAAATTAAAGATGAGAGAAGACATTCATGTACATAGAGAGGGGGAGATTAAGAAATGGGAGAAATGTATATTTTGCTCTGTGCTTATAGTCTGGATTAAATGAGCCATTTACAAAGAATGTACACTTGTCCATGGGGGAGAAAACAAGATAATGAAGAGAAAAATTAGCAAGGTTTTCCAAGAACTATTTCCCCCAAAATATCTAGTCCTAGACAGTTTCATGGATAAACTCTTTGCAAGACTTTATGAAATTTCTGCTATTTAAATTGCTTCTGGGCAGAGGTAAAGAAGGAAAGCTAACCTAATCTGCTTCAAAAGTTAGGTTAACCTTCAGTGTGAAACTGGAGAAGGAGGTTCTTTCAGTAAATAAAATATGCCACATGACCAAGTAGGTTTTCCTCTAGATTTCCGAAATATGTATGTATTTTTAATATGTTACTAACCAAAGGGGACAAAAAAATCATCTCAGTTAGGTCCCAGAAGACATTCTTGTAGGATTCATTCACATTCCTGACTTACCGTAAACATGTTCTCCCACTGAACTTCTTCCTATTCTCTGCCGTTTTCTTCCTCACCTCAGTGGGTTGGCATCTGTAAGTTACTTGGAGTCACGTAGGGTACAGACATAGCAATGGAGATGAGGAGGGAAAGGAAAAGGAGGAGAAGGAAAGCATTCTCCCTGGGGCTCTACCCTCTAGACCTCTGACCCTCAGCCAGCCCCTCCACTGTGGTAGGTTGTCTCCTTCTCAAGGCCCTCACGTGTCTCCTTCCAACCTAGACCACGACTCCATTTTTCAGCAAGGTATCATCCTTCAGAACTCAGCCTCTTCCAGCTCCTTGACATTGATCTTCATTTCACTTATGGGAGCTTTGATTGTGTGTCTGTGTGATTGTTTTTTCAAATTTCTGGAACAGAGGCTCTGATTCATGCCACTTGTTCGGGTCCTTCAGTAGTCTGACCAACTGTGTTCAGGGGTGAAGACGCCTGGGGTTTCCATTTTGGAGAATGAGGAGGGGGAACAGAGTTGCTAGTAACATGAGGGGGTTGGACAGGCCACCCACCGTGAGCACTGCAATGCTAAATAGTTCTGGAAGTGCTAATCAAGAAATGTGAAAGATAAGATACACACACACATGCACACATTTGCATACACACATGCACACACACACACATTCCTCACGAGGGTATGCTAAAATGATTCAAGAGAAAAAAAAATCCTTTAACTTTAATAGAGCAAGTTGTGGAGGTGTCACTTATAAAATTAATATACAGAATTATGATTCGAGATGATAGAATGAGCACATGCTTCAGGCCTTTCCCTCTTGTCCCAATCTCTAGGCATTAGAGCAAAAGGATGCCCAATCCCTAATAGTTTGGAAAGTGAAACAAAAGCGGTGAGCTTTTTGGCATAAGTTATGTTGAATCCCTGAAAGGTGAAAAAAAAAAAAAAAAAAGCAGGTGAGTTCAGTTCGGACAGGAGAGCCATATTTTTAAAAAATATTTATTTTCGAGAGAGACAGAGAGAGAGAGAGAGAGAAAGAGGGCATGAGTGGGGGAGAGGCAGAGAGAGAGAGGGAGGCACAGAATCCAAAGCAGGCTCCAGGCTCCGAGGTGTCAGCGCAGAGCCCGATGCCGGGGCTCGAACTCTTGAAATTCAAGATCGTGACCTGAGCTGAAGTCGGACGTGTAACTGACTGAGCCACCCAGGCGCCCCTGGAGAGTCACATTTCTAAACATGGTAGAACAGTGATACGCGGAAGGGGCAATCCGGAGGTTTGGACATCAAGAGTACCAGGACTGTGGGGGATAGAATGAAAGAGCCAAGGGGGTATCCCTTCCGCATCGGGCATCACCACCTCCGCCAACACACAGAACTTCGGGTGAGGGAGTGAGGACAGGAAGATATGTCCCGGAGTGCCAAGGAGAGAGAGTGCCCGGTGCCTAGATGGTGGTAACACCCAGAACCGACAGAGAGCATCTGCATGGGGAAGAACCATCCCTGGAACCTTCCAGGGGGCAGTGGGTCCCATCATTTCCCCTCACAAAGAAGGCTGAGCTCGGGCATTTGCATAGAGACCTGGGGACAATCACACACTTACGGAACGCTCATATCCCGAGAGGGAGAGCCAGCTACCTAGTGCGGAGAAAACAGGGTTAACCCAACAGGAAGAGAACAACAGTCCCCAGCGAAGTGCAGGAGAACATTCTGCTCATGAAGATCTCGGAATCGAGCCTGATTGTCAAAATGAAAAAGCAAAACAAAAAGCACCAGGTATGGAAGTGTTGAATCACTAAAATTATACACCTGAGACTAATATCACACCGCATGTTACCTAACCGGAATTTAAATAAAAACTTAAAAAAAAAAAAAAACCCAAAACCCACAACACCACAAAACATAGACCCTCAGCATAATAGATGGGCTGGAAAGCAAAATCAGCGAAAACAGAGACTGGCATCAAACAAGTCTCACAACACACAACGTGGAGAGGATCAAACCTCCGGTAGAACAGTAGAACATGGAGGACAGATGGAGAAGGTCCAGGGTGGACCTAATAGGAGTTTCAGAAGAAGTGAACAGTGAGAATGCGGGGGGAAGAAATCCTCAGGCAACGAGAGGGGGTACCTTTTCCCAAATTAAAGAAGGGCACGTCTTCAGATGTAAAGAGCAGGATAACGTGGGAAAAGGCTATCACCTGGGCAAGTGGAACTTCAGAATGGCAAGGGCAGAGAGGAAAATCTCTAATCCCGAGAAAGGCCCGATGGGGCGCTGTTGTAACAAAACCAGAACCGGATGCTGAGGAGCTTTGGCCGCCCCGGAGGCAGAGAGGGAGTTGGCCCATACATTCAATCGTGTGGGATAAATAACTTCCTAACATAATTCGGTGTCCAGAAACACTATAATTTAAGTGTGTAGACAATATGGAATGTTTCTGACATGCCAGAAATTATAAAGTTTTTGGCCACAGATTATTTTGAAAGAATTAGGAAAGAACGTCGTCCAACAATAAAAGGTAAAAACAAAACAAAACGCAAGGGAGGATGCGAGGCAGAAGCCATTAAAGATGTAAATAACAAGGGTACGTACAGTATGATATCAGTTGTGTAAAGTTGAAATATACACTGTACAACGCTACATATCATTTATGGACACATGTAGATGCCGTAAAATATAAAACCATCGAGGAAATGATACTTATCACACTTAGAGTAGAGGTTTCCTCGGCGGCGGGAGAGTAACAGAACTGGGAAGTTCCATTCTGCAGGCGGTGTGTTTTCTGTTGTTGTTTTTGGGGGTGGTGGTGGTTTTTAAAGATCCTCTTGAGCAGATATAGCAAAGTGCTAACATCTGTTGAGTTTGGGTTCGGAAACCATGGGGCTTGTTGGGTTATTGTTTGGCATTTTCTTCACGTGTGAAAACCTTCAGAATCATTTTAAAGAGTGAATTCGAAGCGAGGCCGTGGAGAAGGCTTGTGTAGGTCACCTCTTAGGGTATTTTGTCGTGAAGGGGCAGAGGGGCGGGGCGGAAATTGGAGCGGGTTGTGGCATGAAGGCAGAGCCCGGATTTCCGCATGTGGAAGGAAATCAGCTGGTGAAAGGAATACTGAGCTGAGGAGGACAAGAAGGGCTAATGGGGGGAGTGGAGACAGGAAGAATGTTGAACCCCCGAGGAAACATTTACCTTTAAAAGCAGCCGGAAGTTATTTCTTCCCTTTGAACACCAGGAGGGACTACGGAGGTGAAATTATGGACACAGGTGGGTTTCGAGAACCTCCGGGTGAGAATATAAAGCACTTCTCCCAAGATGTATTCTATTTTAGTAGTGGTCTCTGCATCGAAACCGGGGATGTGGGGACGGCTGTTTCTGTTGCTAAATCAGGTTCCTTGAGGGACTGATTATTTATATAATGGTAAGAGTCGCCCCTTTCAGCATAGAGTTCCATGCATTTTGACGAGCACGTAGCCAATTGTCACCGCTACAACTGATATATAAGAAGCTTTGTCATTCCCCCCGCCCCAATTCTGTTGCATCCTTTATAGCCAACCCTTCTCCCCGCCCCAGGCCCTGCCAGCCACTGATGTGATTTCTGTACATACAGTTTTGCCTTTTCCAGAATGTCGCATTGTTTTATAGAGCATGTGGTTTAGTGGTGTTTTCAATTTTAATTCTAGTATAGCATACTATATTATGGTATAGTGTATTACTATATACTACTATATTAGTATATTACTAGTATATTGCCACTGTATTATACTAGCATACGATATAACATACAACGTTATATGAGCTTCAGGTTGATTCAAGAATTGTGTGCAGTAATCAGTGCTCATCAAGATAAGTGTACTCTTAATCCCCTTCACATATTTCACCCGTCTGGCCACCCTCCTTCCTTCTGGTAACCATCTGTGCGTTAAGAGTCTATGGTTAAGAGTCCGTGTTTGGGCTTGTCTCTTTCTTTTCCTTTCTCCTTTGTTTTGTTTCTTAAATTCCACACACGAGCGAAATCATATGGTGTTTATTTCTCTCTGATCGACGTATTTCCCTGAGGCTTACACTCTCTCGCTCCATCCAAGCTGCTGCAAATGGCAAGATTCCATTCTTTTTTATGGCTGAATACTATTCCATTTCTGCAAAGAAGACAGCCAGACGGCCAACAGACACATGAAAAGACGCTCAATAGCCCTCATCATCAGGGACGAGCGAATCCGAACCACAATGAGAGATCACTTCACACCCATCAGAATGGCTCAAATCAAAAACACACACATCTATCTATCTATCTATCTATCTACCTACCTATCTGTATATCTATCTATCTTATCTATCTGTATATCTATCTATCTATATTATCTATCTATATCTATCTATATATATTCTATGTGATAGAATATATCATATATATATGATAGAATATTATTCAGCCATAAAAAAAAAATAATGTAGCCATCCTTTTAAGTCTGGCTTTTCGCATTTAACAGAACACATCTGAAATTCATCTACGTTTTCTATGTTTTACATGTATCAGCGACTCATTTTTTTTTTTTTTTTTTAATTACTGAGTAGAATGCCATTGTATGGATTTGGGTCACTTCCAGTTTGGGAGAATTCCGAGGAAAGGCACTCTAAACCTTCGTGCACGGGTTTCGCGTGACTTTTCACCTTTCTCGGGTAACTACTTGGGCATAGGATCAACGGGTCATGTGGTAAACGTGTGTTTAAATTTGTAGGAAACGGCTGAGCTCATTTCCAAAGCGACTGTACCCCAGGTAAGGGGCTTTTGAGGTAAAGGGGGAAAGCATGACCTCGGCATCTGGGAGAGGGGTATATTCCTTATTCTGTATGCTCTGCTCCGCAACCTGGGAGCCTGCCCTCCCCTGACTCTGTCCTCTTAACGTTCCTGCCAGCTGGCTCCTGGTTGGATCTGCCAGTGGAAGGCAGGGGCAGGAGATTGAGGTCAGGAGAGAGGAACCTCTACCTGTGTTCCCCCTGCCCCCTCCAAAATCAGCGCTCCTGCCACACGGCCTCTTCTCTGTGGCTCCGGCCCCCTCCATGATTCGGTAATATCGCTCCCCTCTCCTCTTGTCCCTTCACACTTTAGGAGGTAACAGCTCCCCGCTTTCGCTCATCTCTGAGTTGAGGATATTAAGGGCACCCTTCAGGGCTTTTCTTAAATCTGCCCCCACTTCTGGGAGAGGTCGTTTTACTGAAGTCCTTGGAGCCATCTGCGTTGGACCCTATTATCTGCTGGGATTTTGACTCGTCTGTGTGAAAGAGCACCCTTTTAGGGGCTCCAGACTGGTTCCTATCCTTCGGGGCTCAGCTCCAAGGAACTATTTCTGAGCGCGTGTTCTCAAGAGGCCGCCTTCACACCCTCTGTTTCCTCCGCTGATTGTTTCCTTCATTATGTGATCACAACCTGTCGTTCTCATGCTTGTTCATCGGTTTACTTGTCTCCCCATAGAAATTAAACTTCACCTTCATGGGATTGTCTATTGTGTTCGCTTCTGCAGCCACAGTGCTCAGGGAGGTGAGTGGCACAAAGGAGGTGTCAGTAAAGCCTACGAATCTCTTTCGCCCGACCCATGTTTTGTCCTTCATCACAGCGTGTTTCCGTCTGAGAAAACAACCCTGTATTCTCCCTACTGACGTTCCTTTTACGAATGTCAACGCGTTCCTCCCGCGTGGTCATTTAAACCCGAATCACTTTCTCTAAGGTTGGAAGTCTGGGGATAGAGGCTGGTATGTTTCCACTACCAATATCGCACTGTGTGTCAACTAACTAGAATTTAAATAAAAATCGCAAAAAAGAAAAAAAGGAAAAGAAACAAGGTGCAACGGCAAGATAATAAGACTTACTTAAAAACCAGAATTAAGGGCGGCCTGGGTGGCTCAACCTGACTTCAGAGCGGGTCACGATCTCACAGTTCATGAGTTCTAGCCCCGCGTCGGGCTCGCTGATGTCAGCACGGAGCCCGCTTCGGATCCTCTGTCCCCCACTTTCTCTGCCCCTACCCCGCTCGCCCTCTCTCTCTAAAAACTAAAAAAATAAAATAAAATAAAAATAAAAATAACTAACGAAATAAATACCAGATTTAATAGAGAATTCAACCTATAATAATATATAAAAATACCATACACTGCCTTTGTGGGGGGAGATTTGAAGTTATTGGAGTCTTTTACATCTTTGATATTTGAATATTGTTGCCAGTGACATGTGTGACTGTTGTAAGAGGCAAGTAAATTGCAAATACTTAACAGTTCACAATTACTGGCTAAACGAAATGGCTTTTATAATCAGAAAATAACCCACTTAAAAAATTTTCTTTCAATGTTTATTCATTATTTTTTAGAGAAGAGAGAGAGCGTGCAAGCCGGAGACGGGCAGAGAGAGAGGGAGATGCAGCATTTGAAGCAGGCTCCGGGCTCCGAGCTGTCAGCACAGACCCCAACGCGGGGCTCAAACTCGTGAATCATGAGATCATGACCTGAGCCGAAGTTGGATGCTTAACAGACTGAGCCACCCAGGCGCCCCCAAATTGCCCTGTCTTTAAGATCCTTTTCGCAATCCGGCTGCTTTGAGAAGTCTTTGTTATAGCGCCTGCCTTTCTTCAAACCTTTTAGCACTTTTAATCGGCGCCGAACCCCGTGCTCTCATCGGTGTGCTGTTATTTTGCGAGCGTTGGTCGTAGCCAAAGCCATAGTGGAAGCGTGACTTCCGGGAGACCGGGCGCCAGGCTTGACCCGAGCACAGAGCGAGAGCTCTGTGTTTACTGATAATTGATTAATGTACGAGATCTTTATTTCTGCAGGATGCGGGCATATCATCCACGAAGCTGAAATCCGCTATTTGAAGAAAGCAGGAACGATTCAGGTGGCTGAAGTTGCAAGTAAGCATGTGTTGGATCTCTCGACTCATTTCCCCCTGGAGAATCCGCACCTTGGATTCGCACGGAAGATCGCGTCCACTCCTGTGGGCGGAATCTGCCTGAATATAAGCTAATGTCCTTATATAAGACAACGCAGAAAGAGTTACACCTTTCCATACACTTGTTCCCTGGTTTTCCGAGAGGCGGCCAGAGGAGGGTAATGTGCCACGCGAGGCAGATTTGAGCTTGATGAATTTACTGGGTCTCTTCTGTTCATCTCCCGGCTTTCCTGGAGCACTCTTTTGGCATCCTCTGAACTCCTCTCTGCTTTATTTTTCTCCCTCGGACTTATGCCAAACTATGTATTTCATGCGTTCGTTTCTTTGCCTGTCTTCGTCCTCAACGCAGGTTTTTTTTCTGTTTTATGAACTGCCGTATCCTTAGCGCCTAGAACAGTGCCAGGCTCGCCGCAGACATACAAAACGTAGCTACGGAATGAATGAATGGTTGCGTGAGTGAGTGGGTTCCTCTGTCGGGAACTACCAAAAACTAAACAGGCTCGGTGACTGATGAGTGACTGTAATGGGTGTTCCCAGCTGATCGGCTCATGGGATTCTCTAGAACCCATGTAGAATGGGGTGATGTAACAGACAGCAGTTGTCTCCTGCCCCCAGAACAACTCCTTCCCCCCCCGTGACTGATTCCAGCCACGCTCTGATGCACAGATTTCTGACCAAACTCAGTTTCATCACTCCCCAGTGCACTAAGGGAGGGCTTTCTCTGGATCCTTCTCTGGTGCGTTATATTTATTTATTATTATCGGCAGGTGTGGCCACATCACACCTATGCAAACATCCTGGAGACAATCTTCCTGTGCTGAGGGGGTAGAAGCTGGTGGATAAAGGTTCCAGTCCCTGCCTGTATGTTTGTATGCGTCCTGGAAGGTCCTGGTGGACTTAGTCTCTCCCCTTACCTGTCCCATATTGGTCTTCATGTGACCTGTCCTGCTTTCTCATTCTTGCTTCCTGAAATCCCCTCCCCCATAAACTACCTCAACCCAGGCTTTGCTTGTGGGGACCCCAACCGAAGCAGTAAGGTGTTTGAATGACCCCGATGATGAGTTCAGAAAGCAATCTTGGGGCGCCTGGCCGGCTCAGTCGGTTACGCATCCAACTCTTGATTTCGGCGCAATTCATGATCTCTCGGTTCGTGAGTTCGAGCCCGGCAACCGACACTAGGCTGACAGTGTGGAGGCTGCTCGGATAACTTTAGAAAAAAAGAGAGAAAGAAAGCCTGCTTATCCAAAATGACAGTGGTAGATCGGGAGTCAGAGCGGAGCTCCTCATACTGGTTGGGCCGGTGCTTTGGACTCCTGGCGAGGGACAGTCAATCAAATGCACTTAAGGCCACCTGCTTGAAGTCCCTCCTTTTTAAAAAAAAAAAGTCACCTCACTTCTTGATGCATTTTTCTCTGTGGGTCTTGCCTGAGACCTTTTCCTGTGAGTTGTGCAAAATGGTGAGAGCTGAAGACAGCTCCTTCAGCCCCCGACAAGGCAGCCCGCGAGATGATTCTGGCCTCGAGATTTTTCACTCAATTACCAACGGCTTCTGGCCAGACGCTCTTCCAACTTGTGTTTTACGGAGGCTCTTTTGCAAGCGTGTGAGGTGGGTTTACATTGTTTAATGATTTGGAATCACTTCCAATGATTTAAAAAGCCCTTCGCAAGCTCAAAATGACTCTGTGCCAAATCCGGCAAAATGGAGAGCGGCGCGTGAATTTGTGCTCCTGTGTGTCCTCGTTATTCTGCATGACGTAGTTCCTGCCATCTCTCTGTTCATACGGGAACATACTTGCAGACGTACGTTTCATAAGGCACCCCATGTCTTGGAATTAAACTATAAAGAGAGAATCAAGGGGCGCCCGGGTGGCTCGGTCGGCTGAGCGTCCGACTTCGGCTCAGGTCGTGATCTCGCAGTTCGTGAGTCTGAGCCCCGGGTCGGGCTCTGTGCTGACCGCTCGGAGCCTGGAGCCTGCTTCGGATTCTGTGTCTCTGTCTCTCTCTGTCTCTGGAAAATGAATAAACATTTTTTAAAAAATTAAAAAAAAAAAAGCATCAAGCCCAGAATGCCCGCTTGGGTAAGATCTCGAGAGGTACTACATCCCTGTACCATGTGTATGTGAAAATCCTTCCATTATAATTAGCTGCCTGATAACAGGTCTTGTCATGACAATACCATACCATTGATGTCTTTGTGTAGGCATTGGGTGCCTGTCATCTAACTCTCTGACTTTTTTTTGTTTTTTTTTTTAAATAAAGAATATGGGCGATACCTTGTAGGTGTTGTTAGTGATTCAACTTCCTGCTGCTCCACATTCAGCCTTTGGGACAGTCTCATTGAAAATGGCCTTGAGATTTCTTTTGTCCCAAGATTTCCAAAATAAACAATCAAACTGATCACTTGCGATGACTTAATCACGTAAGTTTGGATTCTCCTGTACAACCAACCAAAATATGGAGACAAAGTGGTTGCTAAAGCTGATGTACGATTGCAGCTTTTGACTTTCAGATTTGAAATATTTCCTTTTCTTTTTTTCTTTTTTTTTTTTTTTTTTAGAGAGAGAGTCAGCACACGTGAGCACGGGAGAGGGGCAGAGGGAGAGAGAGAAGCTTAAGCAGGATCCACACTCAGTGCAGAGCCCAGCGTGGGACTCGATCCCCCAACCCTGGAATCATGACCCAAGTCAAAACCAAGAGTCAGACGCCCAACTGACTGAGCCACCCAGACGCCCCTGAGATATTTCCTTTTATGAATATAGTCTCATTCTTTCATTAGTGGTACGAATTTGATCTTATAAACAGTTAATGGTATTTTTAGCATTCAACAGTAGTTAAGTACGACCTGTTTCTCCTTTAGATATTGAAGACCTGTGCAAAATTTAATTTTAAAGAGCTCTGGCTGCTAAAAAAAAATTCTGAAGCTCGCTCATGGGGCACCCCTGCAGAGACAAGCCAGGGTACGTAAAGCGAAATCCTTTTTGTGAGATGAGAAGCACCATCCCGAGTCAGAGTCTAGGTAGCCATGACCTTCAGCTGATCTCACTTTCAATCACCCTAGCTCTCCTCCTGAAGTCTCCGGCCTCTGACTCTGCTTCTGTTGAGGCTCCGTGAGACACACCACAGCGAACAGTTATGAAAAGGGCATTTCCGACAGTGCATTGGTTAGTTGGCAGAACTTTCTGGCAAAGCCACCGAGGTAAGGCGTGCACACTGTCGCCCGTAAATGTTCCGTTACCCTGTACATTTTATCCTAAAGCCTATGCGTTACCCTGCATGTTTTTACTGAGAAGCCTGAGATTTATCCTGACGTCCATGCTTTTCACATAATCTTAAAAAATCAATTCTAGTGCTTAGGAACATCATCATTATCTTCATCATAAACCATAACTGAACCCACCATCGTTCAATAATGCAAACAGTACCTAGTCAGAAGTGCAGGTATCTTATTTTGCATGTGTTTTTGAAGCTTATTTATTTATGGTGAGAGAGACAGAGACAGCATGAGTGGAAGAAGGCCAGAGAAAGAGGGAGAGAGAGAGAATTTCAAGCAGGCTCCACGCTGCCAGAGCAGAGCCCGACGCGGGGCTCGAACTCACAAAACCGTGAGACGGTGACCTGAGCCAAAACCGAGACTGGGTGCTCAACCAACTGAGCCACCCAGGAGCCCCCTTGTTTTGCATTTAAGCCATAGAAAAAATACGACGTATATGAGAGATTCTTTCAAAGTGAAAGAATGAAGTTTCACGCAAATATGCCCAATGATTTTTTTGATGAATACTGACTGTTCAGCACCAGTTAGTAAGTGGAATTTTTTTTTTCTGACCATGAAGGATCCGTGCCGAGGAATCTTACACAGCCTCAGGTACAGCCTCAGGTATACGGGTCCCAGACTAGTCTGGACTATTTGGAGATGTGGAAAGAGACATTCTAGCTGGAATGGATAAAGATGATATGCTGGGAAGGAGCCAGAATCATGATGTAGTGGGCACTTGGGTTTCACTGGATTTCCATATATAGAGATCTCTTATCCACGGATTTAATGCCAACAGGTTATTTCAAAGCCAGTGATTTGGAACTTGGAATTTAGAGTAATGTTATAAATAGTTCTTAGGCTCTTTCTGCTTGTGCTGTATATTATAGTTGCCCTGCAGAAAGTAACCCCAAAGAAAGTTGAAAATCATGGTGATAATACAGAGAGTGTCATTATTCTGAGCGGTCAGACTATTCTCTATTCCCTGGATGAGAAAATGGGGTAGTGTAAAAACAGTAAAAGAAAGAAAACCAAAATGAAAGGAATATCTGAACAGCATTCCTATGGTTTTGAATGTTTATATAGAGCAGAGCCTAAACAGGAATTAGAAAACCCAGTTTCTACCACCACATACACATGGGACTTGGACAAACCAATTCAATTCCTCTTGATGATGGCACAATACAGAGGCTGTCCCTATGCAAACTCACAAGGTTAGATGCAAGAACAATGCTGACTCATTTCATTTCATGTGAGCGTAATGTAGGACCATAACGTCAAATGCATAGATGACCCTACATTTCTGTAGTCAATGCCGGCCCCCAGTTTCCAACACGACTACCACACCTCCAACGTCTCCTCCTTTATGTCAGAGATGCGACCAAAGGAGAGGACCCACCTACCTGCACCTCTACCCATATGCGCCACCTTCCTTCCTGATGTTAAGGAGGAACCGTTTTCTGATCAAAGGTCTTTCCCTCCATTTGTCTACTGAGCCTCCGATTCTCTTGCCTCGTTAAGAGCGTGGCTCGTGTAACTGGTCTCCTTTTCCTTTGTCATCCGTTTCCCCCATCTCCCGGCTCATTCCACTCAGCATATAAAAATGCTACATCTCCCATCTCATAAAAGCCTCCCTGGACCACATCGACTTCTCCGGTCCCCGTCCTGTTTCTCTACGAGCCCCTACTGTGGAGCTGCTCCGGGATGTTTTCTATACTTGCTGCATCCATAGCTACTCCTTTGTCCTCCTCCAATCCACTCCAATCAGACCACTCCGCGGAAAGTTCTTTTTTCAGGTCACCTTTATGTTGCAAGAATTCGGTGGTCATTTTTCTGTCTTCATCTTACGAGATGTAACGGCAGCAATCGATGCAGTTAATGGCTCCCTCTTCCGAGACACTTCCTTCACTTGGCTTCTAGGGCACCAAGGGCTCCTGGATTCCCTCCTTTTCAGTCTTTTTTTTTTTTTTTTTTTTTGATGATATCCCCTCCTCTTCCCCATCTAAGTGGGGCAGTTCTCCAGGCTTTGTCCTTGGACCTCTTCTCCAGTCTCACTCGTGCCTGGGCGACTTTATCCATTCCCATGGCTTTTTGTTTTAATTTTGTTTTAATGTTTATTTACTTTTGAGAGACAGGGGGAGAGAGGCAGAGACATAGGGTGAGCTGGAAGGGGCAGCGAGAGGGAGACACAGAATCCGAAGCAGGCTCCAGGCTCTGAGCTGTCAGCGCAGAGCCCGATGCGGGGCTCGCGGTCATGACCCCGAGGTCATGACCTGCGCTGAAGTCGAACGCTTAACCAACTGAGCCACCAAAGTGCCCCCATCCCCACGGCTTTATATTAATGGGCTGATAACTCCTACATTTATATCTCAATCCTAACATCTTCCTTCAACTTGAACTTGGGGTACCCAGTGGTTTCTTGTGTATCTCCATATGTATGTATCATAGACATCTCAAACTCAACATGCCCACAACTGCACCCTTGATTTCTGCCTACCTCTCCTCAAATGAAACCAAAAGCAAATGAATACACCCAAGGCTCTCCTCTCCTCGTCTTTAGGATCTCAGCAACGTCAACAGGATTCTTTCAGTAGCTCGAGCACAAAACCTCAGTCATCCTTGACATCTTTCTTTTTGATACTCAGAATCCAACCCATTGGCAAATTCTATCAGCTCTGTTTTGAGAGTATATCAGAAGTTTGGCCACCTCTCACCACCTCCACCGATACCACAAGGGTCTCACCCTGAACTATTTCAATAATTTTCTAAACATCTCTTCTCTTTATAGCCTATTCTTTGCAGAGAAGACAGAGAGTTAACACTCGCTAGCTATCCCTTCTGTCCTTGGGGTGGGGGTGGGGGGAAGCTTCCCATCTTAATTAGATTACGATCTCAGTTTCTCACCACGGGTTACAAGGTCCTACATACATTTGCTGCTGGCTACGTCTGGAACCTCATGTCCCACACATCTCTCCCCGGCTCTACTCTAGGCAACACCGCTCCCTAGGCTGTTTCTCAATCACTGAGGGTGTTGGCCCTCCTCGGGGACTTTCACTTGCTATTTCCTTCAAGATGTGACCATCTTCTTTCAGATGGCTCACATCTTCTTTCAGATGGCTTTCAGATGGATCCTGGTGTATAGTTTCGTATCTTCTCAATTATATCAAGTTTACTAAGAGTTTTGTCTTGTTCTACTGCAAAAAGGTGTTGCATTTTATCACATGCGCTCGAGCCTCCGCAAGATAAAACATGCCTTTCTTTATCTAATGGTGAGGTGATTCCATGATCCCAATTCCGAGGGTCCTTATGATCCTAGAGTTGGTTCTGCTTGATGGTGATGTGTATTTCTGTTAGTACACTCCCGGAGTCTGTTTGTGTAACTTAGAATGTGTATATTTACACTCACAAGCAAGATTGATGAAAAGCTCCTTTCTTTGCTTTGACAAAGTGTTGAATCAGAGCTCTCTGAGATCCACAAAAGAATCAAAAAGCTCCTTTTCTCGTACGTCCCGGCACAGTTTAAATAGCGTATGTCGTACGTGGTGCTTAAAGCTTTGGGGAAAAAAATGACTCATGCGTCCTTTCGAGTTGGTGTTGTTCTGAAAGGCAGCACTTTCTTGCATTTTCCATTTTCTTTCATGGCTATGGCCACATTCAGAGCTCTAATTTCATTTTTGAGAACATTTTTAAAAATTCTATTTTATGATAAAACTACCTATTTCATCCATTTAAAAAAATTTTTTTTAACGTTTATTTATTTTTGGGACAGAGAGAGACAGAGCATGAACGGGGGAGGGGCAGAGAGAGAGGGAGACACAGAATCAGAAGCAGGCTCCAGGCTCTGAGCCATCATCCCAGAGCCCGATGCGGGGCTCGAACTCACGGACCGCGAGATCGTGACCTGAGCTGAAGTCGGACGCTCAACCGACTGAGCCACCCAGGCGCCCCTCATCCATTTTTTAAAATATATCAGATACAGTTGTATAAACTATTTACTATTTTATTGAATTTCCTCTGTATCCACTTCTGAACTTCATGTATTTGTATCTTCTTTATTCTTGATTAGGATAAAATGACTACTTCTACCGTTTAATTGCTTTTGGAAACAGTTCTTGATTCAATTAATGAATTCTCCAGGTCTTCTGTTCTCTAATTCGGTTAAGAAACTTTGTGACTATTTGTGTAGCATGTGTCTGCCCTTACCTTTGGGAAAGACTATTTTATGGAGGAGTATTTATCAGATTAACTTGATCTCTTCATGAAGCTGATAAATTTTCTCTCATAATATTTATCTTTTATAGTCTTCATCTATACTCTGGAGAGACTTCATGCATTGATAGCCTAGCTCACTAATTTGAGTTTTTATGCTTTGTTCCACTTTCCGATTGTTCATTTATTCACGTTGGCCTGATTCTGCTTGATCAACATGGAATTTTGCTGAGAGCAGAAAGTAAAAAGAAAAGACTCTCCTGCAAAATGATACAGCCACTCTGGGAGAGAGTTTGACAGCTCTTTATAAAGTTACCCTACAACCCAGTAAGACCACTCTTCAATATTTACCTAAGTGAATGAAAAGCTTATGTTCACACAAAGACTTGCATACAAGTATTTCTAGCCACCAGCATCGACACAACCCATAATCCATAATCAACAAAAACTGGAAGCGATCAATATAATCTTCTAAAGATCAGTCAATAAACTGTGGTACATCCACACAACAGAATACTAGCCAGCAATAAAAAGGACTAGCGATCGATTCACACAGCAGCATGCAAAATCATAAATGCATCTTGCTAAGTGAAAGAATCCAGACCTCAAAGTCTGTATAGTATATGATCCCACTCACATAATTTTTTAGAAAAGGCAAGACTATAACAATGGAAAACAGATCATCGGTGGCCAGGGACTAGGCAACTGCAAAGGCAATCGTTAGGGGGTTTTAGAGTCATTGAACTCTTCAGCATGGATCTTGGTTTCTAAAAACCATTCTCTAATAAGAGGGACAAGAGAGCCCTCAAGAAGTAGATTTTTCTTGGGCTTAGACAGGAAAATACAAGGTAAGGCTGGAGTATCTTCTAGCGATAGAAAGAAGAAGTGTTGAGGGGGGAACGAAGGATGGAGGCATGGGACGCAGAATTCGGCCCTTTGAAAGAACCCCAAATGGTTAGAGCTGAAGTAACTTAAGCAACAAATAGAGAAAATAGTATTGAATTATAACCCAAAGTATACATATACATGATATAAATAAGGGAACAAATAAAGAAATGGGAGGAAAGACAAATCTTCTTTAAAGAAAAATCCCAGGTGGGGCGCCTTGGTGGCTCAGTCGGTTGGGCGTCCGACTTTGGCTCAGGTCATGATCTTGGGCTCCATGAGTTCAAGCCCCGTATCAGGCTCTGTGCTGACAGCTCCAAGCCTGGAGCCTGCTTCCGATTCTGTGTCTCCCTTTCTCTGCCCCTCCCCTACCCATGCTCTGTCTCTGTCTCTCTCTGTGAAAAATAAATAAACTTAAAAAAATTAAAAAAAGAAAAGAAAAATCCCAGGTAATGTATGTAGATACACCAGCGGCAGGAGTGGAACTTATTTACCCCCACTTCTTGAGTATACGTTGGACTTCGAGACTCATTTCCAACGGACAGAATATGGAAGACAAACACTAGTCGCTTTACAGTGAAGAAACCTGGTGACCACTACTTTAACCAGAGGGTCAAGGTTAACATCACCAGTGGGAAGCCGTGTTGATAACATGTGCCCCTGAGAGGGTCTGACGAGAAGGGCGCT
The DNA here is from genome assembly GCF_023721935.1 of Panthera uncia. NCBI lineage: Eukaryota > Metazoa > Chordata > Mammalia > Carnivora > Felidae > Panthera > Panthera uncia. The sequence goes on from NC_064814.1 coordinate 50,400,660, forward strand.
CTACCTATGTGGTATTTTCTCCCCCAACCCACACGCCCAGTTTAATCATAAGAAAAACAGACAAGCTCGAATTGAGAGTCATTCCATAAAATATAAAGCACGAAAACATCAAGGTTTTAGAAGACTGAGAAACTGTCACTGACCAGAGGAAACTAAGGAGACACAGTGACTGAACAATGAATGGGCTTGGAGCAAAAAAGGGTCTTTAGTCAAAAAACTGGTGACGACCAAATAACGCATGGGGTTTGGTTACTAATAACTTACTCATGTTCTTAATTTTGATAAACGTGCCATGATTACGTCAGGTGCTAACATTAAGGGAAACCAAAGGAGTAGTGTGCAGGAACACTGCATTATCTTCACAACTTTTCTGTAAACTTGAAATTATGCGTCAGTACGGGTGCCTCGGTGGCTCAGTCGGTTAAGCGTCCCCCTCTTGATTTCAGCTTAGGTCATGATCTCCCAGTGCGTGAGATCGAGCCCTGTGCCAGGCTCTGCCCTGACAGTGTGGAGCCTGCTGGGGATTCTCTCTCTCCCTCACTCTCTGCCCCTCGTCCGCGAGCGTGTGTGTGCGTGTGTGTGTGTGTGTGTGTGTGTGTGTGCGTGCACGCACGGGCACACCCGTGCTCTCTCTCTCTCTCTCTTAAAATAAATAAATCGACTTTAAAATTATTCCCAATTAAAAGAGTTATGAGAGTGTCTTTCGTTTGTTTCTTACAGAACGATCTCATCAGGGACAGGGAGGGAAGGTAGGAGATATTTGCTCCAAAAGTTCAGGGAAACATTCCAATTACCTTTCCTTCTCACCTCTGGCTTGCGTCAGGGCTCATTTACTATCCTTGTAAAGCTTAGCCTCTGATGTGTTTTGAAACGGTGGTAGAATAGTGTTGTTGGGCTATATAATCGAGAAAACAGGAGTGGATTTTTGTGTCTCTTTGGTATGCAGAAAAGTAATAAAACAGGGCAAGGGGTTCAAAAGTGCTACGGGGGCAGGGGGGTGCCATTTTAGATGTGCTAATCAGGGAAGGACTATCTGATGTGGTGACATTTGAATGACAGCTTTAAGGAAACAGCTTCTATTTGACAAATTCTTGAGTGACATTTGTAGCCTGGGAGGTTTTTTTCGCTCTGGGGGGGCAGAGATAGGTTCCCTCACAGACTCTACACAACTCTTTGGGAGCCACCTGTCCCATCGGGAGCCCCAAGTGGGCTGGGACAAAGTCCGCTCGGGCAGGGCCTGGGCCCCCACCTCCAGGGGAACCCATGTGACCCAGTGATCGACCTTCGGTCTGGCCCCATCGCTGTCTCTTAGCGACCTGAGCTTTGGTACCTCAGCACCCCTGTGATCTCACGGGCTGGAGCTGCAAACACTGCTCGTCAGTCCTAGATTTGGAATCAGTGGATGTTACTGGTGAGAAATAGATCCTCACTTTCTCCCTCAGGCTTCCCCTTCCTTCCACTTTTCTCGGAGAGGGGTTTGGCTTTTCCATTCCGTGATCTCTCGCCTTTGCTTTTTTTTCCCTGCGGAACCCCCGTGAAATTCCAGCTAATGGGAGAGCCATTTCTTAGGCTGTCGCGGTGAGATATAGTTTTCCTCACGCCGTGGGCTTGCTCAGCATCGGTGGAAATCGTGAGGGAGGAGCCGGGGGTCAAGTAGGTCGACTTTGCCCTTCTAACCAAAGCTGGCGATTCAGAATGCGGCATCTTAGAATTGAACAACCTTAAGACACCAGATCGTTAGCGCATGCTTTTATTCTGGCACTGGGAGCCGTTCAAAGCAAAGAACTGAACCCAACTCAACTCAACCCAACAACCCCTGAACTTACATTTCTGTGCCAGGGTCGAGAATAAAGTAACGCTCTGTGATCTCTCTTCTGATGAGATATGTAATTAGATGACATGAGACAAGAGGAGCTCTATGCTTAGTTCTGTCTCCGACGTACAATGTCTCCTACGATGCCGTTGGAAGGAGGCTTTTTGTTTTTTATATCGTAAAGCTTTACTTTGGGGCTTTCAGGAAATCGAGCGCGAGTGAAACACTGGCTTCTGTGCCTTCAGCGCCCTACTGGGTTTTTGAAATCCTGCACGTTTCCCGAAAGGGAGGGAGCCGGACTCACCAACCACATTGTCTTCAGTGACTATGCCACCGTGCCCAGAATAGCCAACATTCCTCAGGTGGGATCCCAGCCCCCGCATGTATCTGATCTCAGTGTGCTGTCGGAGGCCTCCAGAGGGTCCCGCATTCCCGTCCGCCAGCAGGCAATTTCTCTGTGGTTTATTTTTGCCCGCGCCCCGCTGATTCAAAATAGTGAGGTTTCCTCTCCTTCCTCCCTCAGTACATTTTCCCTCCAAGAGTGGCGACTTGCATGTTAGTAACCCCTTACCTCCACCTATCTTTGCCTGCTCTATATTTTCCAGGAATCCCACAAAGTCTCTGGCACCGGATACAATTCTTCTTTAGTTTCCGGGAGCAATGGGCATTTTCCCCTAAGATCTATGCTACATTGTTTGGTCTACTCCCCAGGAGTTTGGGGGTCCTTGCATTCGCTGGGCTCAGATTCCACTGTGGGACCAGACATCTCTGTTTTTATTCAATTCCCCAGTTACATCGTTCCTTCTTAGATACGAAGCTCCTCCCTGACACACTTCTTTGGCTCACCGGAGCCTGGCCCGTAAGACATTCAGTAAGTATTTGCCGAGCGAACGAAGTGAATGGCTGGATTAAAAGGGGATTCACTTTAACTTCGTCACCGCGATGGCCCCCCGGATGCAAGACCCTACTTTTCAATCTTGGCTTTCTCTCGGTTACACACTGTCCAAGTTAGCAACTGGTTGTTCAGTGAGACTAAATCCAAGTCCTGTAATGTTTCTCATCTACCTGGCCCCGGAGCACACAAACGGTAGGAGGCTACGTCACCACCTGCCCCACGCAGGCAACTGCGGATGGACAAAGACTTCTTCCCAGGAGCAAACTCCCGTAAACGGCCCCCCACGCGGAACCCAGCAGGAAATATGCAAGAATGACAATAAGGTTGCTCAGTGGGTCCTGCGCTGTGGATAAAGAACGATTCTTGATAAAATGAGGGGGCTGAAGCAGTTTGGAGATTAAAAAAAAAAAATCCTGCCTGTCATTCTATTGCACGGAGCTAGAGTCGAATTTTATCTGGTGGATGTGATTCTCTTTGATCAGGTTGGCCGTTTGAAGGGATTTGGAGCAGAATAGATAATCCGAACTTTGAGCATAAATCAGGGGCTGTGGCTGATGGCTGCCTGGCACTTTCTTATGATAATGTATGATTGGTGGATGACGCGGGGAAATACCACAATCTTATCTCGGTGCAGCAGCAGCCAAAGGAGGGGGAAGTCTTGAGTCCAAAAGGAAGAAGGGGTGGGGGCATAATAGTAGGGTTTTCCCCTTTTCTTTCTTTCTTTCTTTCTTTCTTTCTTTCTTTCTTTCTTTCTTTCCATCTCTCTCTTTCTCTCTCTTTCTCTTCCTTTCTTCTTCTTCTTCTTCTTCTTCTTCTTCTTCTTCTGAGATTGTGAAACTGAGCTAAAATCGCTCTGGGCCAGGGCTGGAAATGCAGCATTTCAGACCTTAACAGTGGCAAAGTACCAAAATAGCTGGGCCAGAGCTGAGGTGACTGGCGATCCTTTCTCCCCGATGATGTTTAATTTGCTGGCGTTAGAACATCAGAGAATGTGGGCTGCTCGAGCCCTCTTCCTGGGCACGTCTTAAGGGTGAAGGGGAGAAGAAACTCCTGCCTGCTTCCTGTAGCATCTCCTGGAACACTCTAGACTTACGGGAAGTTTCCGTCTTTAGGGAGGCACACGCACCGTAGTCTGGGATGACAGGTCTGCCCAGGGAGGAAACCAGTAGGTACCCAGGGAGTCAGACTATACACAGCAATTCTGCACCAGAGCAGAGAAGGGAAATCTACCCCCACGCCCCCCACCTTTAGTCCATCTTTATAACCACAAAAACAGAAGAAAATGGACACCGGTATGATCTTAAACGTCTACCACGGATTTATTATGTTTTTTTTTCTAACCAGGCAAATTCCAATGTCTGGCCCAGTGCTTCCAAATGGTCTCTGTTTGCTAAGCAGGACTCACTTTCTTGTGGGATACATGCCCAAATGCTTCTCTTTTCACTCACTAAGGGTAAGGAAAAGACGGGGCAGTGGGGACGACAGGCTTCTAAGTGAAGAAATGCAGCCCCGTGACCAGATCCTCTGCAAAATATGGGTGCAAATAATCTCACTGAAGAGAAGTAACAGTATCTTGCCCGAATTCTGCAGTGAGTCACTTTCCCACCTTCAAAAGGGCCGGCAGGGTCAGACCCCCCAAAATGGGATTCATGGCGTGCGGGTGGGTCCTCTTTGAAGGTTAGATGGCCACTGGCCAGGAGTTCACAAGATGGACATCGACGGGAAGCGCTCTTTAAGCCCTGGTATTAGAATTTCTGGCCTTTGTCCCAAGTTCCTCGTCATTGGCCATGGAGGGTCGTAGAGCTGAATTGTGTGTCCTTTCATGGCAGACAGGGTGCATGGCTAACCCAGGGGAGGGGACCCCTCTCCACGTTGCTTCCCGAACATAACGATCCCCCCAAATAAAACAACCAACAACGTATCATATTTACTCATGCCTGCTAAGGTGTCTTGGGCACACGTTTAGTTTCTTCTAGGAACAATGCGAACACGAGAAAGGGGCCATTCCTCCACTTTGCATCCCTGCTTTGCTGTCTAAACGGCAATGCAGAATGCCATAATCGCTAACGTTTGTTGCTCAGTGGGTACATATAGGACACTATTTAGATGCTTTGTGCGCAGTATCTTGTAAGACCAGAAAGGGAAAGAAAGAATTAAATATAAAAATCTCAGTATATTGGGGCACTTGGGTGGCTGTGTCAACTAAACATCCAAGTCTTGACTTTGACTCGGGTCATGATACCATGGTTCGTGAGTTTGAGCCCCGCATCCGGCTCTGTGCTGACCGTGCAGAGCCTGCTTGGGATTCTCTCTCTCCTCCCTCTGCCCCCCCCCCCCACCCATTCTCCCCCCCCCCCATCAAAATAAATAAACGTAAAAAAAAACCCTCAATACATGTCTGCAAATCTTAGATGCCCACTCAGAAATGGTTTAAGACAAATAATCCCAATCCTTTCGTCAGTAGTTTCCTTATTATGTATTATTATACTTCTGAACTCCCAGGGTTTTAAAAGTCTTTCTTTCCCCCTAGATTTGCTATGACCCATATAAAAGATACACACGTTCTTCCTAACTCAACAAGAGGTACAAAAATGAAAAAGTAAGAGAGCTCACGTGTCGTTGCTAAGATAACTGGAAAAAGTGGACTGAACCATCAGAAGGAGACGCTCGTTTGCAGAGTCTCCTTTGACGACTGTACAATATTTGCAGAGGATTGTAGGGCACAGCGGCTGGGCCAGGCCCACACAGAGATTCCCTCCACATTTCTGTATTGCGTTAAAGACCCTCACCCTTCACAATCCCCTTGCGAGGCAGGAAAATGGCTTGGTGGGTCCCCAGTGAGTCTACCAAAATTGAGAAGCAACCTGAGAACTGGAAACGAAGGTTGCTTTATATTGATAATCTCATCAAAATAGCAGAGGGCGTCGGACTGTTGTAATGGTGACCACATAGATGGTAGACCGAAGAAAGGTGGAGGGCCAAGGTAAGAGGCTGCCTAAGATCAAAGTCAACTGGGGAAGCCGGTGGTGACTATAGCAGATCTGACCCCAGGGAAAAAGGAAGTCAGCAACAAGGGCCCAGGAAAAACAAGACGGCCATTATTAGTCTTGTTCTTCTCTCAGTGAGACTAGAGAAGATTCCAGCAATGTGTAATTGGATAAAAAGGCAGGCTTGGGAGTCACATGGGCATCCAAGAAGCACATGTTGGCACAGTGGGTTGATCAGAGTCTGAGTTTCCTGCCTGCACCTGCGTCTATGACTCAGGATCTCCCGGGATAGCTTGACTCTAGGGAGGAAGGGAATACCTGATTCACAGAGGAAGACCCCCCCCCCCCCCCCCCTTTGAGGCCCTTGTCAATGGTGCAATTCAGGTGGCCATCTGGGAAAGAGGGACAGGTGGACCAAGAGACTAGGGCACCTCTAGTTCTCAAGCCAGGGGAGGGATGGCGTGTCCGTGGTCCTACATGAGGCAAGTGGGCATTTTTCTTTCTTTTTTCCTTTCTCGACTTTGACGTTCACCAGTATCCAATCACTGAATACCAGCATTTCTATAATTGAAATCACTCAAGAGCGTTGACCCTTTCTGCAAATTAAAATTCATAAAACTTCTGAGATAAGTATTTCAACTACTTCCAGAAGTTTGAGAAAGGGCAGTCTGTCCACCCAGAAGTATTTAGGGAAACGGAACACTTACAAAGTTCATGGAGGTAGATAGCAAAGCGTAAGGGGGGGGGGGTCAGAGGGTGCAGGTGGCAGAGAGCCACTGCTCCACCATTTTGTTTGCAGTGTGTTTATAGACCAACAGCCACCGCTCACATTCGGACCAGTCTGCCTCTACTCACGCTCTTCTCTCCAGCTGAAGTGTTCTTTCTTCCAAATCCGAATATCCAAACCCCCATCATCTACCACTGCAGATGTCATCCCTTCTATGTGAAGTTTCCCTTAATTTCACAACTGGAGGTCACCTTTCCTTTCCCACTTTTTAAAAGATATTTAGATTTTTAAGATATTAAGATTTTTTTTCCCAATATTTTTAAGACATTACTTAACTTCTTTTTTTTTTTTTGTTAGGTTTTTAACATTTGTTTGTTTTGAGAGAGCACACATGCACGTGCTTACGTGTGCATCTGTTCAGGAGTCAGATGTTTAACCGAATGAGCCACCCAGGTGCCCAGATACTGGCTAACTTCTTAAGATTTTCATTTAGCATCATTACTTACGTCCATGCCTGAGGTCCCTTCTAGACCATTATCTCTTTGATATTTATTGACTATGTACATGGGAGATCAGAAGTTTGGGAGGAAAAGAAAAAAAACACATAGGAGGCAGTCGAAAATTTTCAGAACACATAACTGAATAATATGTTTAGAATATTAATGAAAACTCGCCATATGTAGCTCTGATATTTAGTTATACGTCATTTATCAAGTAATGCTGATCGAATTGTTCTGTAAATAAAAATGCTACTCTATCGCTTAATAAATTGGATTAGCTGAATGACTAGGGATCACTGAATTACTGAATTTGGAGCCAGGAGAACTGGGTTGCAGACCCTGATGTGTTGCTAACTAATTGGGAACTTCAGCCAGTACATTTGACCTATGACCTTCCTTCTGTTCCATATTGAGTAGAGTAACCTGGTTGGAGCAGGTGATCTTTAAGGACCCTTAAAGATGCCATGCTTAAGGAATCAGTTCAGTTGGGTGTTTGGTGAGTCAACATTAGGATAGATCTGCACATCAGCCATTCTGGTTGACCTGTAGAACATTTATAAACAGCCATACAAGAACTCCACTGTGGGGGGGGGCTCCTGGGTGGCTCAGTCAGTTGAGCATCTGACTTCAGCTCAGGTCGTGATCTCTCAGTTCATGAATTCAAGGCTCGCGTTGGGCTCTGTGCTGACAGCTCAGAGCCTGGAGCCCGCTTCAGATTCTGTGTCTCCCCCTCTCTCTGCCCCTCCCCTGCTCATGCTCTGTCTCTCTCTGTCTCAAAAATAAATAAAAACATTAAAAAATTAAATAAATAAAAAAAAGAGCTCCACTGGGGAAAGGCCATGAAAATCCGGTCACGAGTAAAGGCTTCTGAAACGATGACTGAAAATTTGAAAGAGTGAGTAATACGGACGACCTTGTCTCATTAACCTGAAACCAAAGAAAACATTGTCTCACATATATTTGGTGCTTCGGATGAATTTCCCACTCATTTTCTGACTAACCAGTGTCAGTGACCTTGAGCTAAAGACCACCAGAAACATCCCTATGGATGAATAACTCAAGTTATTTCTTGCTGCCAGGGCAGCTCCTAACATCAAGCCCAAGAGAGTCTACCTGCTCCCAGACATCAGGGACTGTTTTTCTCTTTCTCACAAGTAAGGGCTCATTAGAGAAATCATTTTTTAGCCTAATTAGGCTGGTCCTAATCTTGAAATTAATTGTGTGGGCTAATGATAACAATTATGGTTGGATATTTGACAATGCGTCCTGGTAAATGGGGTAGACGTCTTTCCTGAATACGCTATATATATATTCTACAAATCTGTGGATTTTGCTAGACTCACATTCCCTTCTGGAGATGAAAGCAATTGGAGTAGAGGGACAGATGGGGTGCCCATTTATTTATTGGTAGAGTCCCGAGGAATGCTTTGAATTAACATTGATCCGACTGGATATTAAAGTGCTAAGTATATCAAATAGCCCATTACTAAGTTGGTTATTTCAGTCGATTAGACTAGGTCAACTGATCAACAGCGGTTGATGCCACTTTCATCATATTTAATCCTAGTCCCGGATAAAACAAAATCCAAAATCAAAGCCTCTATCCGAATGGTTAATTCGTTTGTCCCCTTGTATAGGTACAATCTATTTTTATTTTATTTGAATGGTAGACCCTAATCGAACCCATCCAATCCTTTGCATACTTTTAAACAATCAGGATACCATCATTACGATGAATCCCACCCGGGTTTGTGCCTCCAGGGACACAATAGTTTATTCAAAAGAGAGAGAAAAATCACAGTTGGCTTCACCTTCTGACAACCTGCCTCATGTATGAGACTTTCCTCTTTGGGTTTGCCTATAGGTAATATCAATTACATTTCTCCGTATCACTCATTCTTTCTACCGATGTGTTCATTTTGTACCGACTCTACCCACGGAGGCACCTCACAACCCTGGTGTTTTTCTAAGGAAGCCTGAAATTAACACAGCCTTTTCTAATTCTGGGATCCTTGCACACTCAAACACCCCTTCTTGTGTATCAAACTACGTACATCTGTATCAGCTAATCCCCAAAGGTCTTCTCTCCTCGTTAATTCTATGAAGTGACTCATTCTTCAGTTTAAATAGAGACACGCCCCGTTATAGGTCTAGACAGATAAAATGGGTGATTTTTCCATCCTAACCCCTCGGGTTGAATGTGCTTGGCTGGAAAGTTGCTCATGAACAAACTCAAAATATTTTTTTTTTTTGTTTTTCCGTGGTAGCCGGCGTTCTCCAGAGGAAAAGAACCAGAGGGATATAAGAGCTTTATTATAGCTCTTATAATCAACTGGCATGATTTTGGAAGGAGACAAGTCCCACAGTCTGCCATCTACACCCGAGGAGCCGAGGGCATAATTCAATGTGAACCTGAAGGCCTGAGAACCGCGTCTGAGGGCGGGAGAACATGGATGTCCCAACCTGAGTAGACAGCAGTTAGCTCTCATTCTGCTTTTTTCTCCTTTTCAGATCCTCGGTGGATTGGGATGATGCCAAGCGTGTTGGTGAGCACGATCCTCTTTGCTCAGTCTGCCGATTCAAACGTTAATCTCTTCTGGAAACACCCTCACACATACACCCAGAAATAACGTTTTACCAGCTATCTGGGCACCCCTTAGCCCAGTCAAGTTGACACATAAACTTAACCATCACACTTTTGTATGACGATACAATTCCCGAGAGGCAATGGTAGTAACTCGCTTTCCTAAATTCCTCACCCAAAGTGGGCTCCTGGGTAGTTTTCCAGGTCAAGAGATCCTGCCCAAGATTCTACATGAAAAAAAAAAAAAAAAAAAAAAAAAAAGGACACCAGCCTTGAAACTTCCCTGAGCAGACGAAACCAGTTTAGTCATGCAAACAAAGCTTAATTTAGTTTATTTTGCGAGATTAACCCTGGGTCATTTTTTGGTGTATGCATCTGGGAGCTATAAGCAAAACCGAACCTGTTTCCCAAGGTTGATATGAAGTAACCACTGAACAATCCCTTATCATTTAAGAAAATCCTGGCATTATAACCAGTCACTGTGAAGAATAAGCCATCACTGACTTCTCACTATATAAGCTGCTTTTTGTTGGATTTATAACATTTCTGCGAGGGTGCCTTTGGTCTGCAGTAATAGCGAACCCCAATTCAACTGAATCTAAACGATTGATTTTTCATCTCACACACTACAAGTTATATGAAATGAGCAGGTTCAGCAGTATTGGCTCTAGGTTTCTCTTTAGTTCCCTTGGCTTTGCCCTTCTCCCTGTGTTGGGTTTATCCTCAGGATGACGGCAAGATGGCTGCAGGGGCGCCAGCCATCACATTTAGATCTAACAACATCCAGAAGCAGTGTAACGGTCTCCTCTGCCTTAAGAACAAGAAAACTCTTTCCCAGAAATGGATTCTGGCTAAGAGACTGGCATTATTGGCTCTATTTAATTTCTCAGAGGTACACCTGTAAAACGGAAGTTGATATCTGTTCTATTCACCTGCCCGGATTGATGTGGCCCACTGTGAAATTTTAAGTTTATATATATATATTTATATTTGTATGTGTGTGTATACTATGTATATTTGTGTATAAATGGGTATATTATTTATTTTTTAAAGATTTAAAAATATTTTTTATTTATTTTGGGGGGGTGGAATGTGTGTGAATAGGGAAGGGGCAGAGAGAGAGAGAGGGAAGGAGAATCCCAAGCAGGCTCCCCACGGTCAGCACAGAGCCTGATACGGAGCTCGATCTCACGAGCTGTGAGACAACGACCTGAACCAAAATCAAGACTCAGATGCTTAACCGACCGAGTCACCCAAGTGCCCCATGAACGGGTATATTATTTACATATACAGTCAGCTCAAGGCTCTCTGTCATTAAGCAAACTCTGGTATAAAAAGGAGGCCTTTCCGTCCCATATAGATCAGAACTCCTAGGGAAAAGGTAGAACAACGCATTTTTCCATCTGTTTCCAATGGCTGACAATTCAGCAGCTTGGAACTAACCCCACAGGAACTCACCCCACTAATGTTGTCAAACATTAGTTGCATCAGAAGCACCTGCCAGCCTTGTTAAAACCGATTGCTGGGCCCCATCCCCAGAACTGCTCATTCAGCAGATGGCGGGTATGGGGCCTCACCATCTGCATTTGTAGGAAGTTTCCAGGTGATGCTGATGCTGCCGGCTTGGGATTTGGGGAACCACCTTCGATGTTTGTTATCTCCGTTAGGAGCCATTGCGCTCCGAGTGTGGAGTTCCAGGACCTGTAGCTTCCGCATCCCCGGGAACCTGTTCTATAGAGAGGAAGACTCCCAGCCCCCACCCAGGACCTTCTGAATCAGAAACTCTGGGGTAAGCCCCTGTGGTCTGTGCCTTAATTAGTGACTCTGCTGCTTTCTGATGTTTGAGAACCACTGATCATTCCTAGCTGCACATTACAATCATGGGGCATTTAAAAATCACGATACTTGGGTTTGACTCCTAGACCCGCCTTTTTCTTTTTTCTTTTTGTTACCTACAGCTCAAGGGTGAGAACCAAGGGACTAGAGCGGGGCTTCTCAAACTCTAAGGCGCTTGCTAGCTACCGGGGGATTTTGTTACAGGGCAGGTGTTGATGGGTGACCTGGGATGAGACTTGACATTCTGTACTCCTAACAGTACATCCCTGCTAGTGTGGCTGAGGCGATCGCACCCCCAACCGTGTTTTGAGTGAAGGCTCTGGACGTAACTATACTGCCCGCCACCCAACACAATGCTTTGGTGTCTCACACCTAGCTTACGAGGGGTGGGCTTTATTCTGGGGGTCGCTGAGATGTAGAGAGTGATCAACAGGGATGTGCTCACACAGCTCCCAGCTGATGGCACCCCACGTCTCCGTTCTGTAGTTTACCGGGCTTCCTTTGAGAACGATTTTTGGTCATGCAGATGACTAAAATATATTTTGCGGACATAGTCTTTGGCCAGAGTTCCCAGCTCCTAAAATCTTGGGAATTTCCTAAGTGAAGAGGGAGACAAAGGCATCTCTTGTTATGTTATGAGGTGACTCTTGGACCCCACCTAAGGGTGGAGTCCAGTTGCCTGGAGAACTAGCCGGGTAATTAGAAAGTTGGAAGTTTCAGTTCAACCCCCTGATCTCCCAGGAAGAGCTGGAGGTTAAATCAACTGCCAAAGGGCAGTGATTTAACCAATTGTGGCTCTTTAATAAAGCCTCCATAGAAACCTAGGAAGGATAGGACTCAGAGAGCTTCTGGGTTGGTGAAGAGGTGGGTATTTGGGGGAGAGTGGCAAGCTCAGAGAGAGCGTGGAGGTTCCATGCCCTTCCCCCACACCCTGCCCCGTGTGTCTATTTCAAGTGGCTGTTTCTGAGTTACATTATTTTATAATGAACGCATCATCTAATAAGTAAAATGTTCCCCTGGCTTCTGTGAGCTGCTCTAGAAAATTCATCAAAACCGAGGGAGAGGTCATGGGAACCTCTGATCCGTAGTCAGTCGATCGGAAGCACAGGCAACAATGTGGGCTTGAGACTGGTGTCTGAAGGAGGGGGTGGGGGCAGTCTTATGGGACTGAGCCCTTAACCTGTGGGATCTGATGCCGTGTCCCGGTAGATAGTGTCAGAAATGAGCTGAATTCTTGGACACCCTGCTGGTGTCTGAGAATTGTTTGTTGGTTTGGGACCAACCAATTGTTTGTTGGTTGGCCCCGCCATGTTGGGAATTGGGTCTCAGAACAGAAAAGAAGGCACATGAGATGAATCACAGTCTTTTACTCTACGCTGGTGCAAGCTACTACATTTCTGAGCCTCTCCACGGAGGGAACAATCATGACCTAACGTCAGCGGGCAAATGAACTTCAGATCCTGTGGCTTCTGCGTTCTGTATATTTGTGGATCAGGCATAGGGCTGACTTCTTTATTTTTCCAACACTGGTATGACGTAGAAAATACAGAACCAATGTGAGAATTTAGGCATGGGGTCATTTGTCATTATCACCATTTTCAGCCACAGATTCTGGGCTGTAATGCAACGAGGCTGAAATTTTCAAGGGTCGTTGATGCCTCGACTGCAGGGTTGAGCTCGCATTAACAGGAGAGATAATCTACAGATAAATCACAAGTGATGATGGGAGAGTTGGCCTTGCTTTTGAATCTGCAAATCTGCATGGGCAGACCTATTTAGCTCTTAGAGAGAGGTGTGGCTGAAATTCTCCATGACAGGGACTCTCACAGCATGGTCCCACCAGTATCAGTACCCCCTGGTGTGAGAAATAGACCTATCGACCCAATCAAAGGAGGGACACAGAGATTCAGAGCCCAGTGAAGCCATGCTTTAATCAATGTTCTTGCAAGAGCGGGTGTCTGATGGACAGGTGCACCTGAGGCAGTCACAGCAGACAATTTATGTCCTAGCAGGTAAGTCCCTCCCCTGGTTCCTCATTGGCTGAGCACTACAGAGGTAAGTCCCTCCCCTGGTTCCTCATTGGCTGAGCACTACAGCAGTTGCAGCCTTACCCGGAGGTTGCCTATGCCCATGTAAGGCAAAAAGTAGTCTGGAACAAACGTCCATTCCCTGAGGTGATGCAGAGCCTTTCAGTCCCTCCTTCCTCTGTTCGTTGGCACATTCTCAAAGCCAACAAAAATGAGCCCATGAAATGGAGAGGGGAAGAAGAACCAGGGAAGGGTCTAAGGGTTTGGGACTCTGTTGTTGCAACGTTGCGGGGAGGTGGGGAAGGAGATCTTACATATTTCCAACAGGCTGTAAACCTATTGTTAATCAGCACAGCTTTTATTTGGTATTTCAGAAAATGAGCCCTCTCCCTTACTTCGCACACTGGGAGCTGGCGAAGGGACCCACTTGGAGTGACCTTGCTTTGGTAGGGCTGGTTATATACAAAGCAGAGCTAAAACTGAGCACATTCTACTCACATAAGAAAAAAGTCTTGACCTCCACCGGCTCCATTCTGCTGATTAAAGGCAGGGGGTAAGGGAGAAGAGTCAAGACTTAAACTTGTTACTTAACGGCATTTTCGTTTCTTCTGGATTTTTCTCAGATCCCATGTCCTTTGGGCACAGCTGGCTTGGTCCCACCTTGTTTCTCCTGTGGCCAACAACCCTGTTGGTTCCCAGCCACTGGTCTCTCCTTCTCTCAGCTTCTTCAGCTGGGTCACCTTGCCCCGAGCCAAGATGGCCTCATGACAGGCTTGCTGGCTTTCCATTCGCTGCTTTCTTCACCTTTTTGCCATCTTCTGGTTCCATGTTCTCTGGCTAAGAAACAGGGAAGAAAAAGAATTTTCCATCTACCCTTCTGTCTTCTGTGGTGGGACCCCCCCTCCCCCCATAATGAAAGACAGATTAACGAGAGAGAACCCAATGGGAGTTTAACAACATGTAGGTCTCGTACATACACTGGAGACACCCAGGAAAACTGAATAAGTCCCCAAGGTGGCCCAATCCATCCATTAAATATCATCTTCCGCTAAAGACAGAAGAAAGATGCCAGGGATGGAGAGGTCAGTTATGGGAGGTGACCGGGTAAAGGACAGCAAAGAAGGGAAAAGTCGTTATGCAGATTTAAGTCAGCGCTTTTCCATTGATAAGAGTTTCTTGTGATTTAGAGTCATCTTTCTCTGCCTGGTAGAGAGAAGGAAACACTCTTGCAAATGGAAATTTCCCTTATAAATGTAAATTCCCCTTACAAAAGAGCGAATTCTACCCTGTTTTCAGAGCTTGTCCTGTGTCTGATGGTTCTGAAAAATAATCAGCTGAAAATTATCCCTATGCCGAAGAGGCGTATTTTGGGGTAGCACATTCTGCTCCCCTTCAGCTGCGTAAAAGAAGCTTCTGGATAACTAGTGCCTGGGTCTGGAGAGGCTTGGTGACCACCACCTCAGCCCTCTGTCTTCCTACATCCTACACTCAGCCTTCTCTTTTGTGAGCATCGTGGTTGCACTCCACTGGACGTGACAGTGGCAGTGAACCTCGTTCCTTCTGGGGGCCTACAACTGTCCTCTGGCTCTGCCTCTAAGGCCAAATGCTCACAGCGCTCAGGTCCATCCCAGGAGGGAAGGAGAGAAGAAGCCCTGCCTTTTACCTCTTTGCTCCCCTCCAAGTAGAGTCCATATCCCTACCCCTTACCAAGCGCTTTCTTTACCTCTCCAGTGGGAGGTCTATGACACATTCTTGCTCTGGCATTCATCCCACCCCATTCCTGGGCCGTGTGGCAAAACGGATGTAGGGAAACCAAATGCACAGTGGGACAAGGGGACTTAAATTCAAAGTCTTGTCTCCATTATATTTGTTCTACGGGTGCAGTAGACATTGGAGTCTCTGCCTTATCTGAGCGCCCCTAGTCCTAGGACGTCCTAGACAAAGTAGGAACCGAAAATATGGTATCTGCCAACCAGAGAGAGGGGTAGGGACTCGGGGAGGGGGGGGGGTGCTACATGACCGCTATCAAAGCAGTTAGAACTGGAAATAGAGGTTGTGATAGTCTTTGTGTGTATGTTTTTATGTGTTTATCTACACAGCAGCAGTAAACCAGCGGCCGCTTGGAACCAAAAATAATAGTCTCATGTTGGAATAGTGCCTGTTTTATCTACGGCTATATTCCCAGTGCCTGTGTCTGGCACGTATTAGCAGCAAGTGTGTGGAAGGAAGTAAAAGAGGCAAACACGGAGAGAGGGAGAGAGCAAGACAGACTAAGAAATAAGTGAAATAATTAAGCAGCTTTACCAGGGCAGACGGGAGGGGCGTCCTCCCACATGGGGAAGATACGTCCCATCACCCCACCCACCTCCGCTTAAGGTATGCCGCGGATTTGGTCCAGGAAGAATCCTGATAGTAGAAGGAAAGTAGTGTTAAAAATCAAAAAATAAAATAAAGTATTGTTACACACTTAAATAATTAAAATGTTCGAAGTATGGTGAAAAATAAAACAACGGAGCCCCAAATGGAGTCCCTTATGCTAAGTCCCACACCACCAAACTGAGACTTCATTGTAGTCTTGGTTCTCAGAAATAGAACCTTAACCCAGGCAATCGAGAATCACTAGCAAGGTCATCTGCCTGATGGGACCCTGCTATCCCCTACAGGAAAGTGACCTTGCAGTAACCAGCCTTCTGTCTTTGCCGGTATAACTTCCTTGTTTCTGCTCCCTTCTGCCTATAAAATCTTTCATTTTGTAAAACTCCTCGGGGCTCCTTTCTATGTGGTAGCTAGACAGGAGACTGCCTAATTCATGAGCCAACTTTTGCTCCAATAAACTTAAAATTTTTAATATGCCTGTTTATCTCCTAGCAGTATCCTAATTATGCTGGATTTTTTTTTCTTTTTACCAATTATGCTTTTATTTCCCCTTCTCCTTTTATGAATTTTTTTCCCCCCACTGCCCGGCAAATTGCAGCCTCAAGATAACAATATTTCACTGAACATAAAACACTGGTTTTCGATAAATCCGTGCGAGGGGAAATGCTCCATTAAAAAAACCCATTCAGCAAAATCAAGGGGGTTGAGACGACATGTATCCTACCTCTTTCCAGTAGACTGAAATCATACATCCCACAGCCTTATTTCACCAAGGAAAATGACACATTAATCATCTTCTTCTTTTTGTTCTTATTTCATGTTGCTTCGACTCCTCCCCGTTTCTCTGGCGGATGCTGCTGGGACCATCAGAAACATGCCCACATGAGTCCTATATGTTTCCACTAAGCTGTGTGAAATGCATCCACGGACCACATGAAACACCTCCTCACCACTTCCATATGTAGCCGCACAGCCAGCACCAGGCGGCCCCTGCCTCGGGCGGCATATTAAAGTGGACTCTTGTCTTCAGGGCTTCCAGAACTCACTTTTGTTCCCCATCTGGCGCTTTCCCCCCCGCTCGGTGAACCCCCACTTAACCAAGCTCCACATCATGCTTTGCGAATTGGCAGTTCTCAGCCACAAGGTCTCAAGTAACTTCTTAACTCTTGTGGCCTAGGAACTAAACCTCTCTATCTTCCAAACAGGGTGGTTGGAGAAGGGATCCAGGTCAGCTATGCTCTGGCCGCAAAGGAGCCAAATACCAGAGGCAATGTTGCTTCAACGATGGGGCTCCAGGGTTGATGGGGGGGGGGTGCTCTCTGATGACGTCTCAGGTCGTTTTTCTCTGTGACTCTCTCGCTCATCCTCTTGTGGTCACAAGCTAATATGGCGGCTCCGGACTTGGAGTCCTCCTCTGACACTGTGAGGAGAACGGAGAGGGTTTTTCTGGTGCCAGCCTCTCTCCCTTTTATCAGGGCAGAAAAATCTTCCTGGGAATGAGGGCCCCCTTCTCCCCTTAGCAGATTTTCCTCTCGGGTCCCCGAGTCCACCATGGGGTCATAAATTTGCACCTTGGCCACCCAAGAACTCAGGAAGATAAGACTCAAGGATTGTCTTCCTCTGTAATGGGAGGCAGGCTCTGTATTAGCCATGTCTTTCGTTTTCTGTATGGTGATCCTACAACATATGGGACCTTGTGGATCCTGGATGGACTGCCCCTCCCAGGGCTAGCCAGCTGTTAGAGATAGCAAACAACTCACCCACTTTTCCAATGCAAACTCACCAATTCAGAGCCCACACACTACCCCCTTTAAGGGGCTCTCCTACTCAGGCTGCTATTCTCCTACCCTAATCACCCCAGGGCCAGGTACCAGACAACGAGGGCCAGCCGTGTGGCCCAGAGCCCGCTGAAACTACTCGAGTTGGCCCATCCTAAATCTGCTCACCCTCCCTTGCCTATTCTTTCCCGCAGAAACCACCGCAAGGTCTCCTGCCCACAGCTGTCCCTTCTCCATCCGGCTCCTGACTGACCTGGGTGCTTCTCCGCATGGCCCTCCCTCACGGTGTGCCCCCTCGTCTTGGAGGCTGCGAGTACCAAACTATCTTTTCAATGGTAGCCGTCTCCTCCTCGGTTGGCCTTACAGAGGCTCAAATTTTCTGTAAATACACCGTATTTTAAAATGAGCTCTGCTGGGGAGGCCCGGGTGGCTCCTTCAGCTAAGTGTCTAACTCCTGGTTCGGGTCATGATCTCACCGTTCGTGAGGGGAAGCCCCCCGTCAGGCTCGGTGCTGGTAACGTGGAGTCTGCTTAGGATCCTCCCGCTCCCTCTCTCTCTGCTCCTCCCCTGCTTACGCTGTCTCTAAATAAATAAATAAATAACTTGAAAAAGAAGCTGTGCTGGAAACAAACCTTTCTAGAAGAGCTTTTGTTTTCCAGGGGGAAAATAATGGAAGGGAGTCTCTCTGTCTATATAAAAGAAATTTGTACGAGTTCCCTACGTCCGCAAAAGACATGACTCTAAGACTTTGGTGGCTTGACGCAGTGATGGTTATTTTATTATCACTTGTGTGTGTGTGTGTGTGTGTGTGTGTGTGTTTTTGTTTTTGTTTTTGTTTTTGTTTTGTGGGTCAGGAATCTGAGCGGGATTCCAATGGGCAGTTCTGGCTTTGAGCCCCTGATGTCATCGCCCTCCGGCACGTCTGGAGCTATAGGGACAGGGGGTTACAGAAGCTTGGCGGGTCATTGTGCTGTGCACGTGTATTATCTCCATGAATCCTTTATGCCCATCTTTCGAACTATGTATTATTTATTAACAGTGTTTTAAAGATGGGGACATGGCCTCAGAGTTGAGTAATTCATCCAGGTTTTGGAGTGGGCAAGTGGTGTCATTGCCCAGGACAGCACCCCCCTTCCCTCCCTCTCATTCCCCATCACGTTACCGCATGTTGATGTCTTTATAGCACACACAGATGTTTGAAATAATCCTGTACATTCATTTTGTTCTTTTTGCTAATTTGTCTCTGTCCCCCAGTGGAAACGCCGTGTCCTAGAGACAGGAGCATTTCTCCGTTGTTCACGTCTTTATCCCAGAGCCTAGAACAATCTCTGGCACATTGCGCGTGCTCGGTAAATAGTCACTGAATGAAGCCCAGAGCTTGGGTTTGCTCTCTGGTCTGGCCAATAGCATGTCACTTGGGCAGCACGAGGGGGTCCTGCCTGCAGTAACTCCAGACCCTAGAAACTGCCCCACCTGCCCCAAAGCTATTCCCCCACCTTGACTCTTTGGCAAGTCTGTCTTCTAAGCATTTCTGTGTGTGAGCTCTTAGCTGCTTGCTCCTGCCCATGAAGACTTATTCTCTCCTTGTCATTGTTCCAGAGTCACTAGTGCACGTCTGTATTGCTGAGGCCACATCATGCGAAATCCTATGTCAGGACAGGTGAATGCTGTCCCCAAACTTAACGGTGACAACTGGGAATTCAGAATCCATCTCTGCTGTTCTTTTCCTCTTTTCTTACCCTGTCTCTTATTCTCAGTCGCACCTCCAATATGATTGTCAAGCCATGGCGACACTGGTACGGAGGGCCCACAACTCCATGAACTCAAGCCTTTCTCCTTCACCCAGGACACCCGACACAGCCTACCCAACTCTGCATTCGTAGGCAATGGACAGATGGCTTAGCAAGAAATTAAAGCTCTGCACCGCCCCCGTCATTTTCCCTTGGATAAATCTACCCCAAAAGGCTTAGTATTCACACACACACACACATACACACACACACACACACACACACACACACACACACTTGTATTCCCCGAGCTTTATTTGCATGTTGCTTCATTTCCTGGATGGCTAGAGTGTTTCCCTGCAGTATTTGTTAAGTGGGGGGTGTGGCCCGTCACTTAAAGAGGACCCAGGGAGTGGACCCCAGACATTCTGGCTCTCTCTCCCCTTCTAAAATACAGAGAAGTGTGGGGATCAGCATCCTTTTATGACACCAGAGCAAGAGGCCCGTGTGTGAGTGTGTCAGTGAGTGTGACGTCACAACCTGGGTACTAGCCTTGTCCTCTAATCCGGCCTCACTTCCCATGTGATGGGGAAATATTTCCTTTATCGCCTTCACTGTGGAATCAGGGTTCCCAGCCCATGATAAAGCATGCTTCTCATGGAATCATGTTGTTGTCATAGGGCTTTATAGACTATACTGGGCTTCCTGGGAACCGGATATTTTGATGGGAGAGATGGGTCGATGCTCTCTGTGGGCAGGCTGAGATCGCAGTCTACAACAGGTGTGGCGGTCAGTTGTCTGCCAGCTGATAGCACCTCACAGCTACGTCTTTCTGGAGACAGCTCATTGAGAGAACTGCTATAGTGATCGTTCTAGAAAACCCCCATTGGCTGCTACTTTTCCTCGGTTGGACCGTTATGGCTCCCAGTTCAAGGAGGAACTTTATGAAGAATCCTGGATTCCAAAGCTTTCCCAGACATGTTGAATAGATTGTGTTCAAGACCCTGCAGGCAATTGCTTTTCATAGAAAGTCTTAGGCCAGGAAAAAAAGAGCATAAATCCAGCTGAAGCATTTCAAAATCCGTAAGCAGAATAAATTCCAGACCAGGGTCATGGAACAGTAATTCTCTTCAGACATAATGGTCCTCACTAGCGAAATGTGTTCCCCTTCATATGTAGAAAAATGGAATCACTGAAGAAGAGAGCTGGAAGGGTCTTTGAAGATATTCCAACACAGCCCCCTCATTTTCTTTATGATCTGAAGAGGCAGAATGTTTCTCCCAGGCTACGGCGTGTGAACGAGTTGCAAAGCAGAAACTGGAACTCAGGGATCCTGACTTCTGGTCCAACATATTTTCATTTTGCCAATTATCCCACTGACCTAAGAACTGTGATATCACAACACATTAGGGAAAAAAAGAGTCAGGAGAGGAGCGTGCTTTTGGGAGAACCTGATTCTCCCACTTTACCCTTGAATGCACTGGGACCCAGAGATTCAGAACAACTCGTTCCAGGCAGAAGAACTAATACTTTAAGTGGATGTCTTCACATCCCCAGCCTGGGGCTCTTACTCCTAATGGGACTACTTGGACCTTCCTTCTAACCAACATATCAGCAATCTGGCGATGGCAAACGGGGACTTAGAAAGAAGCAGGTGCTGGGCGTTCAAATGACTTCAGGAACCGACAAACCACTTAAAGGAGAAAAATTGGTGGAGTAAATACGATGCAATACAAAAGAATGAATTACAGTAAAGCCTTGGATTGCGAGTGACTTGTTCGGTGAGTGTTCCGCAAGACGAGCAAACGCTTCTGATAAATTTTAACTTGATAAACGAGTGATGTCTTGCAATAGGAGTTGTACATGGTGCTGAATATCCCATGATGACAACTGAACCAATGTTTCCTCTCTCTCTCTGTCTCTTTCTCTCTCTCTCACTGTGGGACTGTGGGTGATCGTCTTGCATGCTTGGATACAGGGCACAGTGTTTGGCAGAAATCAGTGATTTTTCGGAACGTTGGAAGGTGCCCACAACTGGAACTGGTGTATTTTTTGTCGCTTCGAGGCACCTACGGACAGTCCTTTGCTTTTCCATCCAAGAGTGAGCTGAGGAATGCTTTGCTTCATTCAGGTCAGGCTGCCTGCAGATAGAGACGCTTTCCTCTGCTGCCTTATGGCCAGTTGCACTAAATACAGTATAAGACAAGAGTTTATTAATACCCAATATCCCTGTGAGTGTATACAGTGCAGTCAAGATCCCTGCGAGTGTATACAATGGTCCCCCATGCAGAAAAAGTTCCATTGAGCCAATAGATGGCAGTGATTCCGTCAGTGATCGTGAAAGTCGCCCTACACAATCACCCTCCTCTCGGTTGTCTCCCTCACACCAGCCACGAAGGTTTTCAACGGTAAGCGCAGGTGAATTTGTTTATTTTTCTTTGTATTCTGTATTTTGTTTATTACTTTGTGTTATAGTACAGTATCGTGATCATTTTATGTGAATATTTTGGGGTTGTGGAATGAATCATCCGAGTTTCCCTTCTTTCTTATGGGGAAATCCCCTTTAATGTTCAAGTGCTTTGGATGACAAACATGTTTCTGGAATGAATTGTGCTCGCAAACCAAGATTTTCCTGTATGGGGACGGTACTTGAGTCTAGTCACCCCTCCCAGTACCTTGGTCCAGGTACTTGACCGTAGACTGACAATGACAGAGAAGAGGAACGTCTTGAGAGACTGATTCCGTGAAGCAAGGTCAGGTAAGGACCGAAGCACCCGGCAGATAAAAGTATTAAGTTCCATGAAAGAGAAACAGATGCGTTAGAAAGTAAAAATTCGGTGCTTCATAGAGTTCAGGCATCATAGGTCAGGAAACCAAGCGAAGAGACTGGGGAAGAGCGAGGCGGGAAGTCAGGCGGGAGTTCTGGGAAATACCAGATAACAAGCTCCAGCTAAATTATGGAAGAGGGGGGTCTTCGCAGGAGACCCAGGAGAGCAGTACCAACACCGAAGTCTCCACACCGAGGCAACAGATTTCGAACGCATGGCTCCCATGCCAAAGGTCATAATTTTTGCTTCCGAATGTGGGAACAAGTAAGTCGAAAACTTAAAGCCATTGCACATGTGAGGATTGGGCACGAGATGAAAAGCAGATACACAGGGAAATGTTAGCAGTGGACCTATGGGAAGCCCAATCAACTAGCAAAAGCTTGAGTTGGTGAGCGCGCAATTAGAGGAAAGGGACGCATATCGTACCAAAGTCGGAGACTGATAGCATGCCGCCATCTGTCACAAGCTGGGGCGTGTGGGGAAAGAGTTCAGCTCACAGTCTGGCTAGAGCTAGACAATTCTTTCCGGTTCTGTTTTTCACAGATCGAGGATGAAGCATACAGATTCAGGTCAGTCATCTAGTTGTTACCCAGCCCAGTTGGTTGGGGCGTCGAGTCATTATTCTAGGTTTCTAGTACCGTAAGACATCACCATTCACTGCATAGAGACTCCCTTTGAAGGTTTAAGGAGGAAGCTAATTATTTTCAGGCAAAAAAAACAAAAAAAAAAATTCCTGGAAAAAGTCGCCTGTAGGTGATAAGCTCTCAGAAACAGATGTCTTAAGACTCTCAGGTGTATGCCGTGAGAAACGGAGTTCAGTCGGATTTGATTAAGTGAACTAATTAGCAAATTTATTTTCATTACTGACACAGTAATTTAGTTCTAGCCTGCAGAGGACTGAAATATGTTTCCAGCTTGAAGAGGGCTGTGGATATTCCCATTTACCACAGACTAAGATTCATAGTTAATTGGGATACTTTATGGTTCTCTGGTGGGAAATAAATCTAAACAAGAAAAAATGTGTGTATTAGCAACCATTTTTTTCCCCAACAAGTTAATAGCCCTCTGAATTGTGCATCCTACATAAAAATGATTGTGCATTCCACACAGCAATGATTATTTTATGAGAAAATAAAGCCAAAGAGAAAATAATAGTCACGTAGCCAATTTTTCAAACGCTATACATGAAATAGTGAGAGATTGTTAAATTATGTACATTTTCTCTAACTGTAAAGCCTTTTTTTTTTTGGTACGTCCTCATGGAAAACTGTGCATTAAGTAAAACAAAATGGAATGTTACTGAAAAAACAGGGTTAGGATTTGACCCTTCTTTACCTGGGATTACCTCTTTGCTGTCTCATGGAGATTTATTTTCTAGAAAAACTGCATAAAACATTGTTTCCACTTGCCTTCTATGGAAGACGGAGTCTTACTGAGGGAGACTCTTGATGGGCTCGGGGATTCAAGACGAGGAATCAAGCTATGCGGGTAAAATCATTCCACAGAAGTGTTAATTAAGCAAGAATTTGGAGTTTTGAGGGCAGTTCTCTTTTATTTGTATTTTAATTGTCTGTGACATCTCTCAGCTCTCTTCTTCTTCTTCTTTTTAATGTTTATTTTTGAAGGAGAGAGGGACAGAGTGTGAGCAGGGGCGGGGCAGAAGAGAGGGAGACACAGAATCCGAACTCAGCGGGCTCTGAGATCATGACCTGAGCCAAAGTCGGACGCTTAGCTGACTGAGCCACCCAGGGTGCCCCTCAGATCTCTTGTAATCTAGAAATTATCCTCCCGTGTCTTTTTCTCCCCCTTGCAGTTATGTGTTGAGGACACGAGGTCCTTTGTCCTGTAGGATTCCCAACCGTCTGTATTTTTCTGCCTGCATCCTGGTGATGTTAGCTGGTTTCCCCTGAATTTTGGTGACGCTTAGTAGTTAGACACAGAGATGTGGTCAGATTCCGGCTCGATCTCCCGCCAAGTCTACCTCATAGGTGGTGGTGCATTTTTCCATCAGGAGGTACTTAATGTCTTGTCGCGTTGATGGTCATTATCGGCGTCAAGTGTGGGAAACCCAAGGGCAAGTCCAGTCCACTCCTGTAGTTGCAAGTTTTACTGGCCTACAGCCATGCCCATTGTCTTATATATTATCTTTTGCTGCTTTTGTACTATAATGGCAGAGATGAGCCGTTGTGACCCAGACCATACGTCCTACAAGGCCTGTCATAATTACTTGCTCGTTCTTTACAGAGTAGGTTGGTCTGGCCCATGGTTTAGATCCGTTAGGTGACATTCAAATTTGTCATTCATTTTTCACTTATTGGCTACAGTGCAGCGATCGAAACTCCCTTCGTCAACTATTGGTTATGACAGATTGTGTCGCAAAGGAGAATACATATTTAATTCTTTCTTTTTTTTTTTTTTGAACTGGCTTAAAAAAATTAGGAGGTTGTCCACCAGCATCCTGCAAGGGTGTTCAGGAAGGCTCGTTTTGTTTTGTTTGAGAATTGTTCTAAACTCATGAACTTCTGGGGCGCCTGGTTGGCGCAGTCGGTTAAGCGTCCGACTTCAGCCAGGTCACGATCTCGCGGTCTGTGAGTTCGAGCCCCGCGTCAGGCTCTGGGCTGATGGCTCGGAGCCTGGAGCCTGTTTCCGATTCTGTGTCTCCCTCTCTCTCTGCCCCTCCCCCGTTCATGCTCTGTCTCTCTCTGTCCCAAAAATAAATAAAAAACGTTGAAAAAAAAAATTAAAAAAAAATAAACTCATGAACTTCCATCCGGTTATGAATACCCTTTTTGATGATCAAGCTGCCTCCTGTGTAGCCACCGGGAGCCCAGACCACAGACCGAGTCTTTATGACACGACCCTGAGTCTTGGATATAGGCTTCTTGCTTTCTGAAGCCACCACCCCAGATTCTTTTTGCATTTTGCCAGCCACAGGCCTGAAATCGGCCATTTCTCTAAGGATCCTATTGGGAATGATGTTTCGAGACCTCCGTCCGGGTTCCAGTTGCTAATGCGTGGGTGTTTTTCTTAGCCCTTTTCTGTGGACAGAACTAGAAAATACCCATCCCTTCGGTTACCAGATAGCATGAGCTCAGAACCATACTTCCAACTGAAATTCCAAACTGCAGGGTTTTACTCAAATCTTCTCATCTTACACATGCATATCCTTTCAACCACCTGGCTCTTCCCAGTTCTTACGGACACTGACACAGTCATACATTTCATGTATCCCACACTCTAGCAGTCTTAGCCTGACAGTACAAACTTTACCACCAATTGTATGATTGCCAAGAAGTTACTTTTCCCTGTTTATTTTTATTTTTTATTTAATAAATTTTTTTTTTTACATTTGTTTATTTTTTGCGAGACATAGAGAGACAGGGCACAAGTTGGGGAGGGGCAGAGAGAGAAGGAGACACAGAATCCGAAGCAGGCTCCAGGCTCCGAGCTGTCAGCACAGAGCCTGACTCGGGGCTCAAACTCACAAGTCATGAGATCACGACCTGAGCTGAGGTTAGACACTTAACCGACTGAGCCACCCAAGAGCCCCTTCCCTGTTTTTTTTTTTTTTTTTTTTTTTTTTTAGTCCTTAGGCCATATTAACCCAAAATTTCACAAATTACTCTCCTTTAAACTCGCTCAGACTAGTTTCTTCCTGAGTAGTTATGCCACCAATAATACCCATAGTAAGGCTCATTTATTTCATTTTACTTTCGATATCTAGGAACATCTTTTTATTTAACTTATCTTTTAATCGTGTCAAATATTTACGTGATTCTAAAGTCACGTCCAGAAAACAAGATGTAGTCAAATAACTCTTACGTTTACCCTATTCTCTCCCTCTCTTAGGTAACCATTAAAAAAAAAAAGGTATGGTTTGTCCTTCTTTTCGTTTTATTTAGAAAAGTATTCTTTTCTAAAAATAAGCAAATGCCTTTTAGAAAGATAAACCGTAGAATAGTATACATGTGTTTCTCTATTTTTAATTTTGTTTTCATTTCATATTTCTTTGAGATTACATCACAGTAGTATGGATGGTCTTTGAGGTCCAGCCGGAGGGAACGAGTGTGGAGGACAGATGGCAGTGGGGGGAGGGGAGAGGAAAGCCCCACAAGATGAAAGACAATTAAGACAGTAAGGTAGCGCCTTCCCATGACCACCATGCTGGTAGCAAAACATTAAACTTGAGAAACACTTTTTTTTACTCTTCTTGCTTCTCCCCTCCCCTTCCCTCTCTCTCTCCTTCTCTTTCCCATCTCCTTCTCTTTCTTCTTCCTCCTCCTCCTCCCCCTCTCCTCCTCCTCCTCCTTCTTCTTCTCCTTCTCCTTCTCTTTCTCCTTCTCCTCCCCCTTCCCCCTCCCTTACCCTCCCCTCCCCCTTCTCCTCCTCCTCCTTTTCTTCTTCTTCTTCTTCTTCTTCTTCTTCTTCTTCTTCCTCTCCTCTTTCTCCTTCTCCTCCTCCTCCTTCTCCTTCTTCTTCTCCTTCTCCTTCTCTTTCTCCTTCTCCTCCCCCCTCCCCCACCCTACCCTCCCCCTTCTCCTCTTTTTCTTCTTCTTCTTCTTCTTCTTCTTCTTCTTCTTCTTCTTCCTCTCCTCCTTCTCCTTCTTCTCCTCCTTTTCCTTCTCCTCCTTCTCCTTCTCCTTCCTCTCCCTCTTCTTCTCCTTCTTCTCCTTCTCCTTCTCTTTCTCCTTCTCTTTCCCCCTTCCCCTTCTCCTCTTCTTCTTTTTCTTCTCTCTCTCTCTCTCTCTCTCTCTCTAAGAAGCTGAAGCTAAGTTCTCGGTAGGGAGATGTAGATCAAAAGAGAGAACATGTCAGGAGAGAAGCTGAGGGGACCATGAGTATGTAAGTCCCTGGCAATGAGGAGAACTGGGAAGCATCATGGGCTTTCATAGACCAGAGTTTGTGGAATTCCGAGTCAGTCACACCCTCTCTCTGAGGGATAAGGGGGCCCGTCTGATGTATGGGTCACACCAATAAATCCTCTATATGTCCCCGTATCTTTCTCCCCTGTATAAAAACACCAGCAAGACTTGCTTGATCCTCCAGTGTCTGCTTTATGGATGAAGGCCAGCAGCTGCTTGTGGTTTCGCTGGGTGAGACTTCAACACCAGCATAGTTGAACTGACTAAGATCAATGAATGAATCACAGCATCAAAGCAGCAACCGGGTCCTCAAGGCATAACCAAGCCTCAGTTAACTTCAGCCCGAACATGCCAGACATTGTTCCAAGACATAATTTTTTCTTTGTAAGAAAGCCAAGAATGCGGGCATAGAGGCAATGACTTGGTACTCGCGTTGGTTTCCCACAAAGTAGACATTCCAAGGCAAAGTTTTGGTCAAGCAACACATTTTAAGTGTGCTTTCCCTTAGGCAGGCCAAATACCTTGTGCTGTTAGATGACAACCATATTCCTCATCAGTGGCACAGGATCCAAAGGCAGGGACTTGGGGCGGGGGGATACCTTGCCAACTGTCATACTTCTTAGGTGAAGACAAAGATATTTTCTCAGCTGGTGTGTGGTTTTCTCCAGTTCAAATCTATTGTCTACCATCAATTCTCCAATTCTCTGATACCAGCTCAGGGTCCCACAATTTAATTCAATTCTGACCCCGAGCACAGACCCCTGATGTTAAGAGCTCAGTCCCACAAGTGTGCCCCCACTTTAGATGCCATTCACAAAGGGGTCCCTAGGTTACCCTCCCTTCTACCCAGCTGACTACAAATCAGGGGTTCCCATGATCCCTACTCGGGTTTGACAATCTACTAGAATGACTCTTATTAGACTCAGCAAAATGCTTTACTTATGAATACCAGTTTGTTAGGAAGGCTACAGCTCAGGGAAAGCCAGATGGAAGATATTTATAGAGTAGGTCACAGGGGACGGGTGATACAGAGCTTCCATGCCCTCTCTGAACATCCCACTCTCCCACACTGATGTGTTTACGAACCCAGAAGTTACTCCCAAACTCATCGTTCTAAGTTTTTTTTTTTTAATGGAGGTTTCATAACATAGGCACAATTGACTAAATCATTGACCATTGGGGATTGAACTCAATTTCCACCCCTCTCCCCTCCCCCAAAGTAGGTCATGGCACTGATAGTTCTAATCCTCTAATGATGTGATTGTTTCTCTGGTGATCAGTCCTCATTCTGAAGTACTTAGGGGCCCACCTTGACTCACCTCAGTAGCATAAACTCAGGTCTGGTCAAAGGGGGCTTGTTATGAACAACAAAGGACCCTCTTGTCACTCAGGAAATTCCAAGAGTTTTGGGAGGTCTGTGCCAAGAACCATGGGCAAAGACCAAATATATATTTTTATTATACTTCAGCTGGTGAAAGCTCTTAAACCTTGGGTTTGAGGGGAAGACAGGATGAGATAGAGCATAGTGTGGATATGGGTTTTATGTCTTGGTGTTTCTGGACTGAAGTCTACCTTTTGGGAGGAGTCAAGAGCTAAGTAATTCAGATCCACCCAAGGATCTAAGTACACCTAGCCCTGGAATTGGGTGTTAGGTGAAAGTTTGGGAATGTGATAGATCACAGTTCAACTGAGTACATTTACATAGCTAATCAGCTTCATTCAATGATTCATATCGGACAACATACCATCTGACAAGTAGAAGGTGCTCTGAGAAGGTGGGCAAAATCTTAACATGTGGTCATGGGTGGGACAAGGACACTATTAGCCAAAGAGAAGAAAGGATTGTTTCAGGCCAGGTCATCGTCCTTAGGGGGAAGACAAGGGGTCACCTTGCTAGTACTGACCACAAAATTCCACAGGGATTGGTTTAAATTCCACCCCTGGGAGAGGCTGAAACCGCAGTTAGGTTAAGTGTGAAGTCTCCGTGGGGCTTAATATAAGTGACTCCATTTGGGGTGTGTTGTTTTTGTTCAGGAGGCAGCAGGGCTAGGAAAGACTGGCTGTGAGAGAGCTCAGAACATCCATGGGGTGAGGACTCTTCTCCTCCGACTCCCCAAAGTCAGCAGCGGTCAGGGCCCCAGAAATGAGGTCTACCCATCATTAAGGAACAGTCTTCAGGAACTGGGAAGCTCCTTAACCTAAAATAAGATCAGAAAAGGAAAGAGAAGGGGGAGTCATCGCTACTGGAAGCTTCAGAACTGCTTTCTATCCTGGTGGTTTTGACTAGTGTCTCTGTTAACAGAAAGGAGGTGGCTGGCTTCCCTGTTGCTGGAAATTTGGACTTTTCCTCCACGAGTCAACACATTTCATCACAGGAGGCCTTTCCCTTCCTGCTAAGTGGTTTCAGGTTCTAAAATATTAAAGAAATATTGTTGGGTTCCCTGGCCGCTGATGCATCTTAAATTTTCAAACTGCTGCACGCAAACGCAATGCGTTAAATAATAACTAAATTAGGCTATTTTTGGCTTTCTGTTCTGCTTGTGCTTTCTCTTCCTAAAGTACTTTGCCTGCTTTCTGGCCATTTACTAGAAACTTTTTGCTTGGAGAGAAGCCAAGACTATATACAGTTTAGCTGCCCGTATGCAAGACCAAGATGTTTATGCAATTTGGTCCAAACAAAAATATTGGAACGTCAGGCCACTGTGGAGATTTCATACAAACCATGACCTCTGCGGATAGTTGGAATCCTACATACCTTTTATTTTCAGAAAAAGGAAAGAAAATGATTTGATATTGTTTTGTTAATGAAAGTAGCCTTGAGGTGCCTGGGTGACTCTGTTGGTTGAGCATCTGACTCTTGATTTCAGCTCAGGTCATTGATCCCATGGTCCTGAGGTAAAGACCCACGTTGAGCTCTGCATTGAAGGTGGAGCCTGCTTACAATTCTCCCCCTCTCTCCCTCTGCCCCTCTACCCCACTCGCACTCACGTGCTCTCTCTCTCTCTCTCTCTCTCTAAAAGGAAAAAAAAAAAAGTAGCCTTGGTACTTACATAGTTTACTCACAAAGTAGAGATTCCCAGAGAACGTATTGGTGAAGACTTCTAATTCCGCTGTTGTTAGCCGTGCTCTGTCTTAAATGGCTGTGACACATTGTACGGGTAGCTTAATACCCGGATCTCTTCAGTTGACCCAAGTGGAGCTGATTTCACAGGCAATGAGTAGAGGGACTCCCCTGACCCCAATCTTCTTGCGCAGAAATGGAGACCCCCTGCTCACCCAGAAAATGGTCAAACATTGAGTTGCCGGGAAGTAAGGATGCCACAGAAATAACATATGGCTCTAGTTTTTTTTTTTTTTTTTTTTTAAGGGCTACCAACAAATGGCAGATAGCAGTTTTGGGGAAAATTAGTATCCGAGAACTAAAAAAAAAATCTGAAATTCGAGTATCGCGGGGAACAGGCAGTCATTGGTGAGCATTCTGAAATGTGAATTCAGGTGAACTGTTTAGCTTTGATGTTGACAGGGCTCCTTTCCATAAAGTACCACATGGGTAAGGGGATAAGAAAGGGCTACCGGCCGCCAGTCTTCAGCCCAGGACGAAGCCGTCCTGTTCTCCAGCCAGCTGCGAAGGCTTCTTTCACTCAGCTCTGGACTCAAGATGGCGGACGTGCCATTGAACACATGGGACAAATTCAGAGGGCAGAATTTTCTCGGCCTTAGTTTGAGATGGAGCCCACAGTACGCCTTTCAAAGCCCCAGGTAGGTGTGTTTGGATTATCTGATGCATTACAGCGCGTCGATGTCGGCATTCACAGATTATCTAGCCAGTGGCTCTCAACTTTTCCTGTGCATCTGAATCTCCTGAGCAGGATAATGGGGGCGGGGGGTGGGGATTAAAAAGATGTTGGTCTTTCAGGCCTCATCTCGGAGATTCTAATTCAATTAGTCCAGTGTAGAACAGGCATCTCGTTCTTTCTTTTTTAGTTTTTTTAATTTTTTAACGTTTATTTAGTTTTGAGAGAAGGAGACAGAGCATGAGGGGGAGAGGAACAGAGAGAGAGGGAGACACAGGTTTGGAAGCAGGCTCCGGGCTCGGAGCTGTCAGCACAGAGCCTGAGGCGGGGCTTGAACTCACGAACCGTGAGATCCTGACCTGAGCTGAAGTTGGACGCTCAACCGACTGAGCCACCAGGTGGCCCAGAACAGGCATTTCTAAAAACAAACAAAACAACCCCCGACCCCCCAAACCTTGGTGATCCTAATATGTAGTCAAGATTGAGAATGATTTCATTTCCATTTTCAAGATGAGGACCTTGGCGGACAGACACCTTCAAGGCTTTTCCAAAGTCATGCAGCCAAAAAGTGATGGGCTCTGATTCTACCTCAGGTATTTCTGACTTCGAGTTTCTTTCTGCCCCCACCCCCACCCCCACCCACAGTATACTCAGTGTACCATATGGCCTCAATGTGGCTAACCTAGACCCCAGACCGCCAAATATCTGCCCAGTGATTTTCCTGCTCTCCTACATCCACATCTTTCCCTAGCTCTTGACATACAGGAATGAGAATCATAAGCAACGCCCCTTTCACTTAGATACTAGACGGCTTGTTCCAGAGACTATGGGGCCAGTTATCTTTAGGTCAAACATTAGGCAAGAACAAAGGGATGGCCTGAATGCCATAAAACAGTCTGAGTTAAAATAAACAGTAGACTGGAGAGGAAGGGATCAAAGATGCGAAGAAGCAAGGGTGCTAGAATGGCTCTACCATATAAGACCAGAGAATACACTGGCTGACTCCGTCTATGCTGCTCCAGAGGGCCTGGAGACCATGCTGTTTACTGACATGACAAGAAATGCACTAATATGAGGGCATTGGGATTGTTGAGGACCTCAGGGGTGGCCGTCCTCTGGAAGAACGAGCTAATTGCAGGAGATGCTATTTCAAACCTGCTCTCCCGAGTAGGAGTAGACATGGTAAGATCCCAGAGACCAGGAATCAACTACTAACCACCAGAAACACCTTGGACGTGATCCCCCAAAAGGTAGCAAGATCAGAATGTTAGCCCAAAAGAGAGTTCACAGATCATGGTATTCCCAGGGGCAAGAGAGATGGGCAAGATTAGGAGATTGTATAGTAAATATAATCAAAGCACATCAAGAATAGATAAACAGACCAGTGCCAGTTACCCCAAAGGAAAGTTCTCTTTCCCAGTTTCCAGAACTGAGCTGGTTCTCAGTGCCCAAGCCCATTAACCAAAGAAGAGGCCGAATCTGCATAAGCGAGGATTGTCCAACATCATGGTAAATATATATGGCATTGGTTTCCCCCCAGTTCTTTCCTGAAGGGGTCTTTGGCTTTACTCAGGTAACAGCACACTGGGGAAAAGGGGACTCTCATACCATTTGGGTGTTGTGGGAAACAAGATTCGAAACAACACCACCACCAAAGGAGCCAAAGCATCATGCTGGCTCTGATAGAATAAAGGTGTAAGGGAGTCATTGTAATAAGCAGAATACCTCTCTAGGTCCATCTCATGGTGCCCCCTGGATACACCCAGTGGGCATTTTCCCAGTTCTTGAATACATAACAGGAACTGACATATTAAGATGTTGGCAGGGTGCTTGGGTGACTCAGTTGGTTGAGCGGCTGACTCTTGATTTTGGCTCAGGTCATGATCCTGGGGTCATGGGATTGAGCCCCACATCATTGGATTGAGCCCCATGCTCAACATGGAGCCTGCTTAAGATTCTCTCTCCCTCTCTCTCTCTTTCTCTCACTCTGCCCCTCTCCCTCACTCATACACTCTCTCTCTAAAATAAAATAAAATAAAATAAAATAAAATAAAATAAGATGTTGGCAAAACCCTTACGCCGGTTCCTTGACCAACAAACTCAAACTATAAATTACAAAGACCTATTGTAGTAAACAAAAAAGGCCAAGTAGAAAATCCTGAAAGGACCCCCACCCTAGCCAAGATGGCAAATGTAAATCAATGACCATATCTCTGGGGGAATGGCAGATCTGAGTCACCCTCAAAGATTTCAAGGATGCAGGGGTAGTGGTCCTGCAAAAACCAGTTGGATCATGGAAAACAACAGGGTCCTACTGCCAACTTACCCACGTAGTACAACCAATTGCAGCTGCCGTGCTGGAAGTGATATCCTTATTAGAGACTCTGGTGAGCGGCCTGAAGCTATTGATCTGGCAAATGCCTTCTTTTCAATACCCATCAAATAGGACAGAAGCAATTTGCATTCATATGGGATGAATAGAAGTATACATTCATGGCCTTGCCCCAGAGATATGTTAATTCTCTTTCTCTCTGTCGCTACACTGTTGAAAGGCTCTGGGCCATCTGGACATTCTGTAGAACACCCTAGCTGGCCCATATTGCTGACATCATGTAAGCCGGACCTGACGAACAAGAAGTGGTAAGACACATGGCTCTCTAGAAGAAGGGAGATAGACCCTACGGAGATTTAGAGGCATGATGCGTCAGTTAGATACGTAGGGGCCCCGTGTTCTGGAACCAATGAGTCGTCCCTTCCAAAACAAAGAGCATGTGATTTCCCCGTGTACTTCTTACTACTATGCAAGCAGCACAGGACTTAGCTGACTTCTTCAGGTTTTAGATGCAGCGTTATTATACACTTGGGAGTACTGCTCTGACTCGTTGTTTTGTTTTTTTTGTTTTGTTTTGTTTTGGTTTTTTTGCTAATGCTAAAGACTGATAGTTTTAGGGGACCCAGAGCAAAAAGATCTCTGAGGCAGATTCCGCCTGCAGCACGATCAGCCCTGCCCACCTGAGATGCTTCGTGAAGTCTCTAGCAAGCCCCAATACTACACTAATAAGGTTTCTTATAAACTCGTGGGTTCTTGAATAAAGTTAGGCAACAGAAAACGACACACCATTAAAACCACAAACAAGCTGATCTGCTACGGATCCCTGATAGAGACAGAAAATCTGAACATGGGCCATCCAACAGCCACGGGGCCAGAAATGCACGTAATGAACTGGGTTCTGTCAGACCCACCAAGTCCTAAGGCTGAGGATGCCACTGAAAGGTAGAAGCGATGCATTCTGGATTGAGCTGGAACAGATCCAGAGAGCACGGGTGGCACAGACACTAGACCTCCACGCTCCTTTCTGCCACTATGCCAACACCTCTCCCTCAGCTCATGCCTTTGGCCTCTGGGCCATCCCCAATGTCCAGCTGGCAGAGGAGGAAAACTCCTGTGTTTAATCTACGAGTGGGGTCAGCTCAGTAGGTTTGTGTGGACTGGAAATGAAATTCTACATGATGGCTCCAGTCAGGAGTGCCCCACCCCCCAAACAGAAACAAGCATAAATCTTCCCATTGGGCAGAGCTTCGGGTGACACTCAGGGCCATCCACTTGGCGTGGAGAGATCATGGATCTGAGGTTAGAATGTGGACCCGTGGTCAATGGCGGATGGCTTAGCTGGTTGGTCAGCAGCCTAGAAGAAGGAAGACTGGAAAAAGAGACAGAGGTCTGGAAAAGAAGCACGTGGATGGATATAGATGAGTGAGAACCAAGTGTGCTGACTTTGTGTGGCATTTCTTTGCCACCATAGAACATCTACTGAAGAACAGGCACTGAATACCCAACTGGGTATGTTGACGTAGCCACTTAATGACAACCAACCTCTGTCCTTGGCCCCTCCATTATTTAGACAATGAGCTTATGAACGGGGATGACATGAGAGTAGAAATGGAGCCTAGGCACGGGCCTCACAACGGTGGCTCCCTCTCCCGGAGATTGAAACTTGCCACATTGGACTTTCACTGCTGAACGTCCAACTTCCAGGAAGAAGAGACCCAAGCTGAATACCTATATGTCACTGTCCCATGGATAAGACCAGCCGGCTACTGTTGGCTGTTCGGTTACCCTGGGTCCCCGCTACTCTGGAAAGAATAATTCATCTTAACCACGACTGACATGTATTCTAGATAACAGCTTGCCTTTCCTTCCTACAGTCACTCAGCCAGCGCTGTTACTCCAAAAGCTCGCAAAGGGCTTGATCTCGATACGTGCCATCTTGCACAGCGTCTCCTCCATCCAAGGGTTGGCAGAGGAGGCAGGGGGCACGTGAGCGTAAGATCTCCTGGTCGTACCGCATACCGTGCCACCCGGAAGCTGCCAGCCTGATGGGACAGTAGGACGGCTTCTTGAAAATCCAACTGAGGCATCGGCTTTGAGACGATTCTAAGTCTCCAAGGAGGGGGCATTCCCTCTGCTGCCAGGTTTTCACTAGATAGAATCCATGGGTCCAGGAGCCAAACAAAAGATGTAGCTGCATCTCTGACTATCATTCCCAGCAACCTCTTGTGCTTTCCTGCTCTTGAGTCTGCAAGTCTCAAGGTCTTGGTTCCTGGGACAAAGTAAAGGCTGTCCCCAAGCTTAAAGCTACAGGTCCCATGTAGTCGCTTTGGGTTTCTTGTGCTCATAGACCAGCAGCCAAAGAAAAGCTACAGCTGTGGACCTCAAGAAGGGCTCTGACCTGATCGGTATGAGGAGGGAAAATTTCTCTTACATAGACAATCAGGGAGGTGACCCCCCCAGGGTGTCTCTTGGTGCCCCCATGTCTAGTTACACCCGCCAATAGGAGGTAGGGAAAGGAGGGACACGTTCAGTTAAGGCTTTGAGATCAAGTATGACAGCAGGGGTACCAATTCATGCCGTTCTTACAAGTCTTCCAAGAAACTGTGACCAATCAGAGTCCAGGGAGAAGCCGAATCTAGATGGAGACAACGTAAGAGTCCGAACCATGGAGAGCTGAGTGATAAAACGTGTGGATTTAGGATTTGCTAGTGGTGCCTGGTCCAGGACCCCTCTGCTGTTCCATGAACCTATCCCTCAGCTGCTGTAAGAATTTGCCGCTAATAGTCGACAACTATGACGATCCGATCTTCCTTCTCCTGTTGCCACGTAGCTGCCGATACTGCTGGCCCTAATGTAATTGCAGCTTTGATGGGAACCACTTTCCTCCGCTGGCGACCCCCAACTCCTAACCCTTCGTTAGCCTTTGGAAAGGGATCCGGCTGTCCTTGGCTGCTGGGACTGTGAACTGGACTTGAATTCACTTCAGGGAAAATATCCTTCCTCACCCACAGGATGTGCTCCGGTTTCCAGAACCCAAGTAATTCAACCCGAGTCTTCAACAGTGTTCTCATAAAGTGTGGCAGAGTTAGCCTTATGGGATGCTATTAATTTAGCATCCAATTCGGTTCGATTCCTGCAAGTCTATCCTCAACCAGAGGTGATTTTTGCCTCCCAGGTGGACATTTGGGGAAGGCGAACTACATTTTTGGTCGTCACAAGTGAGTAGGGAGGGAGGATGCTAGGCCATCTGGTGGGGAGAGACCACGGGTGGTGCTAAACATCTTGTAGTACATAGGACATCACCACCCATGCTCCCAATTAAGCATTATCTGGTTCCATGGGGCGCCTGGGTGGCTCAGTCGGTTAAGCGTCCGACTTCCGCTCAGGTCATGATCTTGCTGTCCATGAGTTCCAACCCCACACCGGGCTCTGTGCTGACAGTTCTGTGACAGATTCTGTGGCTCCCTCTCTCTCCGCCCCTCCCGTACTCACACTCTGTCTCTGTCTCTCTCTCTCTCTCTCTCAAAAAAAAAAAAATACACATTAAAAAAAAAAAAAAGGATTATCTGGCTCCAAATATCAATAGTGCTTTAGGAAAGAAGCCTGTCTTTCCAACCATAGTCTGGCTTTCCAACAGAAGGCAGGATAAGGTCACACATTTATCTCTCAAGAGCAAACAACACATTTTAGGCACAGAACAGCATAAATCCAATTTAAGGAAAAAGAAATCTCCAATTCTAGGTTAATCTTGTCCCTAAAAAAAGGTCTACATAGTTTACTTAGTTTAACAGAGAATTTAACATTCCTCAATATGAAGCACCTATATTTAGATTAGTTCGCTGATTCTAGGAGAATTGGTTATGTATTTTTGCTTCTAATCTGAATTGCGAGAGGGGTGTGTCTTCTCTAAAGATAAGTTCTAGGGGTGACTGGGTGGATCAGCCAGTTGAGCATCTGACTCTGGCTATGGCCATGGTCTCGAGATTGGTGGATTCGAGCCCCACATTGGGTTCTGTGCTGACAGCTGGGAACCCGGAGCCTGCTTCAGGTTCTGTGTCTCCCCCTCTCTCTGCCCCTCCCTTGCTCGTACTCTGTCTCTCAAAAATAAACAAACATTAAAAAAAATGTAAAGATAACTTCTGCCTTCTACCTTAACGATAACATGAGAATTTGCAATTTCCCCCCAAATAGCTTTTCAACTTCAAAAATGTAAAGCTTGGCCTCTACCAAGTACCCATTCTATGCAGAAAAGCAATGAATGCATACAAGCAAATTTACATACACAAACAAAATAATACCCAAAGCTACTCACTCTAGACACGCTGAAATATTTCCTACCAATTATTTCTTTACAGAAGGCACACACATCAGAGCCAATATATTTTTAAACATGGAATTGAAAAAAATCCCAGAGGGATAATATGTAGTAGTCCGTTTATATTAGTATATTCTGTAATTGTGGAATAGATTATTTTTGTCCATAGTTATGTGGAAGGCTACTTAAAAAAAACTGTCTATTTCTATGGCTTCATAGAAATTGTTCTATTTTTAATTTTATTTTTTCTGGTCAGAAAAGGAGATAGGAGAGAAGTCTGTATTTTTTTTTTTTTTTAAGAATTTGAGATGTTTTCTGTGACTCAAAATGTTCAATTAAACCAACAACAGCAATGGGGCGCCCGGGTGGCTCAGTTGGTTAAGTGTCTGACTTTGACTCAGGTCACGATCTCACAGCGCATGAGTTCGAGCCCCACGTCAGGGTCCGTGCTGACGCTCCGAGCCTGGAGCCTGCTTCGGATTCTGTCTCTCTCTCTCTCTCTCTGCTTCTCCCCACCTTGTGGTCTCTCTCTTTCTCTCTCTCTCTGTCTCTCAAAAATAAATAAATAAATGGAAACAATAACATTAAAAAAATAAAAACACAACAGCAACTAGACTCTAAAAGCTGAATACTAAGTTTAATGTTTAATTGTGAGAGACATCAGCGGTATCTCATCGAATGAATGTTATTATTTCTACATATGCCCCTATTTTCTGCTTGTTTAATTGGTCATGAACAGAGAAATATGTTAATATTTCCAACATTACTGTGGACCCGCTTTTTAGAGGAGCTGCTCATTTGGCGTGCTGTTTCATTGCTCTCCTAAACGTACCATTCATCAAAAGAAGAGAACTTCTGCTCTCTCTGATGTTTCTGTCTGACTGTCGGTCTCTGATACTTAGGCTCGCACAACTTCTCTTTTTGTTTGAACTCGGCCAGGTCATCTTTGTCCAGCGTCTTACTTTTTAAATTCTGTCCACCTCTGTTTCAGGGTGTTCTCTGACGGATGGACGGTCATTGGCTAGAGTTGGGGAAAACAAGCTCGAAAGTCTGCCTTTTTTTAATGTTTATTTATTTTTGAGACAGAGAGAGACAGAGCATGAGTGGGGGAGGAGCAGAGAGAGAGAGGGAGACACAGAATCTGAAGCAGGCTCCAGGCTCTGAGCTGTCAGCACAGAGCCTGACGCGGGGCTCGAACTCACGGACCGCGAGATCATGACCTGAGTTGAAGTCGGACGCCTAACCGACTGAGCCACTCAGGCGCCCCGGAAGTCTGCCTTTTAAGAGAGGTCCATAACATGACCATTCGTTAGCACAAAAGGTGCATTTCATATCCTGACATATAGTTTTATACTTTTTAGATCTTGCGTTATGTGGTTTCATTTGCTACTCCTGGTTGCTCTATGGACCATGCTTTCTTGGCTTTTGCTTTCTTTGATGTTTATCTTTTCATATTTCCAAAGCCCTCTTTTCCTTGACATGAACTAATTCTCAGAGTCAAGAAGGAAACAATCTTTTGAGTACACAATTTTCCACTCTCCCTTCTCCTTCTGTCGCTCAGTCTTTATGAATATTAGCTGATGCTTTAAGCTCAGAGTTTTTTTTTCATGAAATCATGCATTTTACATTATGTTTCAGGGAACAGATGTTTTGATTTTAGACTCATTTTTACAATGAGACTTTTACATTTATCCTTGGAGAGAAGTAGGTAAATATGGGCTGTGTTTCCCCAGTTTTAGGGCCGAACCCCATCACATTTATCGAGAGGACTTTTCCGCCATTGTGACTGTGATGTTTTAGTATCTTCCAGTTAGGTGGAGATGTTCTTCAAAGAGCTGTATTCCATGGATATTTTTCAAGCTCTTATTTAATAAACATATTTTTATTGCCTCCATTTATAAAAGATGACTTATATCCCCATAGTGTTTGCCCCAAACTCTGCAGGGGTATCTCCACTGTCTTGTGGCATTCATGCTACAGTTGAGAACTCAGAGACCAGCCTGTGTTTTGCCTTTTTTTTTTTGTTCTTTGTTTCATATGTAACCTTTTCCTTCGCTGAAGTGCTTTTAAGGTGTATTGATCCTTTTAATTTAGACATTACTCTATAATTAAATGAACATACTCATACTGGTTTGCTTAGGATAGCGCAGGAACTTGGCAATCCGTCTACAGATTCTTTTTTTCTGTTTTTTTTTTTAAACTTAGAGAACTGAAGATTGATTCGTATTTCTCCTTTGATAATTGCTTACGTGTCATGTACGCTGGCTTTTTCTGCCTGTGATCTTCACTCACGCTCTTCCATATCTGTCATTTCCTTTCTCGTCATTTCCTTTCGGACCCTTCCCTCTGCATCCTCTACATGGATTTAATTTCTTTTGCAGCATCTATTACGTCCCCCTCCTTTCTTTTTTTTTTTTAATCCCCGAAGTATAATTTCCAGCAGGTTTGCCTCTCACACGGCTCTGTTCCGCAAATGTGACATCTCTTGCCTTCACTTCTATCTTGATGCTGATCCTTCAGGAAGAAATAGAATCTGCAGCCCATCTACGCTAT
Source organism: Panthera uncia (assembly GCF_023721935.1). Taxonomy (NCBI): domain Eukaryota; kingdom Metazoa; phylum Chordata; class Mammalia; order Carnivora; family Felidae; genus Panthera; species Panthera uncia. The sequence continues at coordinate 50,440,597 of NC_064814.1, forward strand.
TCTCGCCCCATCTGTATCCTCCTTCTGTCCTTTTCCCGGTGAGGCTACTCCTCTTAGGACACGTTGCATATAACCGTCATTCCCACCACTTTACGCCCAGGGCTGGTGAAGATTTCATCTCCAAATTGATCTTAGGACACCAGGAGGTGAAGTGGACAAGTGGACAGGAGAAGGGGGACAAGTGTAATCTTTTTTTAATGTTTATTTATTTATTTTGAAAGGGAGAGAGCACGAGCAGGGGAGGAGCAGAGAGAGAGGGAGAGAGAGAATCCCAAGCAGTCTCCGTGCTGTCAGCACAGAGCCTGATGCAGGTTCGATTTCACCAACCATGAGATCATGACCTGAGCCAAAATCAAGCGTTGGACAACAAACCGGCTGAGCCACCCAGGCACCCCTGAAATGGCATTTTAGAAAAGGAGAGCAGTCATCAACACCTACAGAAAAGAAAACAATGTCAGGCTAGCTGTGAAAGGAATTTAAAGGACGTGGGAGGTTTTCCACTTGAAATAAAATTTACAACCAAATTACTGGAAAGGGAAGGGTGAAGTTGATTCTCAGAAATGAATGGGAACAGGGACTTTAACATCACTGGCGCTCTTTCTTCATTGTCTTTGTGGGACATTTTGTTCTCTCTCTCTCCTCTTTTCCCTTCTCTCATGTTTCTCTCTCTCTACTCTTCTCTCTCTTTTCTCATCTTTTTCTTTCTTTCTCTCTCTCTCTTCTCTCATTTCTCTCTCTCTATCTTCCATCTCTCTCACTCCTCTCTCTCCCTCTCCTCTCTCTTTCTGTCAACTCTGGCTCTAGCTCTCGCTATCTCCTTCCCCCTTTTCTCTCCCTCTTTCCCTCTCAAATCTGGACCCATCAGTTGCAGCCAAGGAATGGGGTTATGTGAGAAAATGTAATCTTCTGTAGGGACCATGTGTTCAACAGCAGAGAAGGAAAAATGTGTTGAGAAAACAAAGGTGATATTCTTTGTGAATACGTGTGAGAAGAAGTGTGAGAGGAAGATGGACAGACAGAATCCAAACCTGTATCCACTGTATCATACCCTCTCCCTTTTCATTAAAAAGTTGTTTAAAGAAATACACGTGCATGCTTCCAAAAATTACATCACCGGTGGCGGTCACACTACATATTGGCAGCTCCCAGGCTCCTGTCCTCCCTGCGCCCTGCCCTCAGGACACTCTAGATCTAGTCTAGTCTAGTCTAGCCTAGATGATTCCTCCAGACTAAACCTCCATATCACCAAATATTATATATGTTCTGTTATATCTCTTAATATCATGCTTGTTGACATTACCTATTAACTGTGTTTTTGTTGTTGTTGAAACTGTGCATTCAATTGTCATACATTTACATTCACATCTCACCCTTTTTCTGCCCCCAATACAGTTAAGTCAGAGTGTTTTGTTAATTCATTAGTTTGAACTTACGTTATTACAAAAATGTATTATTTATTGCTGAGTCAAATAGTATACTATGAATACGTCTTCCTTCTTATACAATGAGTTTTTCCCTGGGAGTTCATATTTGCCTTATTTTTTCATTGCTTTAGTTTTTTCCTCCAGTTTTATTAATAACTGACATAGATCGCCATATAAACTTAAGGTGTATAACATGATGGTGTGATTTACATATATTGTGAAACGATTATCATAATCGTGTGTGTATACATATATCACAACAGTGTATATATATCATAATACTGTATATATGACATATGTATATCGTATATATTATATATGTGTGTGTGTGTATATATATACACACACACACATATATATATATATGACACTAATATTTCCCAAGCTCTCCATCAGAATTCTCAAAAACACTCCGAATCTAACTTTTCCACATGGCCAAGGATAGGTGCTCAGACAAGTTCAGAAATTCCAGAAATGATGTAACACTGAAAGAAAAGCTTTCATGATTTCTCAGGACTAGAACTAATTTATCTTTTGACAGCTCCCATTGATGGTATACGTATCTCTCACATCACTGACACCTTTCTGCCTTATCATAGTTACGTGTCTACACATCCTATTTTTCCTCTTGGACATTTTGCTCCTCGAGGGCAGGGTCTGCGTCTAACTCCTTGTCCTTAGTACTCGATGCAGTGCCCTGATGAGAGGCCCCTCAATAGATACACATAAGGGAATGAATAAGTAAAATCTAACCCACTCTGTAGTATTTTTACATTTCTTCTGTGTCCCCATTGAGGGAACACAATGATTCTAATGGAGAGAGATTGAATTTAGGGGAACTTAATCCATATATATGTTGAAAGATTTAAGAAAGTATCATCTAAAGGAAAAGAAGGGGTCTTAAGTCACTTCTCCAATAAGTGGCAGGACTGGGGTTTGAAGCCAGGTCTGGTTAAATTCTATACCCTTACTGCACCCCCCACCCAACCCAAAACCACATTCCAGGCTCAGTTTCAGCGTCCCAAAACAGGTGGTCGCTCTCTCCTTAATCATGACTGCGTTCCTGGGGGCACTAAGACGTTTTCCAATTCTACCACGGGAGCACCAACCTTCTTTCCTTCTATGCAATCCTATAGTCCATGGTTTTGAAAAACAAATGTTCTTCAATGGTAATAACCTTCATTTTGAATGGGTGTTCTCCTTCCCTCTGAAAAGCTTCTCAAATCAGTATTTTCAGTCTCAACCCAGGGGGCTCTATGTTCACTCCTATGACAAATCGTCTGAGACTACCTGAAGGATTTGTAAAGGCTGGAAAGGATTTCTCCTGAGTGAGGTATGGCCTGGTTTAAGCTTGTTTTCCATTTGGAAATCCCTGAAGACAAAGCCTTGAGTTCTAGGTCACCTTTAAGAAGTCGGCGTCCCAGAATGAAAGGATCGCTCCACTCTTGGTGGTTCTCCGTCAAATCTACCAGTAGAGGGCGCCTAACCATCAGCAATAGTCTCAGAAGCTTCCCTGATGGGTTCAGGCATTTTATTACCTCTTCCTTGGAGCTTCCAGTTGGTAACAGAATGTGCCGACCCGTTTTCTCTTCGTTTCACAATTGTCTTGCGCTTGGAAATGAGAATGCTTCCCTGCAAGACTTAAGAGGTGGTGGGTGGTGGGGGGAGACCCGAGGGACCACATGAGAGAGGAAAACAAGGCTTTCCCTGTATGCTGAGGATCAGAATGAATTATATGCAGGATGTTGTTAATCCTGGCATGGTTTTTACCTGGTTGGTCTCTAACTATTCAGCCACCGGCGTGTGGCTTTCTCAGCTGTTTCTGAGGCCTTGTATGTCAAGAGATCAAATGTGTTTAATTTTCTTTAACATGTCTGTATGAGCTTACGTCAAAATTCATGGAATCACATAACCCCATGCTGTTAGCAGGGACTTTGGGGGTCATAGAGCACACACTGGTCAGGGTACCAGTTAGAAGATCAGTGCCAAAAGAGGCAAGAGACTTGGCCAAAGACTTCCAATTCTTGAAGAGAAGAAAAGGTGTCAAAACTCAGCTGCTGAGCACACCCCCAAAGTCCCCCCGGTACGGTGCTTCTGATCAGGAAAGCACCTGTAACCAGTGCCTGAGTGAAGCTAGAACATAAGGTAGGAGCCACTGGAATGACGAGATTAATTTATGAAGATTTCCAGAAGGTGCGGTAGAGCTCAACTGCACATACCTGGATTAAATTTAGAACTGGGGTCTAGATCGGCTTCTAGGTTATGGAGACCCTTCTTGATTTTCGTGTATGCCTTTGTCCTCCTTCTGGGTTATCATCTCCCACATTTCTCTACCCCAAGCCACCCGTAGGAGACAGGATTTTACAAAGGAAATTCTCCCCTCTTACCAAAGTTCACCAATCCTACATGATCTGCTGATACCCCGGGGATACTTTGCACTAACTGTCCCTCTTGCCTGTAATTCACATCCCTCTAATCTTCACATGGCTAGGTCTTTCTCCTCCAAATCTCACGCGGCCTCCACGAAGCCATCCTTGACCAAGTATATCTAAGTGGTCACCCTGTCACTCTTTAACTCATCACCTTGTGTTAATTATTCTTGTATTTATTTTTTTGTCTCTTTGCCCACTCCTACTACTAGAATTCCTGTCCCGTGAAAGCAGGGACCCCATCTGATATGTTCACTCATTGATCCCCAGCCCTTTGGATGGCCTCTGACTTATGACAGGCACTCCAGAGAAACTGTAGGCGATGGTAATTCCAGATGTAGAATCCCAGAGCCACTTGCTGTTCAGAGAGGATTAAATATCTTCATGGCTTTTGGAGGTTACTTTTCTTTGAGCAAACTTCAGGTTGCAGTTGGTGCCAGCCCAAAGGTCTGGATGGCCATGAACTGGACTAGCCTCATCTTCCACTCCAGAGACTCCTCCACACCAGGAACAATGAACACAAATCACTGGCCTTGGCTGGCCCTCCCTCAGGACTCAGTGATTGCTCACCAAGGTTGATTCCATCACAAGGCTCTTAATGGGGCAGGCTTGTATTGAGGGCATAGACGGGTTGTGGGTGACGTGCTGGGGTATTGAACTTGAGAGGTGTTGGAATCTGGAAATTGGAAATTTTAAGGGGAAGAGCAAAGGCAACGTAATTGATCAGTCTCAGGCTCGTGGGACTACGGAATGTTCTGGGACATCCAAGGTGTGTAATGAGGTCTGCCTACTCGTTAAAGCCAGGGCAATGAGGATCTGAATGAGCTCCTTTGGGAGGGCAAGTTTAATAAATTCCCTTCATCTCTCTTGAAACTTAACGTTGTATCCTTTGGAAGACTGAGCAATTTCCTTGTCTCTGCTTCCTGTGGAACACTTATGGTTCAAGGGGCGTGGCTAACTGAGGCTCCAGGGAGCAGCTAGGGAGGACACCATGGGGAGAAATTCCACTGTCCATACCTGTTCACTTATCAAGGTCACTGCCCTCTCCCACTGGTTTCCACACCACGGGGTGAAGATAGAGTTGGAGGCTCTGGGTAAAGTGAGGGCAACAGAAACGGGTGTGCCAAGATCACCAATAACCTGGTCTGTGCTATGTGCCTCCCTAAATGCTCCCAGCAACTGCTTGTACCTAATTCTGGCAACAATCCTATGAAGTGTAACTTTACCATTTTGCAGGGAAGGACACCAAGGCTCAGAGAAGTTTAAGGTGCAATCCAACGCCACTTGGGCGGTAAAGCCACGATTCAGACATGGGGCTAGTGCATTCTGATATTTCATGTTTTTGTTTTTGTTTTTTTCTGTGCCCCACTGCCTTGAACCACCAGATCGTCCCTCTCTAGAAACACTGCCTCTTTAGAGACTTCTACGCGGCCAAAGGATCTTAAGGGGTTCCTAGCGCTCTATCACTGACTCAAACAAACAAAAATACGTGAGTCCTCCACATTAAAGTCTCCATGCTGGTTGAATTGTTTGCAAGACAGACTTCATGGTGATAGGAGATACCGCATGTCTTAATTTTCCAGCTTGAAAGCTCATGGGTTCAAGTTTATTACTTCTTTGATTTGTTTGTCTCCTTGGCAAATATTAGGTGTTTAGAGTGGGTGTTAAGCCCCATGCTGGCCATCGGTAATAGGGTAGTAGACAAGGCCAATACTGTTTTGTGCTCTTAGGGAACTTACAGCTTAGAATTCTCATCGGAGGGGGGCGCCTGGGTGGCTCAGTTGACTTTGGCTCGGGTCATGATCTCATGGTTGGTAGGTTCGAGCCTCACATTGGGCTCTGAGCTGACAGCTCAGAGCCTGGAGCCTGCTTTGGTTTCTGTGTCTCCCTCTCTCACTGCCCCTCCCTCCCCTCTCAAAAATAAACATTAAAACATTTTTTTTAGAATTCTCATTGGAGGAAAAGGAATAAAAAATATTTCATAACTTCCACTGTCTGATTTTTTTTTTGGCTTGCTAGAAAACTCTCTCATCCTTAGCAGAAGTAACTAAAAAATGGCTGCCACATTGGCCCTGGCCCTTCTGTTCTTTGACTTGTTTCTGGGATCAGTCACCAGATACAGATTCAGAATAAAAGATTGCATGATGGGGCAGCCTCGGACAGAGAGTCAGATGGATTATTTGCCTACAGCCCTGTAGTCCACCCTTTACTGAAGACTGTGATGGCCAGGCCTCCACTTGGCTCTGTTCTTCATAAGGCCACAGAGCTGCAAGGGGTCAATGCAATTATTTAGTTCAGCTTTTCACGTTAAGCTCATGAACAGAGGGTCAACCAGGCTAGTCTTGAATGTTTCCAGGCATGAGGGGTTCAATGCATCATAAAGCAGTCTCTTCCATTGCTAGGCAATGCTTATTTCTTCTCATATGGAGTATAAGTCTGCCTCCTGGACTCCCCCAGGCAGAGTTAATCATCCCCTGCACTTTGTGCAAGGTTCTGGAGAGTTCTTAAGAGAGATCATGCTAATTATTGACTTTCCTTGAGTGAGCTCCTTGATATCTGGGACAAGCACTTGAAAACTCTAAAGGACCCATCCCACTTACATGAGTTCAAAGGGATAGTTACTGGGGTGCCTGGGTGGCTCAGTTGGTTGAGGGTCCGATGTTGGCTCAGGTCATGATCTCACGGTTTGTGAGTTCGAGCCCCACATCCAGCTCTGTGCTGATAACTCGGAGCCTGGAGCCTGATTCGGATTCTGTGTCTCTTCTCTCTCTGCCCCTCCCCCGATTGTGCGTGCTCTCTCTCTCTCAAAAATAAAAAAATGTAAAAAAAAAAATTAAAAAAAAAGGGGATAGTTACTCTTCCTGAAATAAAGGACCCAAGTAATGGAACGGAAAATGTATGTAAGACCAAAATCCGTGGGCATTTCATTAGCATAAATAATTGAATCTGCAGTTGAAAAAAATCACTTTAAGGCAAAAAAATCAAAAATGCAATCAACACGAGATATATCGCTGAAGAAAAAAAAAAAACCTAGGAAAACACGTGTCTAGGAAAAAATGTATGCCATCTGAAAAGCGGAATATTATTATGCGGACCTCAGATTTCTCCACAGATACATTCAACACTGTCAGAAAATGGAGCAGTGCCTACAAATCTAAGAGAAGGAAGTACGATCCAACAATATTATACCCAGCTAAGTCGTTCGAGATTAAAGGTGGCAAGCCACCTTTCCTCCAACATGAAAGAACTTAGGAAGTATTGTATTCATGACTCTTCCTTGAAAACAATGACAATAATCCTTGACGAAATTCGGCAGCCAGTGATGAATGGAGAAGCTGAAAGTCACCTATGCCTCTGGTGAATTTCCAGACTTGGGAAACGGTCGCTGTGGCCTGGATACAAGACTTTGCCAAGTCTAATGGAAATTGTATGGCAGAGTGGAACCCACCCTGGATTCCTGGTTCTACCTCCAACTTACCCGTGCTTGAGAGTGAGTGTCTTAACCTCTGGGCCTGCGTTTCTGCATCTGAAAAAGTTGAGATCCCTCCAGCCCTGTCCTTTCCAAATACAGTGAAGGAAATGACATTGAACATCTCCCAGTGATGGTGCCACTTCCCTCCCACCAGATTTTACTTCTGCCCACCACCCTGGATCGGTGTTGCTTTCTGATTCTCTGTTCACACATCCTGTCGGTGATATTTGGGACATTCCACAGTTGGTCATCCTGCTGGTCAGTTGACTGCTTAGTCCAGGCCTTTTGTTAAAAGCCCAGGCCTATTCAATTGACGTCTCATTTTGCCTGCAATGATATCATTAATCATGGCCTTGGCCGGGCAGCCATGCTGGGACTTGGCCGAGCCCCAGCAGCTGTATTGTTAGCAGAAGGTTACCCTGCAAAGTGTGAGGCTGCTTTTCTTTCTGGGTTTTCAGCGAAGGGAGGTCATTCAGAGCAAGGACTTTCTAGTCCCACAATCCTTTGCCTTTCCTCGGAAGAGGACGCATGCCAGATCTGTCCCTCCCGGGCTCTCCTATCACACGGACAGGACAGCACACGTCACCACCAAGTCAGCAGCAGCGGGCTTCTGAGATACAGAGATATAATGGTGAGAGGGAGGGTATGGGAGTGGGTGACCGGCATAGCTCTCTATTCTATGGGCTCCCGTAACATCCTGTGATTCTTTTCTTTTTTTTTTTTTTTTAATGTTTATTTATTTATTTATTTTGGGAGAAAGAGAGAGAGAGAGAGAGAGAGAGCACATATGTAGGCAGGGGAGAGGCAGAGAGAGAGAGAGGAAGAGAGAGAGAGTCCCAAGCAGGATCTGCGATGTCCGTGTAGAGCCCGATGCCGGGCTTCAACTCACAAACTGTGAGATCGTGACCTGAGCCGAAATCAAGACCGAGGCCGCCACCCAGGTGGCCCGGCATCCTGTGATGCTTTAAGTCAGAGCACTTAGCATGCTGCCCGGCTGCTTGTTTGTACCTTTCAGTAGGTGAAGTTTGGCACCTTACTTTTACTGTGTCACTGAGACTACATTTGGGACACATGAGAGAACAATGAATGTGGTTAAAGAGCTGAACTAGTTGATGCCAAGGCAAGGGAATTGCAGGGGCAGAGTGGAAGGTAGGCAATATGGGTGATACAGGATCCACTGATTCATTGATGCTAGTAACCCATTTGTTTGACCCGGCGTACTGGACAGAGGTGGTCACGATGGACGTCCCCAACATCACCTTCTAGCTCACATTGTATCTTCTACCTTTCTACCTTCCCACCCTACCTCAATCCCCACCTTCCAAGGGAACGATTGTCCACTGGCCACAATCTCCCTGTGGACTGAAAACAGTTTGTGGACAGCTCTGCGTTCTAATCTAGCCACAGGGACACCCTAAAAGCACCCCTTAGTGCCACGGTGCATGTTGCCCTAGAAATGGCAGGCTGGCAACACGCTCCCACTTTATGTCGCTCATTTTGGGGCCCATGGCTCTGTTTTCAACTTCCATTCGCTCACTTACCAAGCACCTTCTGTATGCCATGCCCTGTGCGAGGCTCTCTAGATATAATGATGGATCAGACTTAGATCCTGCCCTCAAGGGGCATCAGGCCTAACCTCCCACTCAGGCTCCCTTGTAGTAATTGTAGTTATGGAAAGCATGGCCTCTTGGGTTGACTTGCTCACCCTCCTTCTAGGGATTTTCTTCCATTGAGTAATGATATCAAGTGAGGCAACACTGATACAAAAAAAGGATATGAGTTTATTATTTAGAGAGACCATAACCAAAGCCAATGGGAAATCTAACAGGTCAACGAAAACTCAATATATATCCGAAACAGCAGGACCAATTTATTCCCTTCGATACACAACTCAAATTCTCATAATCTCATCTTCAGTTTACAAATTTCTCCTTAAACCCCTCAAAATCTCTCCCCACAGCGGAACCAACTGGATTGTTCTTGCTTTCATGACTCTTCACACATTTATTTGTGGCTCTTATCGTCATCGTGAAGACAGAGCCATGTTGAAAGGGTAGCCCAGAGTGCATGCATAGTGGAGTCTTGGCAGAACCTTCGAGATTCTTCTTTGGGGCCACGTGTTTGCCCTCCAAACCTGGTCTTGAACCTTCTCACCCTTAAGGCCACAGGAAGAGAAACGTTTTGGAGCTTCCTCCTCTTTATTTTACCTTCTCCAAGAAGGCTTATTAATACCTCCACTGTTCCTCCTAAATTTGCCAAGCGATTCATTTTACCCCCATCTTCCAAACCCAAATAATTTTTCCCTCCTCCAGTATAACTGACTCCCCTTCTGCACAATACCACCCATCCAACAGTTATTCCCTCTAGTTCCTGAGTTAAAGTAAAATTATCTTCAGCCTCAGTACATGAAATTTCCCCCAATTCCTCCTTTCCTCCCACGAGGCCACTATTGCCTCCTATCCTATGATAGAAAAATTAGTTATCTGGTCTTTCCCTTTTTCATTGTCTCCTAGACAGCCACCTCGTCTGTCATAGGCTTTCTTGAACTTTCATTGGGTTTAACCTCTCTCTCCAACACTACTTTAAATACACCAAGTCCTATCGACACCGTGTCTTTATCTGGCTTTGACTCGTTTTGGAACTGTTTTCGTGTGTTAGCTCTGCCCGCCTTTTCCTCTGACGCCTTCACTTTCTGACCATCCAAAACATAATTCGGCACTCAAGTTCTTCAATAGTTCACGTATCTCAGTCTTGTCGCCCCCTGAGACGGATCTGGGCAAATTCACAGGGCTTTGTAAAAATTCAGAACGGGAGAGCCTGCAGGTAACTTTATTCCTGATTTTAATCTTTGGAGCCACTCTTCAGCTCGGGTTTTGGAAACGCCCCCTCTCTACCTCTCTTTCCCCCCTCTCTGCCTCTCGGTTGCCTAAAGGTTTAATCTTCCTACCAGTGATTTCATTCCACCCCACCCCCTTCCTCTCTAAAAGGATTTTCCAGCTCTGCCGGGACAGCCTCTACTTGGATGCCCCCATCTTTCTCCCTGACCTCCTCATGACTGAGCAACGTAAGAGTAATACACGCTAACAACAACTAATATTTGTTTAGCTCTAACTGCGCACTCAGACTGTGTTAAGCACTTTCTCTCATTTAATCCACTCGCGCGCGCGCATGCGCGCGCGCGCACACACACACACACACACACACCCTCTGAGGTAGGTAAATGTTTTCTGGAAGGAAACCATAGAGGGCCTGTGCCACTTCCATGGAAACAAAGGCTGTTTTCAAACACTGTTAAGAAACTGTTTCTATCTTAGGCGTTCAATGACCTGGATTGTCTATGTGTGGAGGGGAGAGAAAAAAGTAGGAGAGAGAGAGAGAGAAAAAAAAGGAAAGAAAGAAAGAAAACGCTAAGAGAAGCTCTTCTTTTAATGCATCGGTTACTCTGCAATTAGAAAGAAGCGGGTCTTTGTGTTCCTGGAGAATGTTCTGATACTGGAAGGTGCAGGCCTTTGCTGCCCAAGTTTTTCCTTTTCTCCCCAAGACCCGTCCTAGGTATTTCAGTGTTGAATAAACAGGCCTTCGAGTTGTGTGCCCGGCTCAGGACACCCCGCTGAGACCATGTCCTTAATAACAACAATGCCACACATTTATTCTAAGCTGACCCCACTGACCCCCAAAAGTTTGTTCCCTCAACTGGGTCTCCTTGGCCTTTTCATTCCCCTGGATTCCCTACACAAAGCCCTTGTCACATCTCCAGTCCTCTTGAAACTAAACTGGGTTTGGAAAAGCAGCTGAAAATAGCCAAACCTTGATCCTCCACCTAAAAGAAAGTGGGGGGCATTTGCATGTTAAACCAGCCGCACACCCTGCAGCTTTTCTCTCATCCACCCCCACCCCCCACTTTAACACATTCTTTTCTGAAATCCTGAGAATTGGGGCCCTGCCATCCCCATCTGAGGAAGGCGTGGATAGGTCAGTGCAGATAAGCAAACCCTGCTGTGAAGAAAGCTCTTTTCTCTTCTTTACGTTAGTAATTATCAAGAGTTTTTAAAGTGCAAGAAAAGCAGATGAAGAGCTCAGAGGGTACGTTTGTGTTTTTGCACAGGTCTCAGGGAGGGGGAAAAAATGAGCTCAAGAAAATGCTTTACCTCATTGGCATTCATAAGTGAGCCTCGGTGGGTTCACTTTAATCTCCCATCAGGGCAGGAGGCCCCGCGGTCCGGAGACGCTAGGAATCACCTCTGAAAATACGCAATGGTGAGAACTTAATGATATGTTGGAGAATTTGTGGAAGATATGAATTTTATACTGAAGATGCACCCCCCCCCCATTAACAGAGGGCTTTGGTTTGTTTGTTTCATGGAGGGGAAACTCACGTAACACACATTAGACCATTTTAAAGAGGACAACTCATCGACGTACAGCACATTCACAATATGGTACCACCACAACCCCTATCTGGTTCCTAAATCATTTTATCACCTCCAAATAAAATCCCATACATATTAAGCAGTTGATCCCCACCACCCCCACCCCCTGCAAGATCCTGGCAGTCATCACTCTCATTTATATGTCCATAGATTTATCTGTTCTGGATATTTCATTTAAATGAAATCACATAATATGTGACCTGTTGTGTCTGGCTTCTTTCATGTAGCATAATGTGTTTTGAAATCCATTCATAGTGTAGGATATGTGAGTATTTCATTCCTTCTCCATGGCCCAATATTCTGTAATTTTGCATCTTTTCAGCTGTTAATGGACATTAGGGTTGTTTCCACCTTTTGGTCATTATTTTCCACCATCGTGGGCATGCTACGAACATTTCCATACAAGTATTTATTTGAGGACCTATTTTTTGGTTCTTTGGAGAACATACCGAGGAGCAGAATTGCTGGGTCATATGATAATTGTATGTTTTACGTTTTGAGAAACAGCCAAACTGTTTTCTTTAGTGGCCAAACCATTTTACCATCCCACCAGAACTGTACGAGAATTCATATTTTTCTGTATCTTCACCAACACTTGTTATTTTTTTTTATCTTTTTTTCTTGTTACAGAGATTGAAGTGCATGCAAATGGTACCTTATGGTGGTTTTGATTTGTATCTCCTAGTGACTAAATGGTGTTGAGCATCTTTTCATGTGCTTGGTGGCCACTTGCATGCTGTTTTGGAATAAATGCCTATTCAAGTCTTTTGCCCATTTTTAAACCATTTTTCTTTTTGTAGTTGAGTTGTAATAATTCCTTGTATAGTCTAGGTACTCTTTTCATACAGTTGATTTCTAAATATTTCTCTCATTCTGTAGGTTGCCTTTTTACTTTCTTAAAATAATGTCTTCTGAGGGGTGCCTGGGTGGCTCAGTCAGTTAAGCATCCGAGTCTTGGTTTCAGTTCAGGTCATGATCTCAGAGTTTGTGGGTTTGAGCCCTGTATTGGGCTCCGTGCTGGCAGTGTGGAGTCTGCTTGGGATTCTCTCTCTCCTTCTCTCCCTGCCCCTCCCCCCTTTCTCTCCCTCTCTCTCTCTCTCTCTCTCTCTCAAAAAATAAACTTAGAAAGAAATAAAGTCCTCTGATGTGCAAAAGTTTTTAACTTTGATACAGTCCAGTGTATCTGTATTTTTCTCTTGTGGCTCTGTCTTGGCATCCTTGTTGAAAGTCAGTTGGGTATAGATGTATGGATTTATTTCTGGGCTCTTGATTTTACTTCTTTGCTCTGTATGTCTGTCCTTATGCCAGTACAACCCTGATTTAATTCCTGCATCTTTGTTTTAAGTTGGAAATCAGCAAGTGTAAGTTTTCCAGCTTGGTTCTTTTATTTTCAAGATTGCTCTGGATATTCAGAGCACTTTGTAATTACATATGAATTGGGCTATTGGTTTTTCCATTTATGCAAAGAAAGAACATTGTAATTTTCATAAAAGATTGGGTTAAATCTATAGATGGCTTTGGGTAACGTTGCCGTCTTAAGAATATTAACTCTTCCAATCTGTGAACATGATATGCCTTGCTATTTATATAGGTCTTCTTTAACTTCTTTCAGCAACATTTGTAGTTTTCAGTGCATAAGTCTTTCATTTAATTTTTTCATAGAAATTCTTTTGTATGCTATTGTAAATAGAAGTGTTTTCTATTTGTTGAACAATGCTTCTTTTTCATGTTGTTCATTCTGATGTATTGAAATGAAATTCATTTTTGTGTGTTGATCTTAGATCCTAAAAATTTTGCTGAATTGTTTATTAGCTCTTGTAGTTTTATGTTGTGTGTTGTTTTCTGTTCTGGGGTGTGTGTGTGTGTGTGTGTGTGTGTGTGTGTGTGTGTTTGTATTGTTTTGGGTTTCTTGTATATACAATCATGTTATCCAAGAATATAGTTTTCTTTCTTATTTTCTAATTTGGATGCCTGTTATTTTATTTTCTTGCCTAATTGCTCTGGCTAGAACTTCTAGTACATTGTTGAATAGCAATGGTGAAAGTGGGAAAACTTTCCCACTTTCCTGTTTTTTTCCTGATCTTAGGGGAAAACTTTTAGGCTTTCATCATTGAGTGTGTTCCCTGGAAGGTATTTTTGGTTTTGGTTTTGGTTTTTCATTAAATACTTTTGATCATGTTGAAGAAGGTCCCTTTTATTCCTAGTTTTCTGTATGCTTTTATCATGAAAGACACTGGATTTTGTTAAATGTTTTTACATGTCATCTGAGACAATCTTTTTGCTCTTTTGTTTTAGTAATGTGGCATATAGTATTGATTGATTTTCTTTTGTTAAATGACCCTTATATTCCTGGTGTAAATCCCTCTTGCCCTTGGTATATAACCCCTTCCATTACAAACTAAAAAGTTAATAGTGTTTATTTTTATGTTTACATATACAGTTACCTTTAATGGATCTTCATTTGTTCATATGACTTCAATTTACTGTCCTTTATATTTCAGACTTTAGCATTTCTTGTAAGGCAGGTCGCCATGTGAGACTATCCCTCATCTTTTATTTATCTGAGGGTACTTTACTTTCTTCTTTACTTTTAGAGAGTAGTTTTGCTGGATATAGAATTCTTGGTTGACAGTTTCTTTCAGCACTTTCAATATGCTGCCCCACTTCCTCCTGGTAGTGATTTCTGATGTAAAATTAGCTGTTGATCTTATTGAAGATCCTTTATACATGACAAATCATTTCTCTGCTACTGATTTCAAGATTATTTGTCTTTGGCTTTTGCAGTTTAATATCTCTTGGTATAGATCTCTTTGAATTTATCCTACCTGGAATTTGTGTCTTGGATATGTTGTTTCATATATTTCATCCAACTTAGGACGTTTTTGGCCATTTTGGTTTTTCAAAAGTATTTTTCTTCCCTTTTCCTAAACTTTCTACTCCCCCTGAGGCTCCCATAATATCTGTGTTAGTCTGTTGATGGTGTCCTAAGGTTCCTTAGGCTTTGTTTATTTTTCTTTATTCTTTTTCATTCTGTTCCTCAGCAGAGATAAATTGAATTTTCCTATCTTCAAGTTTGCTGATTCTTTCTTCTGCCTTCTTGATTGCTATAGATCCCCTCTAGTGAATTTTCACTTCAGTTATTAAACTTTTCAGTTCCAGGTTCATTTTTATAAGTTATATCTCTTTATTATCTTTATCTCTTTACTGCTTTTATCTTATGTCTTTACTGATGCTATTTTTTTCATATATCCTTCTGATTGTCTCTAGGTCTTTGTTCGTGGTTTCCTTTAGCTACACGAGCATTTTGTAACAGTTGATTTACCTTATGTAGTAAGTCCGATGTCTGAGCTTCTTCAGGGACAAACCATAATCACAGATTCAGGTTCTTTATGTTTTTCCATTATACCTTCTGTACTGTGTTAGTTTCCCTCATGCTCTCAATATGGCTGTTCACAGCTCCAAGGGTCACATGTGCACATGAGATGTCAGAGAAAAAAGGAAGATGTGAGGTCTGCATCTTTCCTGTGTCTTTTTAACAGCAGGAAACTTTATCCAGATCTCCACAGATACTGGGTTCAAGTGAGAACTAGATCATATTTCGCCCCTAAACTAAACAATGGCTTTGCATTTCATTTTGTGTGCTGTTAGTATTTCTTTATCTGATCATTTTCAACGTTTGTTTATTTATTCTGAGAGAGAGTGAGCATGCGACCAAGTGGGGAGGGGGCAGAGAGAGAGGAGAGAGAATTTGTTCTGTCAGCACAGAGCCCAACACAGGGCTCAGTCTCACACGGTGAGATCACATCCTGAGGCAAAATCAAGAGTTGGATGTTTGAGCCACCTCGTTGCCCCTCGATATTTGATTTTGTAACACCATTTTTTTTTCCAGACTAGTTTTAGATTCACAGCAAAAGTGAGCGGAATGTATAGGGCTTTCCTTTATATGCTTTCGCATATACATAGCCTCCCCCATTATCAATATCCCACACTAGAGTGGTACCTATATTAAAACTGATGAACCCACATTGACACACCCTTATCTCCCAAAGTCTGTAGTTTACATTAGGGTTCACTTGGGGTGGTGTACATTCTATGGGTTTGGACAAATGTATAATGACATGCGTCCATCCAGCATTATGCATCATATAGAATATTTTCACTGCCTCAAAACCTCCGTGCTCCACCTACTCATCCCTCCCTTCCCCCCAACCCCTGGCAACCACTGATCTATCTCCACAATTTTTCCTTTTCCAAAATGTCATAAAGGAGGACATTTCATAAACGATGAAAGGTAAGGTGCTTTGCCGAACAGCCTTCACGTATTATGCCTACCTACTTCCTTCTTCGTTTCAGTGAATAATTCCGAATTCTCAGGTCAAGAATACGTTTCAAATAATAAAAGCAGTATCACATATCTTCAAGACGCGTGTGATTTTATAATCATGTTAAGCCCCCTTTTTAAAGGTTTAATTATTTCACTGATTTTGTTGCTCACAATTACTTCTTATATGTCATGTTGTATCTGTTGATTTCTTCGTTTCAACATATTTCTCAGTAACTTTGGACACCTTGAGTATTTAAATAAGCAAGTCTTATCATGCATTTAATGTGAACTACTTATTGTGGTAAGCTCTGGCAATATAGTGTTGGAGAGAATTCATTTCCACACCCATGATAATTACTGCATGTTAGATGTATGGGTGTCATATAGGCTGTTGAACCTTAGCCTTCTTTTGTGTCTAATAAAATTCTTAGGAAAGGTAAAAGCTATGTGTTTAATGCTCTGTGTTATATGTCTGAGACTACATTTCTGTCTCATAAAAATTATAGCTTGTTCATAAAGTTTTCAGTCATGCTTTCTTCTTCTCAAAACTCTGGACATCATTCTGTTTAGGATTGTGGAGGAGGGCTTTTATGCCAAACTTGGTTTTTTTTTTTTTCTCTAGGAAATCTGTTTCGGTTTGGTTTTTATTGCTGCTGGTTTTCTCCCTTTTTTAATTTTCAAAATGAGGGAAACGTTGAATAGTAATATGACCATATTTGATCTGTTACTTCTACCTGAGAATTAGGGAACCCTTTGGCCCCAAATTTATTTTCTTTAATTTGTTCTTTGATCACTTCTTTTTTTTAATGTTTATTTTTGAGAGAGAGAATGAGATAGAGAGAGAGAGAGAGAAATGAGAGAGAGAGAGAGAGAGAGGGAGACTGAATCCAAAGCAGGCTCCAGGCTCTGAGCTGTCAGCACAGAGCCCAATGGGGGCTTGAACTCATGAGCTATGAGATCATGACCTGAGCTGAAGTCAGACACTTAACCAACTGAGTCCCCCCCAGTCACCCTTGATTACTTCTGTTACATTTTCTATTTTGGTAATAATGTATATTATAAAACATGCAACCAGTAACTGGGATCTGTTTTATTATCATTGCTAAGCTATGCTGCCATTATACAAACTTCACAATTTCAATGGCTTGCTTTTTTTTTTTTATTGCATAAGCAAAGTCTGGTATGTGCATGAGATGCTTCAAAGTAGATCTCTTTGCAGCGAAGATGCACGATATCCCAGATCGTTTCCATTTTGTGATTCTGCCATCTGAACATGTGACTGCCAGAATGGCTCTAGAGGGGAAAGCGAGAATTCGGAAAACTTTTCCCGACTCTTCACTACTGGAACATGTCGCCTTGGGTCCACTGGCCAGAACTAGTCATTAGTCTTAACAGGGGAAGCACATGGAATATTCGATGAACATGATACGTGGTCATTCTGATACCAAGATGATTTGTTTTCATTTCCGAAATGTAACATCCCTTTGATAAAGTAGAGGTCCCCTCGAGGGAAATTATAAACTGTCTCAGATTTGTCCCTGTTTCAGCCGCTTCTTATGTGTCACGCCTTTTCTCTCTCTGCTTACGTTTGGAGGGGGAATTCCAGGCTTGTCCAACCTTGCGGCTTGAGATGCGTTCTTTCATGGATCACACGGGACCCTTTTGAGTTTTTCAGGTTTGGATGAGGGGAAAGTGCAACAGGTAGGTTTCTCACAGGGCTCTTCAAATGGCTCAGAGATCCAGCAGCCTTCAAGGAGTGGGGAAAAATCTTGGCACGGTGCTCGTGTCCAAGCTACTTGCAAAGTGGAGATTTCATCCTCTCCTGACAATTCTCAGAAGAAATGCAAATGATCCATAAATGCATCAAAAATACTTTCACCTCCTTATCATCGAGGTGACCCCCTTCTTCCTAACTGAACTTTTTGTCCAGCTGGACTGTCTAAACTAAAAATCAGGACGTTCAGTCAGCAGGATGTATGGATTCGAGTGCAGGTAGAGATCCTAGGTAACCCCTCACCGCTCACTGCCTGCCTTCCCTCTGGACTTTACCACCAGCCACTGCTGTTGCCCTAGAAAATGTTATGGAGCACTCGTCCAGATTTCCCCCCACCCCCTTACTTTCCAGAACATTTTCTTCATGGCTGGTGAATTGCCAGCTGGCTAAATCTTTCCTTGGTCTGGTCTTATTAGTAGGGTATATACCTATACCAATATCTCAAATTCCTTTAAATTTCTGCACATAATAGAACTCTTTCATGGTTCCCAATTCTGATGGAAACTGTATCTGGCAGTGATAGTGCTTTGTGTATTTATTGTTTTTAATATGTGGTTTTCTGGTCGTAAAGGTAAGATAGTTGTTGCAAACAATCCAAACGTTTTCCGAATGTGTAACCCTAGAAAATGAAGGTGAGGGAAAGGGCTGGGTGGTTACAAAAAAAAAAAAAAATTACGTGTTTTCTTTTATGACATTACAGTACCTAAACTTTATTTATTTATTATTTCTTTATTTATTTTTTAATGTTTATTTTTGAGAGAGACAGGGTGTAAGCGGGGGAGGGGCAGAGAGAGATGGAGACACAGAATCTGAAGCCAGGCTCCGGGCTCCGAGCTGTCAGCCCAGAGCCCGACGCGGGGCTCGAACTCACAGACCGTGAGATCATGACCTGAGCCGAGGTCGGACGCTTAACCGACTGAGCCACCCAGGTGCCCCTGTTTTTTAAAATCATAAATCTGTATCTGCATGTGTGGAACAATATTGGAAAGACAGGTAACATTGGGTACCACCCAGATGCCCCACGGCACCTAAGGTTTATAAAAACTTAATATATTGCTTGTGAGACTGAAAATATACATAGAAGACATTTTTTTAAATGTTTTTTAAATTTATTTTTGAGAGAGAGAGAGAGACAGAGATAGAGTGCAAGTGGGGGAAGGGCAGAGAGAGAGGGAGACACGGAATCCGAAGCAGGCTCCGGGCTCCGAGCTGTCAGCACAGAGCCCGACGCGGGGCTCGAACCCACGAACTGTGAGATCATGACCCGGGCCGAAGTCGGAGGCTTAACTGACTGAGCCACCCAGGCGCCCCTACATAGAAGACATTTTTAATGAAAGCCTCCAATTCTAATGTGACTTCTGTGGATTTATGCCTTCTATACATACCCTTCCATATTTGTTAACTGACATTAACTTCTATACATAGTATATTTCCACTTACATAATTATACCTACATCTTTTTTTATTTATTTTACAAAGAGGGGGTATTAACCTATAGCTTGCTTTATCCATGAAATATATCTTACTTACCTTTCCATGTCCCTACGTATAGACCTTTCACGATACTTTTGACGACAACATATTATTCCCTTTTCATCATTTCGACAAGAATCCTGGATGGGGAGGAATGGAACCTGTGGTCCGTTGCCCTCTTTTCCAGAAATCTGTCCTGTCACTCACTGGTTCACAGTAAACATCTCATTTATTTTCATTTACGGAAGGTGACAGATTACAAATCCCCAGGGGGCGCGGGGTGGTTTATATCATACGCGACAATTCTGTTTTCCGGAGGAGCCCTGAACCCTTCTGCTTTCAGGAGTCAGTCCTCAAAGCCCTGAAGCAGGTTTTCTTCCAAGATTCTCCATCATGGGAAGTTCTGTGTGGACAGGATGTACAGAAATACGGCCTTCCGCCTAGTCCTTTCCTATTATTAAGTGACAGAAACTGAAGCAATCTACACAGGCAATCCTGAAGGTGCAGGGAAGCGTTGGAGATATCAGGGCAACGGAATTCCAGAAGCTTCCCCAGGATGTCCCTGCTCACATGGGCTCGTCCATCCACCTTTAGATCCCTGGATTCGGATAACTCTGACGAGTTTCTGAGCCATGTAGCCCCCACCACGCTGGGGTTGGCTTCTCGATGGGTCAATCCCGGATGCTGTTTTGCTTTACTTATTTATTTACTTTATTATGCTGCTTGCAGAATAGAGGTCAGCATTTCTATCTTATGGGCCCATGAACGCAGCGGGGAGCGTGACGATAAACGCTTGTGTTTAGTGCCAAAGGTGAAATTCAGTTCACAGCCAGGTAGTGGGCCCTCATACAATAGACACGCTGTTTATTAAGAAAATGCCTGTGGCGAATCTCCTTCTCCTTCCCGTTGGCTCTGTGCTGGGTAGCAAGTCAGTGTTGGTCTTCTCAAAAATGTGCCGCGGCCGAAAAACACTTGTCCTTACAAAATCAAGCCAGTGAGGGAGCCCACGCCCTGGTAATAATAAATTTAACACAGTCCTCGGGGCGGTGACTCCAGGGGACGTTCTCACGGGGCCATCCTCCCCTGAACTCCTTGCCCTCCCATTACCCCCAAATCCTTGGGAACCCACCACCAATAGGGACCCGCCACCCCCGGGCCTGTTTCCCTCGCCTCATTTATGGGTCTGACTTTTTCATCCCTCTCCTCAACGTCCCTGAAGATACACCTGCGCCTTGTTGCCAGCTTTCACGTCAAACATGGGCGAGCCGTTCAACTAATCCAAGTCGGACGGCTCAATCTCCACAGCTCCTACGGCCAACCTGAGTCACAAAAAGGAGCGATTTTTAAGACTGTGAAATAATGGCCTGGATTTTCACGCTCTTGCAAGTCTGTTTATTTATCCACTTCGCACTGAACGCACCACGTGGAGTGCAGACTAGTGCGTTATATGTACAGCAGGTTGTGTCTGGGTCAGAGCTTGCTGCACAGGGTCGTCCCTGAGCTGTCTGTTCTTTTTCTGTCAGTTCCCGGTCCTTCGGGGGGAAAATGAAAAACGTTATGACGGGACTTAGGCAGACAGGGCTTTCGTTTCAAAGTGGTTCTCTGAAGCCATCTGGGACTCTGTATCGGCTGTCCCATCCCTCCAGGTTTCCCCACTTTGGATCTCTTAACTCTTGGTGGGGTCCTTGGCCCCACTGAGCTCACCACACAGACGAGATCGGCACTCGTCCTGAACTCTTTTCTCTTTCTGCCCTTCTCCACCCAGGCTCACATTTGACAAACCTCTCCCCTTCATTGGGTCCTCCCTTTTCCCACCGTGGTGTGCTCTCAACTGTCTTTTGTCCTCCAACATCTCTCTGTCCGCATTGCCCTGGATCTAATCCAGAGTATCCATTATTATTTAGCATCGTCCTTACCCATCCACAGGATGACCAAATATGGATGCAATCTATCTATCTATCTATCTAATTTCAGTGTAGTTAACATACTGTACATTACTCCTTGCTCCTCATGATAAGTGTGTTCTTCATCTCCTTCACCTATTTCCCCCATGCTCCCACTCGTACCTCTGGTAATCATCTGTACTCTCTAGTTAAGAGTCTGGTTTTTGGATTGTCTCTTTTTCTCCCCCCTTCGTTCATTTGTTTTGTTTCCTAAATTCCACATGTGAGTGAAATCATATGGTATTTGTCTTCCTATGACTTATTTCACGTGGCACAATACCCTCTAGTTCCATCCATGTGGTTGCAAATGGCAAGATCTCATCCTTTTTCATGGCT
Source organism: Panthera uncia (assembly GCF_023721935.1). Taxonomy (NCBI): domain Eukaryota; kingdom Metazoa; phylum Chordata; class Mammalia; order Carnivora; family Felidae; genus Panthera; species Panthera uncia. Next base: position 50,462,202 of record NC_064814.1, read on the forward strand.
GAATAATATTCCATTGTATATATCTATATATCACATCTTCTTTATCCATTCATCTTTTGATGGACACTTGGGCTGCTTCCATAGTTTGGCTATTATAAATAATGCTGCTGTAAGCACAGGGGTACGTGTCTCCCTTTGAATTGGTGTTTTCGTATTTTGGGGGTAAATACCCCGTAGTGGAATTATGGATCCTATGGTAGTTCCATCTTTAACTCTTTGAGGAACCTCCATACTGTTTTTCACAGTGACTACGCCAGTTTGCATCCCTACCAACAGTGAATGACGGTTCTTTTTTCTTCACATCCTCGTCAACACTTGTTTCTTGTATTTTTGATTTTAGCCATCCTGACAGGTGTGAAGTGATATCTCCTTGTGGTTTTGATTTGCGTTTCCCTGACGACGAGTGCCTTGAGCATCTTTTCATGTGTCTGTTGGCCATCTGGATGTCTTCTTTGGAGAAATACCTGTTCAAAATGAATTTACATTTAAAACAACGTAACTTTGCCCCGTTCCCCACAATAATACCCAGACTGTGCCGATCTCAACGATGGCTGGTATGCAAATAGTAGGAGATTGGTCACTAGCTTTTCCTTCCCTTTCCAGTTCAGGAGGAACTCCTAGAAGTAGGTCTTTTGGGAACCCAAACTATCGATGATGGAACAAAAATGGAGTGAAGGAGAAATTGTTTCAGGGCCGCTCCCATCACATTCTGTAAGCGGCAGCCTCCGTCTCAGTGGGTACTGGTCAGTTTCGACTCAACTTTCAGGAAAAGACAGTGGCTACTTTTGCTGAGGCAAAATAGGCCCTTGATCTTTGGGCTGCAGCTGGAAGAAACTAATAACAAAGGGACACCAGGGTCCCCGATTGAAAATTAGCCAAACACATCACTGTGTGCTGCGTACAAAGCACCGTGCTAGCGACCGACGGCATAGAATACCTTGTTAAGAGACCTACCATCTCCCTTTAGGAGATGTTTACTCGGTTTGGGAGGCATTTAAGGAGGAAAACACGTTAGACGCCAATCCCGTGATGATGGTTCTCGAATATTGGAATTTACTGGACTAAAAACCTAAGGTCTGCTTTCTGAAATAAAGGAAGCAGCTCAGAGAAAATGTAAATAGTTAAGTCTTTAAAAAGAAAAAGGGTAAGTGAGGTACCCCGACTGATAGCAGATGAGAAAGAGCCAGGCCTGTGCTCTGGGGTATAGCTTGTGGGGGCGGCTGGAGTCAGGAGCGGGGGGGCGGGGGGGGCTACAGCACGAGCAAACCTTCTGCGGAAAACCTCAGACGCTGCAAGCCCCCCACCAATCCGCTGATCTATGGGACAAGGAAGAGACCATGATATAAACGACAGTGGCATAGCTTTCTGGGGACGTGGAGAGAGCAGATGGTTAAGTCTGTGCTGCTCTCTGGTCAGAACGCAAATGAGAAAGGTTTCCATCCTCAGGGCAAAGGCTCTTTTATAGCGACGAAGGTACCTCGCACTAGTGAAAGACGGGTTCATCCAATGAGGAAAGGGGGCTCTAGGGAGGGAGAAGTCTAGCAACAGTGAGCTGTGCACAGATGTGTTCTGTAAGATGCGGAAGACAGGGGTGTGGAGGGCGTGGGGAGAGAAAACCACCTAGAAACTGTTTCCCGTGGAGAGAGAATGCAATGGAGGAGGGGGTTGATTAAGAGAGACAAGGGGGCACCTGGGGGGCTCAGTCGGTTGAGCATCTGACTTTGGCTCAGGTCATGATGTTGCCGTTGGTGGGTTCGAGCCCCAAGTCGGGCTCTGTGCTGACAGCTCAGAGCCTGGAACCTGCTTCGGATTCTGTGTCTCCCCCCACCCCCCGCCCCTTCTCCACTCCTTTTCTGTCTGTCTCTCTCTCTCTCAAAAATAAATAAACACTAAAAAGAGAGAGAGAGAGAGAAAGAGGGAAAGAGAGACTTCTCTGGAAATCTATTGAGAATTTGAGTATTAGGGACAATGCGCAGTACTTGGATCCCGGGGATGCTCACCCTAGCTGTGCCCTGAGACGACACACAGATGCTGGGGGGAATGTACAGACATGATCCGAGCAAGACAGCGCCGCACTTATGCATCTTGTGCGGTGGACTTTTCTCATGAGAAGGTGTCTCATCAAAGAATCGGGGGCATCAAGATAACTGGACAAAACAGAACAACAAGACATTTTTGTGCCCCCTCCTCGTGTGTTATTTTAAGTGAAAGAAAACTCAACCTGCTCTCTCCTTCTCGCCCAGGTCGTCAGTTCGTCAATTTCCCTTCGCATCTGACAGTTTCACCGCAAGTCCCTTCTCAGAGTAGCAGGAGGTTATGCACCTTATAAGCTTTTAAAATATTTATTTACTAGAGCGACATTCGAAGAATTTTTTTTCTCCCCTCTCTGAAGACTTCTGGGATCACGTAGTCCAATGACATCTTTTGTGCATGTGTGTTTTTTTTTTTTTTTTCCTCCAAACCCATGGTAAACTTAACCAAAGGGAGGGGAAAAAAAAAAGATTCCCTCATTTTCTTTTGTTACCTTTTAGAACTAAATTTCTTTTGTGACTTGCTCATGCAAACTTCTCTACCCTTACAATGCCGCTTTTCTCTAAAGAAACAAAAACAATAAAAATAACTCTTAAAATGTTACATGCAAGACATTGAAAGTGAGATTTTTTAAAAGGCGAAAGGACCTGGGATACGTGGCACACAATCCCTCCCAGGGCCATTTGCATCATAAAATGTAATTCATCAGCCATTACATCTGCTTGGTTCTCCAACTGATGGACACTGATTGCGATAACCGGGGGACTTTGCTATTCATGGTCGGTAATGAGCAAACCTCTGAGGAACACTACCAGTCACGGGTCAGGCAGAGGGTTGGAATTCCTGGAAACTCAGACCCCCAACCAACAACTACAACACCTTGCGGGGAAAAAAATGACACCCCCTCTTATTCCCAGTCCTGGCCGCGTTGAGGGAAAATTGTGATCATTCTCTAGTTCTCTCCCTAGTGAATGTCCGATTTCCTTCTCTATGACGAAAGGTATGTGACAGTAGAGTGTAAGAAAGACAATCCCTGAATAATTTAAAGGATGGAGCTTCAAGTCTAGGTGGCTTGAGAAAATAAAATCCTCAAAAGGTGAAATAGTTACCACTTCATGGCCAACCCCGTAGTTTGTCTGAATCAACTACTTTTCTCTCCTTCCTCACCATATGGTTGGATACAGAGACTGTCTGAAGATTTATACTACAGACCATGATAGATGGATCCAGAATTCTAGCAGAACTGAACTTTAGATACAGGGGGTGTGTGTGCCCACACATCTGGTCGCAGATTTGCTCGGTTTAACTCATGCAAACACCCAGTCTTTCCCGTGGCCATAGGGTTCCTTTGCAGACTTCTATTAAATTTTCGCACTTTTAACGCAATCACAAAAAGGTAACTTTACCACACAGGGCTGAAGTTTAAGAGGAAATGATTCTCTAATACCTTGGGCAAGACTTCCTTCCAGGAGTGTATCTTCCAATTCCTGGTCCTGGGGAACCCCCTCGAGCAAAGAACACATTTCCCACAAAACAAAACAAAACCCTCTGCGTTAGTTCTTTGGGTAGAGAGATTCTCCGTCTGTATCTGTGAGAGCGAAAATCTGACGTGGAAAAAGTGAAACGTGTCCCTAAACTACTCTAAAATTAAAGACAGATTTATTTGATGTGTCAAATGGATTTTGACAGCCTTTCTAGGTTTCGCAAACAACCTTCAGACGATTGCTTTACGAATACACACACATACGCATATACACAGAAGTACTCACAGATAAGCATAGACACTTACACACAAGTGCACATTCAAGCACACATATATACACACTCAAACACACACACACAGGCACACATTCACACACACAGATACACAGTATATATCTGGTTGAATTAAACCATCAATGTAGATAAAGAACAAGTAATTTTAGCAATAACTTGACTGATTTTGTATTTTGACTGACGAACGAAAATTCTCAAATGCATTCTTCTGCGAAAAAAGACACATTCACGTCGTGTTGCCACAAGTCTGAGTTTTTCCTGTCTTCCCAAGTTTCCTTTTTAAAGTGTGTAAAGTCAGTTGATTTTCTTTTTTCTTTCTCTGGGCCCCGCTTTTAGTATCGGCCCTTGAAAATGAAAATTATTCCTTCTTCTGGGCATTGAAAGCTCACCTTTTTAAGGCATTGACCGACAGGACCCCCCGATAGACTGTGTCTATGTAGAAATGACTGCTCCAAATGCCCCTAGATTTGTTTTTGTCATTATGCAAAGGAAAACATAAAAGAGACAAGCGTGCCCTCGGTGCTTGGGGACATTTATTGATCTCAGTAAGCCTTGCTAGAGGATGAGCTTCAAACAACCGGTCGCCCTCGAAAGGCACCCACTTTGTCATGACCAGATGCTTTTGAACACATGAATTAATCCTGCATTACTGCATGGATGATTGATGGCTTTTTGCTCTGAAAGCACGGGGACCCCTGTGAAATTGCCGAGACCCAATGATACCGGGACAATGATAACCTTGGCATCACTGATTTGCCTGTGAATTGGGCTCATGGCTCAAGAGGCGCCATGTCAAAATGTGAACTCCAACAATACGATTTAAGAGAGACCTGCGAGCCTCTTCTCCCTCCAGGCAACGGAACCTCAAGAAGTTAGGAAAGAAAACGCTCCGGTGGTGAGCCGCATTCTTCTGCGTATGCCTCATGTGTCTTCGGCGCGCAAATCAGAGCACGAAGCTTCCTCCCCGAGAGGTTTTTTGACCGGTATTCATTTCTCCGGGGGAGACCAAATTGGTTTCTATATGAATCAAGATTTCCTGGGTGAAAGGGGAGACCCGGATCAAGCTTGTTTGAGCAAATAAGGGAATTGAGAGGGTCAGTGGATCTAGAGGTGCATCTAGGTGAGGCCGAAACCAGGCTCCAGCTTCTTTCTAGAAAGAACACCGTCTCTCCGCCCTGCACTGCGTTGGTTTCATTGCCAGACAAGCTCTCACAATGTGGTCAGAAAGATGGCCACAGGCAGCCTCAGCTCACATGTTGCCATCTTGGCAACACTTGTGGAAAGAAAATGCATTTTCCCTTGTGCTACCCCAAATCCCATGATTGACGGGCTTAGTCTAAGGCCCCTGGGAGGGGAGGGAGGACAGTAGAGGGGACTGCATTTTGGGGTGTGACTTGCTTGAATCTCGTGGACAGAATGTTTCCCCGAGCCGATGCCATTCTGGGAAGACAAAGAAATCTCAAAACCAAGCTTCTTTGTTGGGGGACACGTTTACCATATTCATTCATACTTTAGTCTTTGTTCAGTTTTTAGTGAAATACTTATACACTTTGGGTATCTATTAATCCATTCGTTTTTAAAGAATAAAATCTGTCTGGGCCACATTTTCTAACAGAGTCTAGCATTATTTGTTTCATTTGAAAATATGTATACATTTGTTTTGAAACTCCAAACCGCTGAGAAAACAACCACAGAATTCTCTCCAATTAGTCCTGGGTAAAAGGAAATCAAATTTAAAAATCATGAGCTGGTCAGAAAATTGTTAACACCAAATGCTACTCTTCCAAATATATAGTAACACAACCAAAGATTAGGGGAAAATCCATTG